>NC_088335.1:21625000-21962500 GCF_036884655.1 Musa acuminata AAA Group
CAAGTTGCTCATTACGCTCTAATGGCCATCGGAGAAGAGGTAACGAATTTAATTGATGCAGATTTACCTTATCATGAATTATTATATGCCTTCCATGAGTTATTTGATGAATGTAAGAAAATTAGTAGAAAATATAAATTGCTAAAAAATGAGCATGATAGTCTCACTTGTAATGTCGATAAATTAAAGACTGAATATCATGATAGTTTAGCTCCATGTACAAAATACCATGATCTAGAAACTCTCCAAAAGGAGAACTTGCTACTTAAAGACACCTTGAAGAAATTCGAGGTTGGTAGCAAGTCTTTGGACATGATCCTTACAAATAAGGGTCACGTTCCTAAATGAAGTGGAATCGGATTTGTGAGAAGTCTTCACCAAAATCCAACCACCTTCATTAAAGGCCCTATCTTACATGTTCGGCACCAAAGCAATTGCAACTTTTGTTGCAAATATGAACATAAAACTTATAAATGTCCATTCAAGAAAATTACTCCGAACAAACTAATTTGGGTTCCTAAAGGAACCATGATCAATTCTATGCAATATGATGAACAAGTTAAATCAGTTTTTAAGGCACCCAAAAGAAAATGGGTACCTAAAAATAATCCCTTCTTATAGAAACATACACCATCACAAGCTAGGAGCAAGAGATGGTATCTAGATAGTGGATGCTCAAGACATATGACTAGAGATCCATCTCATTTCTCTATGCTCACTAGCAAAGAAGAAGGGTACGTCACCTTCGGAGACAACAACCAAGGCAAAATCATTGGCAAGGGAACTATAGGTAACAAATTAAAATTTTCTATTGATGATGTCTTACTAGTTGATGGATTGAAACATAATCTCTTGAGTGTTAGTCAATTATGCGATAAAGGTTATATCGTTAGATTTGAATCAAATGTGTGTATTATTGAAAAACCAAACCATAACATAACTATGATTGCATTAAAACAAAATAATGTCTACACCATCAGCCTTGATGAACTAAGTAATAAATGTGCTTCTTCGCTTTAAATGATGATGCTTGGCTTTGGCATAGGAGACTAGGTCATGCAAGCATGAAACTAATATCTAAGATCTCATCTAGAGAATTAGTGCGAGGAATTCCAAATATAAAGTTTATTAAGGACAAAGTATGCGATGCATGTCAACTAGGTAAACAAATAAAAACTAGTTTCAAACCAAAAACTCAAATTAGCACCACTAGACCATTACAATTGATTCATTTGGACTTATTTGGACCAATTGACACGACAAGTCTAGGAGGAAGCAAATATGCGTTTGTAATTGTGGATGACTATACTAGATACACTTGGACTATTTCTTAGCTCACAAAAGTGATTATTTCAAGTGTTTCTCTAAATTTTGTAAACTCACTCAAAACGAAAAAGGTTTCATGATTTCATCAATTCGGAGTGATCACGATGGCAAATTTCAAAACCGTGACTTTCAAATTGTTTGTGAAGTTAATGGATACAATCACAACTTCTCCACTCCGAGGAATCCCCAACAAAATGGAGTAGTTGAAAGAAAAAATAGAAACCTATAAGAAATGGCAAGAACGCTATTAAATGAACATAGTTTACCTAAGTATTTTTGGGCCGAAGCCGTAAATACGGCTTGCTACATCATGAATAGAGTCCTAATAAGACCATCCCTATCAAAAACTCCCTATGAATTATGGAATAACAAAAAACTAAATATTTCCTATTTTAAAGTTTTTGGTTGTAAATGCTTTATTTTGAATGAAAGGGATGCTTTAGGAAAATTTGATGCTAAATCCGATGAAGGCATGTTTCTTGGTTACTCTTCCGTTTCTAAGGCTTTTCAGGTTTTTAACAAAAGAACCTTAGTAATAGAAGAGTCTATTCATGTAGTTTTTAATGAAATTTCTAATTTAAAGAAAAATGATTTTGATGATGATCTTGGTTTTGATAATTTGAATTTAAATGAACCCCCTCCTCAAAATAGCAACTTGGATGCACCTTCTTCCGAAATTTCCTTACCCAAGGAATGGAAGTATATAGATGTTCATCCAAAGGAGCTAATTATAGGAGATATATCAAAAGGGGTTCAAACCCGTTCCTCTTTCAAGAATTTTTGTGTTAACACCGCCTTCCTTTCTCAAATCGAACCTAAATGCATTGATGAGGCCTTAAAAGATGATTTTTGGGTTATTGCAATGCAAGAGGAATTGAATCAATTTGAGAGGAATAAGGTATGGAAGCTTGTTCCTAGACCTAGTGACCATTTAGTCATTGGTACTAAATGGGTCTTTAGAAACAAGCAAGACGAAAATGGTATCGTGGTTAGAAACAAGGCTAGATTAGTGGCCAAAGGTTTCAACCAAGAAGAATGTATCGATTATGAAGAAACCTTCGCTCCCGTGGCTCAATTAGAAGCCATAAGGATGCTCCTTGCCTATGCTAGTAGTAATAATTTTAAACTGTTTCAAATGGATGTCAAAAGTGCTTTCTTGAATGGTTTTATTTCTGAAGAAGTATATGTCGAACAACCTCTCGGATTTGAAAATTCTCTTCTTCCTAATCATGTATTCAAATTGACTAAGGCTCTCTATGGCTTGAAACAAGCTCCTAGAGCTTGGTATGAAAGACTTAGTTCCTTTCTTATTTTAAATAATTTTACCAAAGGCAAGGTTGATACTATATTGTTTATCAAACATTTTGAAAATAATTTTCTTATTGTACAAATTTATGTTGACGATATTATTTTTGGCTCTTCGGATGAATCACTATGTGAATCATTTGCCAAATGTATGAGTCATGAATTTGAAATGAGTTTAATAGGTGAATTAACTTTATTTTTGGGATTACAAATCAAACAACTTAGTGATGGTATATTTCTTAACCAATCTAAATATACATTAGAATTGTTAAAACGATTTAACATGAATAATTCAAAAGCAACAAATACCCCTATGAGTACTTCGACTAAGTTAGATATGGATGAAAATAGTGAAAATTTCGATCAAAAAATATATAGGGGAATGATAGGTAGTCTACTCTACCTCACCGCGACTAGACCGGATATTATGTTTAGTGTAGGACTTTGCGCTAGGTTTCAATATAATCCTAAATTATCTCATCTTAAGAGTGTTAAAAGAATATTTAGGTATCTTAAAGGAACTCCAAATTTAGGATTATGGTATCCAAAATATGAAGAATTTGATTTAATAGCTTATGCAGATGTCGACTTTGGCGGATGCAAGATAGATAGAAAAAGTACATCCGGAACATGTCAATTTTTAGGACATGCACTTGTTTCTTGGACTTCCAAGAAAAAAAATTCAGTTGCACTATCTACGGCGGAAGCCGAATACATTGCTGCAAGTGCATGCTGTACACAAGTTGTTTGGATGAAAAATACATTAGAAGACTATGAAATTCACTTCAAAAACGTTCCCATAAAATGTGATAATACTAGTGCCATGTCTTACCAAAAATCCAATTCAGCACTCTAGAACTAAGCATATCGATATTAGGCATCATTTCATACGCGATCATGTCCTTAACAATAATGTTGTTTTAGAATTTATTGATACAAAGCATCAATTGGCAGATATTTTTACAAAAACCTTAAATGAAGACCAATTTGAATTCATTAGAAGGGAACTAGGCATGTTAAATTGTCCCTGAAAATAAGCTTATTTGAATATATTTTCCGAAAAATGTCTCATCCTTTTCCGTTCTTCTATGGATTTGACTTCATCATTCTCTTTCGATTCAAAATGACATATTGAAGTACAACTCATTATCTTAACCTATCTTGAGTCAAACACCTCTGAAAAACAAAAGGGGGAAGAAAATTTTTTTTTTCTTCTTCTTCCGCAACACGCCAGCGGTGGCACTGCCAGAACCGATGGTAGCACCGCTTGAGCACTCGGGCGCCAAGCGATGGCACCGCTCGGTTTGGCGGTGGCACCGCCTGAGACACCCTATAAATTTCAAATGGTTAGGGCTGGCGGTGACACCGCCCCCAACCCGTGCAGACCTCCCTCAAACTCTCCCAAAAACTTCCTAACTCTCATTCCAACCTCTAGAAGTCTTGGAGAGGGATTCTTATTGGTCCAAGCTCTCTATCCTCCAAGAAACACTCCATAAGGTAAAATATTTCCTTCCCCTTCTTCTTGTTTTACCTACTCATTACAATTTTATTTTTTTTTTCCATCTTGTCTAGACAATGGCCCTTAAGAGATCAAAAGGGAAAAGGATTGAAGGAGATTCATATGACCACGATCTTTTTAGATCCAAAGAAGAGGCCCTTAGGTTTCCAAAACTTGAAACAAGATGTATCCATAAGGGTAAACACGTTGATCTCGATGAACTAGAAGACTTAGAACCCATTAGGTGGTTTGCTCATCTAGAGGCCCTACCTCTCCTACAAATAGATGAACCAATTTATCCCAGGTTAGTTAGGCTCTTTTATGCAAACCTATGGGTAGATAACGATAGCCTAAGTACTTACCTTTTAGGAACACAAATTAGGATTTCTGATAATACTATTTGTGAACTAATTGGAATCACTGAAAAAGATAGGGGCTGCTATTTTAGAGGTAAATGAGATGTTAATATAATAGGTGCAACTTACACAGAAGCTGTCGAAACTATTTTTGCGAACTCGGACCTTGGAATAATACCCAAGAGTTACGAATACTTACTACCTTTTAACTCTAAGATTCTTCATCATATCATAACAAGCATACTATTCCCTAAGCAATATCATCTTGATGAAATGAGTCTAGTTGAGATAAGCACCATGTATTGGATTATGACCGGTCAACATAACTGTTTTGGATACTCAATACGACAACACATGCAGGATATTACAACTAAAGATACTATGTTGCCATATGGGGGGTTAATCACTAGATTTCTTCGTGCCTATGACATTTGCATCCCACCCGATGAAGAAAGAATTCAAAGTGATAGATATAACATCATCAATAAAAATCTACTAAAGAGACTTAGGTGCACATTTAACAATGGAATATGGGTAAGGCAACCTAGAAGGACTGATCCTATTCCTCCACCAGTAGAACAACCAGAAATACTAATTTTTAGGGGAAATGAATCTCCTCCTCCTAGTCCCTTTGGCGTAGCACCTTTAGCTCCTGTTTCATCCTCTGAAGGACTTATTATGGCAGAACTGTCTCAGATCAAATTCCAACAAGACCAACTCAAATTGCAGCAAGAACAAATTCAACTCCAGCAAATTGAAATTTTGAAGGAACTACGACAAATGAATCAAAAAATAGATGTTATGTATCAGCACTATGGATTACCTCCTAAGGATTAATTGATGTATCTTTTTATTCTGTTCTGTTTACTCTTAATATCAAGTTCGAAGCTTGTCATCTTTTGAACGAAAACTGAACCTTCTTCTTAGATGTATTTTTAAAGTATGGATATATATTTTTGGCAAACTTGAATGATTAATCTTAATGCTGGATTTTTTCTCTATTGATTTGATGATCACAAATTGTATGTTTCAAAGTCTCATCTCCTTTTTGTTGATGACAAAGGGGGAGAAAAGTGATGACTTGTACCATTTTGATAGCATGACTTATATGAATTACAAAAGCTTGAGTGATATGAATGTCTTATATGCCTTGCAAAATCTTTAAGAAAATCGTAAGATTGATTGATCATATTGAAAGCATGCCATACATCTATACCATGAAATTCATGTTGAAAATCTTTATCTCCTGTCGCAGTAAAAATCATCCCTTATCATTTGACTTATGATTTTCATCGAAGTTTCGTATTTACTATTGCTTAATGAGAATAACGATAAGTTCTACAGTTAGAACTTATCGGTTTATGCTTGATTTCAATGGGATGGAATTCAAGTGTTTTTTATCTTCTCATAATATGGCATATAGATAGGGGGAGTTATGTTTAACTCCGTCATCAATTGATTATCATCATCAAAAAGGGGGAGATTGTTGAATCTCGGATTTTGATGATAAAATCAATTGATGGGTTAATTGATCTAATCCATATTATTGAGTTAAGTGTGCAGGATTAACTACGATAACCAGAAAACACAAAGCAAGAACACCGGAGTCAAGTTCGATGGACGTTTAAGAGACCGAAGAATCGTCGGAGATGCTGTCGGAACCAACCGAGAAGAAATCGGGAACCTGTTGGAATTTTCGGAAGTTCGTCGAAGAGATCGTCGGAGGTTCGCGGAGATCACCGAGAAGGCTCGGCTACTCGTTAAAGTCATCACAAGATCGGGAGCTTGATGGGAGTTCGTCGGAAGAAGTTTGTCGGAAAGCTCGCCGGAACAAGACTCGACGCTCGCAGTTGAAAACTTGCTTAGGATATTTTTAGTTATGTAGTTCACATGTAATTAGGATTAGGATTAAGAGATAATCCTATATCCTGGTTAGGGGCCAATTGGGCCCAAAATTAGACTTGGTTTGGGCTGAAATTAAAGCCCAACCTGTGAACCGAAGGGTCTGGCGGTGGCACCGCCCAGTACCTGAGAGCCAGGCGATGGCACCGCCAGTCTACTGTCAGTGTCAGACACTGACAGGCGGTGGCACCGCCACTGACAGGCGGTAGCACCGCCAACATCGGGAACCAAAGATAATTCAAATTTTGAAGCCCAAATTTGAATCCATTTGAGGCCTATAAATACGCCTCAAATCTCAGCTGAGATAACAACTTTTTGAGAAGCAATTGATTGAGAGAAAGGTCTTAGAAAAGTCTTAGCAAGTCTTGTTTTCAATTTGCTAGTGTTCACCTCGTTCTTTCTTGCTGAAAATCTGTAAGAGAGTGAACCGCTTGTAAAAAGTTGTAAGAGGAGTATTTGCCCTTCCCTTTCAAAAGATTTGCTAGTGGAAGGTGGGAGCCTCATCGAAGAGGGCCTCGCAAGTGGATGTAGGTCATTTGACCGAACCACTTTAAAATCGACGTGATCTCTGGTTTGCATTTCATTATTGCTATTTACATTACTTCAAACCTTCTTACGTGCTTTATTTCCTCATTACCTTTGCTGCATAACTTTACGAATACGCTTTCAAGTTAAGCACTTCCGAGTTCGATTTTTTTCGTACGAAAGATTGATCAAAACCGACGTTTTAATCCGTTGCACTAATTCACCCCCCCTCTTAGTGCCGCTCCGATCCTAACAATATATACATATCTACATATATATATATATATAATATACATATCTACATATATATATACATATCTACATATATATATACATATCTACATATCTACATATATACATATCTACATATCTACATATATATATATATATATATATATATATATATATATATATATATATATATATATATATATATATATATATATATATATACATATCTACACACATATATACATATATATATACACACATGTATACATGTTACGGTAAGTAACTTTTTTAGCCGTGGCCTCGGGGTCGTCGCGGCTTGGTTCGGGTCCGGAAGGCGGTGATCTCCGTGGGGGCGCTCCTCGAGGTCTCCCGGCGGCCGAGCTCGGTGGTTCGGGTCGGGAGGTCGGTTCGGCAGTTCGGGTCGGCGGTTCGGATCGGCGGCTCGGGTCGGGAGGCAGCTCCGCCGCAGCTTCGGGAAGAGGCGGCACCGTCTCGCACCTGCACACAGGTCGGGCCGGGAGCTCGGCCCGACCCCTCCGACGATCAAGTTAGAGAAAGATGTGGAGGGGATTGTGGATGAGGCAGAAGAAGAGCCTTTGAGTGTTTTGTGTCCGAGTGAGTTCCCCCCCCCTTTTGCTTAGGACTCAGGGGTATTTATAGAGGAGGTTTGATGTTACCACTGGGATTGCGTGGGAGGCCGAGCTGCTGCAGGGTATGGAGAACCTCGGGCAGTGTGTAGCTCAGGGGGTTGCTGCTAGTCATAAGTGCCCAGCAAGCCAATCACGTGAGTGATGGCACGTGTGACTTGATACAGAATCTTTTTGCTTATTATATTTTGGCATATATCACTTTATAACTATTGCATAAATGCATATATATTGTGATGTCCTTGGATTTGTGCAATGGGAATCGGATCGTGATGAGATCACGATAATGAGATCGATTCACTTTTAAACACATATCCTAAATAATCCCGGTCATAGGTTACTCGAGAGGGAGATCGTGATAACCGGATAGACTGGTGTGCTGTATACCCGTCCATATGATGGATGCAGCTGGTCTCATAGCTGCTCGTGTAGGGACACTAGGGATACAGTACAGGTGCTCATTGGAGAATGAGTTCACTGATTGATCCGCTTACGGAATGCTGGATGGTTGATGATGCCTTATTGTCAGACAACAATTCCGTAGTCCTAGTGGTGTATCTGGTTCTTAGACTTGAGACACCAAGGATGTCCTGTATGAGTGCTCCACTCTTTGATACCAGACTTATAGGTTTGGCTGTTCCCAGATCTAGTACAGCTGGTCATTGGGAGTGGTAGTCGACCTTACGAGGGCTATTGAGTGTCGATAGAGGATCATCCACTCTCAGTATCATGAGAGGAATATCCCATGTGTTCTTGCTCAGACAAATCCCTGGCCAGGGTCATTCGGGTTGAGAGAGAAAGAGTTCTCCGGGAGAATCCGATTAGAGCGAGACTCGAGTAGAAACCGTATGGGTCTGACAGCACCATGCTCGATATACGGTCTCTGGGATATTAGATGGATGAGGGACTATAGGTACATGGTAACTGAGGACAGACAGGTCCAATGGATTGGATTCCCCTGTATCGTCTGGGGACTACGGCGTAGTGGCCTAGTACTTCCGTAGTCGATGAGTCGAGTGAATTATTACAGAGATAATAATTCACTTAGTTAGAAGGAGTTCTGACAGGTATGACTCACGGCCAGCTCGATATTGGGCCTAGAGGGTCACACACATATGGTAGGCATTGCGATGAGTAGAGGTTCGGATATGAGATATCCGATGGAGCCCTTGTCTTATTGGATGCAGATCCAATGCCCACTAGGGAAAGGACCCATTAGGGTTTTGACACGGGATCTCTATAAATAGGAGGGATTCACAGCCTCATAGGCTAGAGTCTTTGCTTGCCCTTCCTATTCTCCTCTCCCTCTCCACCTCAGAGTAGGCCTGGAGTTTTGAGGAGCGTCGTCGCAACCCTGCTGTGTGGATCACCGCTAGAGAGGAGGACGCTTGACCTCCTTCACCCTCTCCTAAGGATCTGCAAGGAAACAGGGATATACGATCTCCCTAGGTAACACAATCTCTATACGCAGTTTTTGTGTTTTTTGCGGATTTTGCGCACCAATCTTCGCACGACGATGAACATCTTTTTGGGAATCGGGGATTTTTGTTTTCTTGTTCTTCCGCTGCGCATATGATGTCGCCCCCCCCTATGATTTCCCAACAGTTGCTGCCATGGCGTGTCACATTGCCATTTTTACCCCTATCATATGTCCCCCCCGAAAGGAGCTATGCGTCGATTCTTGCATGCAAGGGGTCCGATGCATGGCTTCTTACTTCAGGTGGGCTGGTCATGCGGATCCGAGGCGTACGACGCAGGCGGGCTAGCCGCGCGGATGTGTCTCGTGCACCATGGGGCCGAGGTGCGCAACTCAGTCAGGAAGCCGAGCAGGGTTGGACTCGGGGCCGATGGAGCCGATGAGGGCCGAGGAGCACAGCGTAGGCGGGGTGACCGCGCAGGTGTGGTCCCGGGATGGCATAGAGCCGAGGGTCGAGGAGCACAACGCAGGCGGGTTGGCCGCGCAGGCATGTCCCGGGTGGTGTAAAGCTAAAGGGCCGAGGAGCATGACGCAGGCGGGCTGGCCGCGCAGGCGTAGTCTCGGGTGGCGTAAAGCCGAAGAGCCGAGGAGCACGACGCAGGCGGGCTGGCCGTGCAGGCGTGGTCTCGGGTGGCGTAAAGCCGAAGAGCCGAGGAGCACGACGCAGGCGGGCTGGCCGCGCAGGCGTGGTTTCGGGTGGCGTAAAGCCGAAGAGCCGAGGAGCACGACGCAGGCAGGCTGGCCGCGCAGGCGTGGTCTCGGGTGGCGTAAAGCCGAAGACCGAAGAGCACAACGCAGGCGGAGTGACCGCGCAGGTGTGGTCTCGGGATGGCGTAGAGCCGAGGGCCGAGGAGCACAACGCAAGCGGGGTGACCGCGCAGGTGTGGTCTCGGGATGGCGTAGAGCCGAGGGCCGAGGAGCACAACGCAGGCGGGGTGACCGCGCAGGTGTGGTCTCGGGTGGCGTAAAGCCGAAGAGCCGAGGAGCACGACGCAGGCGGGCTGGCCGTGCAAGCGTGGTCTCGGGTGGCGTAAAGCCGAAGACCGAAGAGCACAACGCAAGCGGAGTGACCGCGCAGGTGTGGTCTCGGGATGGCGTAGAGCCGAGGGCCGAGGAGCACAACGCAGGCGGGGTGACCGCGCAGGTGTGGTCTCGGGATGGCGTAAAGCCGAAGAGCCGAGGAGCACGACGTAGGCGGGCTGGCCGCGCAGGCGTGGTCTCGGGTGGCGTAAAGCCGAAGAGCCGAGGAGCACGACGCAGGCGGGCTGGCCGCGCAGGCGTGGTCTCGGGTGGCGTAAAGCCGAAGACCGAAGAGCACAACGCAGGCGGAGTGACCGCGCAGGTGTGGTCTCGGGATGGCGTAGAGCCGAGGGCCGAGGAGCACAACGCAGGCGGGGTGACCGCGCAGGTGTGGTCTCGGGATGGCGTAGAGCCGAGGGCCGAGGAGCACAACGCAGGCGGGGTGACCGCGCAGGTGTGGTCTCGGGTGGCGTAAAGCCGAAGAGCCGAGGAGCACGACGCAAGCGGGCTGGCCGTGCAGGCGTGGTCTCGGGTGGCGTAAAGCCGAAAAGCCGAGGAGCACGACGCAGGCGGGCTGGCCGCGCAGGCGTGGTCTCGGGTGGCGTAAAGCCGAAGAGCCGAGGAGCACGATGCAGGCGGGCTGGCCGCGCAGGCGTGGTCTCGGGTGGCGTAAAGCCGAAGACCGAAGTGCACAACGCAGGCGGAGTGACCGCGCAGGTGTGGTCTCGGGATGGCGTAGAGCTGAGGGCCGAGGAGCACAACGCAGGCGGGGTGACCGTGCAGGTGTGGTCTCGGGATGGCGTAGAGCCGAGGGCCGAGGAGCACAACGCAGGCGGGGTGACCGCGCAGGTGTGTCCTGGGTGGCGTAAAGCTGAAGAGCCGAGGAGCACGACGCAGGCGGGCTGGCCGCGCAGGCGTGGTCTCGGGTGGCGTAAAGCCGAAGACCGAAGAGCACAACGCAGGCGGGGTGACCGCGCAGGTGCGGTCTCGGGATGCCGTAGAGCCGAGGGGGTGTCCTCAAGCATTAAGCGACCGAGGAGGCCTCGGGCATTATGCGACCGAGGTGGCGGCCTCGGGCATTACGCGACCGAGGTGGTGGCCTCGGCAAGCATGGAGCCGAGGCACTCGGCGCAGGCAGGCTGCGACCGAGAGATGTAACCCAGGTGGGCAAGGTAGTGGATATGGCCGAGGAGTTCGGCGCGGGCAGGCTGGCCGTGCAGACGTGTCTCAGGGTTTATGGAGCCGAGGGGCACGACACGGGCGTACTGGCGACACTGGTCTGTCTCGGGAACATGGAGCCAAGGAGCACGACGCAGGCGGCTAGCGGCGCAGGTGTGGTCTCGGGCATTACGCAATCGAGGAGCACGACGCTGGCGGGCAGACCGCGCAGGCGTGGTCGCAAGGGCCATGCGGCCGAGTAGCACGACGCAGGCGGGCAGGATGCGAGGACGTGGACTCGGGCACCATGCAACCGAGGTACACGATAGAGGCGGACAGGCCGCGCCGAGGTAGATCTCGGCAGTGATTGGCCGAGGTGCTCGGTGCAGGCAGGCTGCGACCGAGGGACATCGCTCAGGCGGGCAGGCCGCGCTGAGGTGCTCGGTGCAGGCAGGCTGCGACCGAGGGACACCGCTCAAGCGGGCAGGCCACGCTGAGGTGGGATTTCGGCAGAGAGTTGCCGAGGTGCTCGGTGCATGCAGGCTGCGACCGAGGTGGTGGGCTCGGCAAGCAGGGAGCCGAGGCGTTCGGCGCAGGCAAGTCGCGGCCGAGGGGCGTGGACCAGGCGGATAGGGCCGTGGAGTTCGGCGCGGGCAGGCTGGCCGTGCAGACGTGTCTCGGGGTTTATGGAGCCGAGGGGCACGACGCGGGCGTACTGGCGACACTGGTCTGTCTCGGGAACATGGAGCCAAGGAGCACGACGCAGGCGGGGTGACCGCGCAGGCGTGGTCGCGAGGGTCATGCGACCGAGTAGCACGATCAGGCGGGCAGGACGCGAGGACGTGGCCTCGGGAACCACGCGGCCGAGGAACACGACAGGCGGTCGGGCCGCGCCGAGGTGGGTTCGGCGCAGGCAGGTTGCGGGCGCTGCTCAGGCGGGCAGACCGCGCTGAGGTAGGCTCGGCGCAGGCAAGCTATGACCGAGGGGCGAGACCCTGGTCGGTAAGCCGCCCTGAGACAAACTCGGCAGTGAATATGGCCGAGTAGCTCGGCGCAGGCAGGCTGGCCGCGCATGGGGCCGAGGAGCCGAGGCAGCGTGCAGCGTGTTGGCTGCGCATGAGGCCGAGTGGCCGAGGGCCGAGGGGCCGAGGCTGCGCATGAGGCCTAAGAGCCGAGGCAGCGAGGCAGCAAGGCAGCGTGCTACTTGCTGCGCATGAGGCCGAGTGGCCGAGGCAGTGAGGCAGCAAGGCAGTGTGCTGGCTGCGCATGAGGCCGAGTGGCCGAGGCAGCGAGGCTACTTGCTGGCTGCGCGTGAGGCCGAGTGACCGAGGCAGCGAGGCAGCTTGCTGGCTGCGCACGAGGCCGAGTGGTCGCGGCAGCGAGGCTGCTTGCTGCGCATGAGGCCGAGTGGCCGAGGGCCGAGGGGCCGAGGCTGCGCATGAGGCCTAAGAGCCGAGGCAGCAAGGCAGCGTGCTACTTGCTGCGCATGAGGCCGAGTGGCCGAGGCAGCGAGGCAGCAAGGCAGTGTGCTGGCTGCGCATGAGGCCTAAGAGCCGAGGCAGCAAGGCAGCGTGCTTCTTGCTGCGCATGAGGCCGAGTGGCCGAGGCAGCGAGGCAGCAAGGCAGTGTGCTGGCTGCGCATGAGGCCGAGTGGCCGAAGCAGCGAGGCTGCTTGCTGGCTGCGCATGAGGCCGAGTGACCGAGGTAGTGAGGCAGCTCGCTGGCTGCGCACGAGGCCAAGTGGCCGCGGCAGCGAGACTGCTTGCTGTGCATGAGGCCGAGTGGCCGAGGGCCGAGGGGCCGAGGCTGCGCATGAGGCCTAAGAGCCGAGGCAGCGAGGCTGCTTGCTGGCTGCGCATGAGGCCGAGTGACCGAGGCAGCGAGGCAGCTTGCTGGCTGCGCACGAGGCCGAGTGGTCGCGGCAGCGAGGCTGCTTGCTGCGCATGAGGCCGAGTGGCCGAGGGCCGAGGGGCCGAGTGGCCGAGGGCCGAGGGGCCGAGGCTGCGCATGAGGCCTAAGAGCCGAGGCAGCAAGGCAGCGTGCTACTTGCTGCGCATGAGGCCGAGTGGCCGAGGCAGCGAGGCAGCAAGGCAGTGTGCTGGCTGCGCATGAGGCCTAAGAGCCGAGGCAGCAAGGCAGCGTGCTACTTGCTGCGCATGAGGCCGAGTGGCCGAGGCAGCGAGGCAGCAAAGCAGTGTGCTGGCTGCGCATGAGGCCGAGTGGCCGAGGCAGCGAGGCTGCTTGCTGGCTGCGCATGAGGCCGAGTGACCGAGGCAGCGAGGCAGCTTGCTGGCTGCGCACGAGGCCGAGTGGCTGCGGCAGCGAGATTGCTTGGTGTGCATGAGGCCGAGTGGCCGAGGGCCGAGGGGCCGAGGCTGCGCATGAGGCCTAAGAGCCGAGGCAGCGAGGCAGCAAGGCAGCGTGCTACTTGCTGCGCATGAGGCCGAGTGGCCGAGGTAGCAAGGCAGTGTGCTGGCTGCGCATGAGGCCGAGTGGCCGAGGCAGCGAGGCTGCTTGCTGGCTGCGCATGAGGCCGAGTGACCGAGGCAGCGAGGCAGCTTGCTGGCTGCGCACGAGGCCGAGTGGCCGCGGCAGCGAGGCTGCTTGCTGCGCATGAGGCCGAGTGGCCGAGGGCCGAGGGGCCGAGGCTGCGCATGAGGCCTAAGAGCCGAGGCAGCAAGGCAGCGTGCTACTTGCTGCGCATGAGGCCGAGTGGCCGAGGCAGCGAGGCAGCAAGGCAGTGTGCTGGCTGCGCATGAGGCCGAGTGGCCGAGGCAGCGAGGCTGCTTGCTGGCAATGAGGCCGAGTGGCCGAGGGCCGAGGGGCCGAGGCTGCGTGCTGGCTGCGCACGTGGCCGAGTGGCCGAGGCAGCGAGGCTGCGTGCTGGCTGCGCACGAGGCCGAGTGGCCGAGGCAGCGAGGCAGCGTGTTGGCTGCGCATGTGGCCGAGTGGCCGAGGCAGCGAGGCTGCTTGCTGGCTGCGCACGAGGCCGATCGATCCCGAGGTAAGTGGGGAGCACGCTTGAGCCTGTCGGATAATACCTCGACATTCGGGTGCCGCCCGTTTCGCGTTCTTGGCAACAAGAGCAGTGTATCGCGCGGTCTCTGGCATCTTCATCCGCCAGTAGTAGGTTAAGGCAGCCGGGAGGGCGTCCAGCACGAGAGTTGTGCACCAGATGTAGTCGGCTTCCGGGAAGGTGGAGCCGGCGCGGTCGTCCCTGTAGGCCGGATAGTCGAAGCGCTCCTTGAAGGCGACGGAGATGATGATGGAGACGATTCCGCCTGTGAGGATGCCGAAGCCCTGCGTAGTGAAAACGACTGCAATGAAGGCGCCACGGGTCTTCTTGTTGGCGTACTCCGACATGATGGTGGCGGAGAGCAGGTAATCGCCGTCGATACCAAAGCCGAGGCCGAAGCGGAAGAGGCAGAGGGTGGCCATGACGCCCTTGGCGGTGTGACCGAAGGAGAGGCCGATCGCGATGGAGCAGATGACCATGAGCATGAGCGTCATGCCATACACCTTCTTGCGGCCGAGCTTGTCACCGAGCCACCCGAAGAAGAGCTGGCCAGAGAGGGCACCACAGAAGGCCACGCGGGTGATGGCAGCGGACACGTTGGGCGGGAGTGTCCCGGGCGATTGGGGTCGAAGGAATAGATGCGGCCAAGGAGCTTCGTGATGAGGGAGATGCAGAAGAGATCGTAGGCGTCGGTGAAGAAGCCCATGCCAGCAATGACGGTGGCCGTGAAGTGATACCACCACGTCTTGGCAAGGTCGAGTGCCCCGAGCACTTGGAGCTGACCTCCGGCCATCGTTGCAACGTACTTTCCTCTGCTTGTGCAACTGCTCTATAAGAAGAGGAGGAGGAGAAGAGGGAGACCAGAGCTTGGTCGCAGGAAGGAGGAGCCGAGCAGGGAGGTCTAGAGGAGAAGGCGAGGTAGGCTCTGAGAACAGCGGGAGGGGCCGAGGCCGCGCAAAGATCTCGGCTGTAGCCGAGGAGCCGAAGAACTGAGGCACGCGGGTTGGCTGCGCGTGTGGGACCGAGGGGCCCACGAGGGGTCGAGGCGCGTGGGACCGAGGCGTCAAGGCGCTCGGCACGGTCGGGCTGGCCGCGCGCGTGGGACCGAGGGGCCCGAGGCGCGCGGGTTGGCCGCGCGCGTGGGGCCGAGGCGTCGAGGCGCTCGGCGCGGTCGGGCTGGCCGCGCGCGTGGGGCCAAGTGGCCGAGACGCGCCGGCTGGTCGCGCGCGTGGGGCCGAGGCGTTGAGGCGCTCAGCGCGATCGGGCTGGCCGCGCGCGTGGGACCGAGGGGCCCGAGGCGCACGGGTTGGCCGCGCACGTGGGGCCGAGTGGCCGAGACGCGCGGGCTGGTCGCGCGCGTGGGGCCGAGGCGTCGAGGCGCTCGGCGCGGTCGGGCTGGTCGCGCGCGTGGGACCGAGGGGCCCGAGGCGCGCGGGTTGGCCACGCACGTGGGGCCGAGTGGCCGAGACGCGCGGGCTAGTCGCGCGCGTGGGGCCGAGGCGTCGAGGCGCTCGGCGCGGTCGGGCTGGCCGCGCGCGTGGGACGCGGGCGGGTTGGCCGTGCGCGTGGGACGCGGGCGGGCTGGCCGCGTGCGTGGGACCGAGGGGCCCGAGGCGCGCGGGTTGGCCGTGCGCGTGGGGTCGAGGCGTCGAGGCGCTCGGCGCGGTCGGGCTGGCCGCGCGCGTGGGACGCGGGCGGGTTGGCCGCGCGTGTGGGACGCGAGCGGGCTGGCCGCGCGCGTGGGACGCGTGTGGGCTGGCCACGCGCGTGGGACCGAGGGGCCCGAGGCGCGCGGGTTGGCCGTGCGCGTGGGGCCGAGTGGCCGAGACGCGCGGGCTGGTCGCGTGCGTGGGGCCGACACGGGCGGGTTGGCCGCGTGCCGAGCTAAGCTCGTGGCCGAGGAGCCGAGACCGGCCCCAGAAGTCGCTGCTGCTGGTGCAGGTCGGCTGCAGTGGAGCGACTAAGGAGAAAGCTAATGTACTATCGTTTTCGGGCCCTCCTTCTAGTGCCATTATGTTACGGTAAGTAACTTTTTTAGCCGTGGCCTCGGGGCCGTCGCGGCTTGGTTCGGGTCCGGAAGGCGGTGATCTCCGTGGGGGCGCTCCTCGAGGTCTCCCGGCGACCGAGCTCGGTGGTTCGGGTCGGGAGGTCGGTTCGGCAGTTCGGGTCGGCGGTTCGGATCGGCGGCTCGGGTCGGGAGGCAGCTCCGCCGCAGCTTCGGGAAGAGGCGACACCGTCTCGCACCTGCACACAGGTCGGCCTGGGAGCTCGGCCCGATCCCTCCGACGATCAAGTTAGAGAAAGATGTGGAGGGGATTGTGGATGAGGCAGAAGAAGAGCCTCTGAGTGTTTTGTGTCTGAGTTCCCCCCCCCCCTTTTGCTTAGGACTCAGGGGTATTTATAGAGGAGGTTTGATGTTACCACTGGGGTTGCGTGGGAGGCCGAGCTACTGTAGGGTATGGAGAACCTCGGGCAGTGTGTCGCTCAGGGGGTTGCTGCCATGGCGTGTCACATCGCCATTTTTACCCCTATCAATACATATATACATATATGTATGTATGTATGTATGTATGTATGTATGTATGTATAGAAGTTTAATTAGTATGTTTTCGAAACATGCAAACTAGCAATTTTTTATGATGTGCAAGTTAATAATTTTTTGCTTATTCTTTAAATATGTAAATTCTTAAATTTTATTTTTTTTTAATGATATGCAAGCTAGGAAGTTTTGCTTTTTTTTTTGTAATGTGCAAGGTAACAAAATTTACTTCTGTTTTTAGATGTGCAAGTTAGCAAATTATGCTTCTCTTTGAAATTTGCAAGCTAGCAATTCTTTCTCATCCTTTGTCATTATCAAAAAGAAGGGAATGATACAATGGTAAAAAAAATTTATATCAATGTTTCAATCATCTCATGAAAGTTATAATGAAAAATTAATTTGGTGATGGGGTATAGATATCATAAACACAAAGGAGTCAAATGAAATAAACTAAGTCTCAAGTTGTGAATATCAAATGATCATGACTCATTTTGATAGGTCTCCTCTTTAGTAAAAGGAAAAAAGAAACATAGGAGATCAAATAGTCAAATATCTTGATTCATTCATAAGAAATCTCAAGTAATCAAGATCATGATTTGTATACAACTCATTCAAATTTAATTTGTCAAATCATCAAAATCTCTTTTATAATTCAAGAGATTCAAAATAGATTCATCACTAAGGATCTCTATGATACTTGGTAAGCTTAAGAGATAATGAAATTTTCAAGAAAAATATATTCCCCTTTTTTGTTTCAATTTATGTCATTGATTTTATACTAGTATGCTCTGATCTTTAATGCCAAAGCCATGTATCATCGTTTAAAACCGAAAAAGATTTGATTTGATTTATTATACTAAGATAAATAGTATAACACATTAAACAATAAAACATCTTAAATCAAAAGATTTGATTTGTTACTAATCATTCTAATTCCAATGATCTTTCCTTTATTATTGTTGTTTGGGCTAGTGAGCTTTATGAAGTGTATTGGATCTTCGGTCATATACCTTAAGCATCCATTATCAAGATATCATTTTTGCTTCTAGCTTTTGATTGTCGATATTTTTACAAGAAAGATATGTTTGTTCTAGGTACCCATTTAACTTTGGATCCTTCATGGATAGATTTATCTATCTTGATTTTTGGCATTAAGTCATTCATAGTTCATTTAGGAACCCAAACTAATTTATGTGAGCCGTACTTTTTAAATAAACATTTATAAGAATAATGATCACATCTACCACAAAAATTATATTTATTTTTAGGGAAACTTGTTAGGACTGTATCGACACTAAGAGGGGGGGATGAATTAGTACTTTTGAAAAATCATGTTGGTTTGAAAACTCGTTCGATGAAGCCCATAACAGAGATGCGTTTAAACTTAAAAATGTTCCTAAGAGTGCAAGCAAAAGTAGTAGATAGTTAAATAAGAAGGCAATGAAGGTAAACAACAAACGAAATGAGCACACCAGATTTATAGTGGTTCGGTCTGTTGAATCTCGGATTTTGATGATGAAGTCAATTGTCATTTGTTATCTAATCTATATGTTGAGATAAGTTTGCAGGATATGTTGAATCTCGGATTTTGATGATGAAGTCAATTGTCATTTGTTATCTAATCTATATGTTGAGATAAGTGTGCAGGATTAACTACGATGAAAGTAAGATATGCAGCACGAGTTGCGCCGGAGTCAAGACAATGATCACGTTGGGAGTTCGAGAGTTCGACGGAAGTTTGGACAGTCGTCGGAAGTTCTGCAGGAACAAATCCGAGAAGTCCATGAGCTTCCAAAGAAGCTCGTCGAAACTCGCCAAGTGGATCGTCGCAAGTCCAGGAGTTTTCCGGAAGTCCGTAGGAGCATCACCGAGGTTTTATCGGATGATCGACGGAAGTTCGACGGAAGCTCGTCGGAAGAAGCGATTGACGCACCGGAGCAAGTTGCAGTAAATGTCTTAGGAAATATTGTAGTTAGCACAATGATTAAGTTGGAAATGGGAGGTGATCCCATTAACTTAATCTTGGGGCAATTGGGCCCCTGAAAAACCCAAATTGGGCCGAATGGATCAACCCATTCGGACCCTGATTTCTGCCAGTCGGTTGAACCGCCCAAAGCAGGAGGTTGCACCGCCTGGGCTCAGTCTCTGAGCGAGACTGGGAGGTGCAACCGCCTCAGTCAGGAGGTGCAACCGCCTGAGCTCGGTCTTCGAGCTCTGTCAGGAGGTGCAATCACTCCTGACAGGAGGTAGCACCGCCCAGAGGCTCAGTCTTCGAGCTCTGCCAAGCGGTGCAACCGCTCCAGTCAGGAGGTGCAACCGTCTGATCCCGGAATTCCGAGAATTGATAGTTTTGAGCTCCAAATTTGAACTGGGTTGGGGCCTATAAATACCCCACCCATTCAACACTAAAAGGGTATGAACTTACACTGAAATCTTGATCTTTCTCTATGATTCTTAGAGCTCAAAATTGTTGTAAAGGCCAAAAGTTCTTCTCCCTCTGTTCTTCCAAGTTCTGTATTGTAAAGAGAGGAGAGAAAATTTTGTAAGGGTTGTCTCCTAAGCTCGTCAAAAGGAGTGAAACTGTAAAATGGTGGTTGGCCTTCGCCTATTGAAGGAAGGCCTCTAGTTGACGTCGGTGACCTCGTCGGTGGAGGAAGCCAAAAGTGGAGTAGGTCAAGATTGACCGAACCACTCTAAATCTCGGTTTGCATTTACTTTGAGCATCTTATCTTTACTGCAAACCTCCTCAATAGCTTACTTCCTTTTGTGTTTTTACGAACGTGTTTCAAAGTTCAGTACTTTCCAAATCGAGGTTTAAGACGCAAATCAGTTTTATCGTACGAACGTCGTATTTCAGTTTGCGCTTACGTTCTAATTTCCATTATAATTGCAAACTGACTTTATATCTTTGCTTTAATTGCATCTCGCTTTATTTTAAGTTAAAGTGGTTTACGAATCAGCTTTTATACCGAAATCGCTTTTATCGTACGAACGTCGTATTTCAGTTTGCGCTTATATTCTGATTTCCATCATAATTGTAAACTGCGTTCATATCTTTGTTGCATCTCTCCTAGTCAAAAGTTGAAGTGATTTACGAATCGACTTTCTTACCAAAATCACTTCTATCGAACGAAAGCAGTTTTCGATTTTAATCGCAGAAGGTTTTCCGCTACACTAATTCACCCCCCCCCCCCCCCCCTCTTAGTACTCTTGATCCTAACAATTGGTATCAGAGCGGGGTTAACTCTCTAACGGATTAAAACCTAAGAGAGATGGCATACGCCTGAAACTAAGAGGGTCATTCTATTACACGTCCACCCATGTTCAGTGGGACGGACTACACCTATTGGAAGACCCGAATGAGGATCTTTCTTATTTCTATAGATTTTGAACTTTGGAATCTTGTCGAAAACGGATTTTCGAAGTCTTCTCTTCCAAGGATCGATTGGAATGAATTGGAGAAGAAGGCTTTCGCTCTTAATGCAAAGGCTATGAATGCCTTATTTTGTGCACTTGATAAAAACAAGTTTAACCGTGTTTCGACTTGTGAAACCGCATTTGATATTTGGCACACACTCGAAGTGACTCACGAAGGCACAAGTAGAGTGAAAGAGTCAAAAATCAATCTTCTGTTACATTCTTTCGAACTTTTCCGGATGAAACTGAGTGAAACCATTGGCGACATGTTTACCCATTTCACGGATGTCGTCAACGGTCTAAAAGGACTCGGAAAAAGTTTTTCGGATTTTGAGCTCGTAAATAAGATTCTAAGATCCCTTCCTAAGAGTTGGGATCCTAAAGTCACTGCTATTCAAGAGGCGAAAGATCTAAACAACTTCCCTCTTGAAAAACTAATCGGGTCATTAATGACCTACGAGATGACTTGCAAAGCTCATGAAGAGCAAGAAGACATCCTTCCAAAGAACAGGAAGGATATGACACTTAGAACTTCAGAAGACCACTTGAGAGAAAACTCAAGTGATGAGGACTATGACGATGACTTGGCACTTCTAACAAGAAAATTTAAAAAATTCATTAAAAGAAACAAGTTTAAGAATGACACAACAAATAAACTTGAACCCAAGAAGGACCAAGTTATTTGCTATGAGTGCAAAAAGCCGAGACACTACAAGAGTGATTGTCCCCAAGTCAAAAAGAGAACATCAAAGAAGAAGGCGCTCAAAGCAACATGGGATGACTCGAGCGCGTCCGAAGAAGAGGAGTCCAACACCGAGCAAGTTGCTCATTAAGCCTTAATGGCCATCGGAGAGGAGGTAACAAATTTAATAGATGCAGATTTATCATTTGATGAATTATTAAATGCCTTCCATGACTTATTTGATGAATGCAAGATTATTAGTAGAAAATACAAATTGCTAAAAAAGGAGCATGATAGTCTTGTAATTTTGATAAGTTAAAGACTGAATTTCATGATAGTTTAGGTTCATGCATAAAATGTCATGATCTAGAAACTCTCGAAAATGAAAACTTGCTACTTAAGGACACCTTGAAGAAATTCGAGGTTGGTAGCAAGTCCTTGAACATGATCCTCGCAAACAAGGGTCACGTTCCCAAAAGAAGTGGAATCAGATTTGTGAGAAGTCCTCACCAAAATCCAACCACCTTCATAAAAGGCCCCATCTTACATGTTCGACACCAAAGCAAATACAACTTTTATTGCAAATTTGGACACAAAACGTATTATTGTCCATTCAAGAAAATTAGTCAAAACAAATTAATTTGGGTTCCTAAAGGAACCATAATAAATTCTATGCAACATGATAAACAATGTAGATCTATTTTTTAGGCACCCAAAAGCAAATGGGTTCCTAAAAATCATCCTTTTTTGTAGAAACCTATACCATCGCAAGCTAGAAGTAAGAGATGGTACCTTGATTGTGGATGCTCAAGGCATATGACCGGAGATCCATCTCAATTCTCTAAGCTCACTATCATAAACGAAGGCTATGTCACCTTCGGAGACAACAACAAGGGTAAAATCATTGGCAAAGGAACCATAGGTAACAAATCCAACTTCTTTATTGAAGATGTTTTGTTAGTTAATGGTTTAAAACATAATCTCTTGAGCATTAGTCAACTATGTGATAAAGGATACATTGTCAGATTCGAATCTAATGCTTGCATCATTGAAAAACCACATAAAAACATGTCTATGATTGCATTAAAACAAAATAACGTATACACTATTGACATCAATGATTTATGTAATGAAATGTGTTTTTCGATTTTGAATGAGGATGCTTGGCTATGGCATAGAAGATTAGGTCATGCTAGCATGAAACTAATCACTCAAAGATCATCTAAAGAACTTGTAAGAGGAATTCCTCATATCAAGTTCATCAAAGATAATGTATGTGATGCTTGCCAATTAGGTAAACAAATTAAGGGTAATTTCAAATCTAAGAATCAAATAAGCACCTCTAGGCCCTTACAATTGATCCATATGGACTTGTTCGGACCAATCTCTACATCAAGTCTAGGAGATAGCAAATACGCCTTCGTCATTGTGGATGAATTACTATAGCAGAAATATATAGACTTACTTCTTTAAACAGAAAAATGAATGCTTTAGATATTTTACCAAGTTTTGTAAACTTATTCAAAATGAGAAGGGGTCTATGATTTCGTCAATTAGAAGTGATCACGGTGGAGAATTTCAAAACCATGATTTTTAAGAATTTTGTGAACTCAATGGATACAACCATAATTTCTCTACTCCAAGAAATCCTCAACAAAATGGAGTAGTAGAAAGAAAAAAATTGAAATTACAAGAAATGGCAAGAACCATGTTGAATGAACATAGCCTACCCAAATATTTTTGGGCCGAAGCCGTAAACACCGCATGCTATATTTTGAATAGAGTTCTGGTAAGACCCTTACTCACCAAAACTCCTTATGAGTTATGGAACAACAAAAAACCCAATGTTTCATATTTTAAAGTCTTTGGGTGTAAGTGTTTTATCTTGAATGAAAAGGATAACTTAGGAAAATTTGATGCTAAATCCGATGAAGGAATCTTTCTTGGTTATTCTTCGGTTTCTAAAGCTTTTCGTATCTTCAATAAAAGAACCTTAATTATTGAAGAATCCATTCATGTTGTTTTTAATGAGATTTCCGAAATCAGGAAAAACGATTTTGATGATGATGTTAATTTTGATTCCTTAAATTTAAATGAAACCCCATCTCCAACTAGCAACTTGGATGCATCCACTTCCAAAACATCCTTACCCGAGGATTGGAAGTATGTAGATGCTCATCCCAAGGAGCTAATCTTAGGAGACACATCAAAGGGGGTTCAAACACGATCTTCTCTTAAAAATTTTTGTGCGAACGTCGCTTTTCTCTCCCAAATTGAACCCAAATGTGTTGACGAAGCCATGAAAGATTATTCATGGATTATCGCAATGCAAGATGAATTGAATCAATTTGAGAGAAATGAGGTGTGGAAGCTTGTTCCTAGGCCAAATGATCATTTAGTTATTTATACTAAATGGGTCTTTAGAAACAAGCAAGATGAAAATGGTATCGTAGTTAGAAACAAAGCTAGATTAGTGGCCAAAGGTTTCAACCAAGAAGAATGTATCGATTACGAAGAAACCTTCACTCCTGTGGCTCGATTGGAAGCCATAAGGATGCTCCTTGCCTACGCTAGTAGTAATAATTTTAAGTTGTTTCAAATGGATGTTAAAAGCGCTTTTCTTAATGGCTTTATTTCTGAAGAAGTCTATGTTGAACAACCTCCTGGATTTGAGAATAATAGCCTCTCTAATCATGTGTTTAGATTAACTAAAGCTCTCTATGGTTTAAAACAAGCCCCAAGGGCTTGGTATGAGAGACTTAGTTCTTTTCTTATTGAAAATAATTTCACAAAAGGCAAGGTTGATACTACATTATTCATTAAGAATTTTGAAAATAATTTTCTCATTGTTCAGATTTATGTTGATGATATTATCTTTGGTTTCACGAATTAATCTCTTTGTGAATCGTTTGCTAAAACTATGAGTCTTGAATTCGAAATGAATTTAATGGGAGAATTAACAGTCTTCTTATGCTTACAAATCAAACAACTAAGCAATGACATCTTTATTAGTCAAACTAAATATGTTATGAATTTATTAAAAAAGTTTAATATGAATAACTCAAAGGCTATTAACACTCCTATGAGCACCTCCACTAAGTTAGAAATTGATGAAAGTGGAGAAAGCTTCGATCAAAAAACTTATAGGGGTATGATAGGAAGTTTACTTTACCTCACTGCAACCAGACCAGACATCATGTTCAGTGTAGGACTTTGTGCTAGATTTCAATCAAACCCTAAGATATCTCATCTCAAAGCAGTTAAAAGAATACTTAGATATCTTAATGGTACCACAAATCTAGGATTATGGTACCCAAAATCAGAGAATCTTGAGTTAATTGCTTATGCTGATGGAGACTTTGCTGGCTGTAGACTAGATAGAAAAAGCACATCAGGATCATATCAATTTTTAGGACATGCCCTTGTTTCCTGGTCAACTAAGAAACAAAACTCGGTTACACTATCAACAACCGAAGCTGAATATATTGCAGCAAGTGCATGCTGTGCACAAGTTGTATGGATGAAAAACACCTTAGAAGATTACAAAGTTCATCTTAAAAATATTCTCATTAAATGTGATAACACAAGTGCAATATGCTTAACCAAGAATCCTATACAACACTCAAGAACAAAACATATTGATATTAGACATCACTTTATACGAGATCATGTTACTAATCATGACGTAACCATAGAGTTCATTGATACTAAACATCAACTAGCTGATATTTTTACAAAACCTCTAAGTGAAGAATAATTTGATTTCATAAGAAGAGAATTAGGAATGTTGATGTGTCCGAATACATAAACTAGTTAAAATTATTTTTTGGACTTTATTAAATGCTCAAATCACTTGATTGTCATTACATGCCTAAATAACATATTGGAAATTATGTGTTGAATACAAAAATGTTTTGTCTTCATGATTGTATTTGAAAATCTATAGCATAGGCTTGTCCGAATGCATGAAAGTGTTCATTTCATTTTTCGGATTCGCTTAACAATTGGAATGCTAAAAATCGAATTCTCTCATACACTCTTATGAAAAATATTTTTTTTCTGAAATGGATTTGATGAAATGATTCCTGCTTATGAATTCCATCTTGAAATATGGATGATAGTATTTTTACTTGCAAAAAGCTGTTTCACACACATATCTTGACTCAAAGTAAACTCACAAAATAGCTGGTATCACAAATGACTTTCCTCCTTCATGCAAAAATGATTATAACAAAAAAAAGAGGAAGAAGTATTCAACGCAATCTACGTATCATGCCTTCCTTTATATGCTTGATAATTTGCTGGTATCACAACTATCATGCTTTTTGTTGATGACAAAGGGGGAGAAATATATGAATTGATGCTATAAACACTGATGCTATGATTATGCCATGCATTAATTTGCATTATGCCTTGAGTTGATATCTTACCATGTGAAGAAATGCAATACTTGCTAAAATATTTGAAATGTGTACATCATGTAATGATATCAAAATCTTACTTCACAGCTTTACATGTTGATATCTTACAATATGATGAATTGCTACAATTACCATAATTCAAACTTGTTATATTTGAAAATGAATGTCAAGTCTTGACATCATCTTCAGAGAGATACATCATGATGGGAATCATGGGAGTATTGATAAGTTCAAATGATTTTAACTTATCAATATGTCTCTTGAATTCTTAGGTTTTGAATTCAAGAATGACTTATCTCAAGTATGGCATATAGACAGGGGGAGTTAAGGTTAACTCCATTATCAATTGATTGTCATCATCAAAAAAGGGGAGATTGTTGAATCTCGGATTTTGATAATGAAGTCAATTGTCATTTGTTATCTAATCTATATGATGAGATAAGTGTGCAGGATTAACTACGATGAAAGTGAGACATGCAGCAGGAGTTGCGCCGGAGTCAAGACAATGATCACGTTGGGAGTTCGAGAGTTCGACGGAAGTTCGGACAGTCGTCGGAAGTTCTGCGGGAGCAAATCCGAGAAGTCCATAAGCTTGCCAAAGAAGCTCGTCGGAACTCGCCAAGTGAATCGTCACAAGTCCAGGAGTTTGCCGGAAGTCCGCAGGAGCATCACCGAGGGTTCATCGGATGATCGACGGAAGTTCGCCGGAAGCTCGCCGGAAGAAGCGATTGACGCACCGGAGCAAGTTGCAGTAAATGTCTTAGGAAAAATCGTAGTTAGCACATTGATTAAGTTGGAAATGGGAGGTGATCCCATTAACTTAATCTTGGGGCAATTGGGCCCCTGAAAACCCAAATTGGGCCGAATGGATCAACCCATTCGGACCCTGATTTCTGCCAGGCGGTTGAACCGCCCAAGGCAGGAGGTTGCACCGCTTGGGCTCAGTCTCCGAGCGAGACTGGGAGGTGCAACCGCTCCAGCCAAGCGGTGGCACCGCCTGGGGCTCAGTCTCCGAGCGAGACTGGGCGGTGCAACCTGACTTTATATCTTTGCTTTAACTGCATCTCGCCTTATCTTAAGTTAAAGTGGTTTACGAATCAGCTTTTATACCGAAATCGCTTTTATCGTACGAACGTCGTATTTCAGTTTGTGCTTATATTTTGATTTCCATCATAACTGCAAACTGCGTTCATATCTTTGCTGCATCTTTCCTAGTTAAAAGTTGAAGTGATTTACGAATCAGCTTTCTTACCAAAATCACTTCTATCGAACGAAAGCAGTTTTCGATTTTAATCGCAGAAGGTTTTCCGCTGCACTAATTCACCCCCCCCCCCCCCCCCCCTCTTAGTGCTCTTGATCCTAACACGTGGGGCAATAAAACAGTTGGGACAACATATGTTGAAGCCTTATGAAGAATTTTCGGAAATCCCAACTTAGTGATAGTTCCCAAAAGTTGTGAACATCTACTACCACTAAACACTAAAGTACTTCATAATATCCTAACTAGCATCATTCTCCCTAAACAATACCATCATGATAAAGTATGTCAAATGGAATTAGGAACTATGTATTGGAACATGAAAGGACATAACATCTGTTTTGGATACCTTATCCAACAAAACATGATAGAACTATCTAAGAGAGACATGATGCTTCCATATGGTGGTATAATCACTAGAATACTTAAAGCCTATGATATTCTAATCCCAACCGACGAAGAAGTGATGAAAGTAGATAGGTTTAGCATAATAAACAAAAATCTATTTCACCGATTGAGATGTGTTTATAGAAACGGTAATTGGGTTAGAATGCCTAGAAGAACCGATCACCCTCAACCTGAACCAGAACCCGAAACACTAGTCTTTAGGGGCACTCAATCTCCTCCGATTTGTCCCTTTGAGGAAACACATCCATTTGAGCAAGCTCCTGTATCATCTATCGAAGACATTGGGATTCGGATGGACCGATTTGAACAAAGACAAGATCGGCTTGAACATCGACAAGATCAAATCCTATCTAAACTGCAGCAAATTCATCGACAATTTGACTCTTTATTTAGGCACTTTAATTTTCCACCTCCTGAATAAGCTTATATATGTGGACAAAATCACCTCTTGTTGTAACAATTATGTTGTTGTAAACTCTTTATGTTACTCACCTTGATCACAATGCCTTGATGACTACTAATCTTTGATATGGTTACTTGATTTATTAATTGGTGAGAATATGCAGGGTTACATTGCTCAATCTCGTTACTCATTATCGGATTTCATGTTGAAATTAAATGTTTCTATAATGCCTACTTTGAAAACCTTGTGTCTTGGTTTCCATGATAAATGTGATTTGAGAAAGTAATATAGCCATGAAATTGATGTGTCATTTCCATGATGTTAATGTGACATAATATTACCATGTATTGCTATAATACTAAATATCAACTAGTTGATATTTTTACAAAACCTCTAAGCAAAGAACAATTTGATTTCATTAGAAGAGAATTAGGAATGTTAATGTGTCCGAATGGATAAACTTGTTAAAATTATTATTTGGACTTTATTGATTGAATGATCAAATCACTTAATTGCCATTACATGCCTAAAATAATATGTTGGAAATTAATACAAATATTTCCATAACAATGAGCTTGTCTTCATGATTGTATAGTCTTGTTCGATTGCATGAAAGTGTTAAATTAAATTTTCAGTTCTAATCGGATTTCATGAATATATTATTCTCTTTTGGACTTAATAAACATATGTCACATATAGTTTAATTCATATCATTGATTTTTGACAAATAGAATCATCTAGCAAATGCATATCTTTTAAACTTATCATGTGAAAAATATTCTCTTTGAGAAATAGATTTGATGATTCCTTCTTATAAAAGGAAGATATTTTTATGTGCAAGGATTTGATTCACATAAATATCCTAATCCTTATAAAGCATGCCTTAATATCCTATCGATTTGAACTACACAAATGACTTTCCTCCTTCATGCAAAAAGATAATAACAAATAAAAAGTAAGAAGTTTTCACTCTATAATCTTCATGTCATGTTTTTCTTGAGATGTTTATATAATTTATATCCAAATGACATGAACCTACTCATGGCATCGTACGTATATTTAAAAGTTGTTTATATCGTTCTCCTTTTTGTTGATGACAAAGGGGGAGAAATATATGAATTGATGCTATAAATGCCATATTATGTTGAAAAAAAGTAGATATATGAATTGATGTTATGATTATGCCATGCTTGCATCATCGAAAATATATGAATTAATGATAACTATGATTGCCATATTAGCAATATGCCATGTTTGCATCATGTTAAGATATCAAGAACTTGCATTGTAGTCCTACGTGTTGATATCTTACCATATGATGAAATGCTATAATTGCTAAAATACTTGAAATGTGTGCATCATGTTAAGATATCAAAATCTTATTTCAAAATTTTACATGTTGATATCTTACCATATGATGAATTGCTATCATTACCATCATTCACATTTGAAATTTGAAAATGGATGTCAAGCCTTAACATCATACATCATTTTCAGAGAGATACATCATGATGGGAATCATGATGGGAGTATTGATAAGGTTAAATGATTTTAACTTATCAATATGTCTCTTGAATTCAAAGGCTTTGAATTCAAGAATGACTTATCTCAATTATGGCACATAGATAGGGGGAGTTAAGGTTAACTCCGTTATCAATTGATTGTCATCATCAAAAAGGGAGAGATTGTTGAATCTCGGATTTTGATGATGACGTCAATTGTCATTTGTTATCTAATCCATATGTTGAGATAACTATGCAGGATTAACTATGATAAAAGTAAGACATGCAGCAGAAGTTACGCCGGAGTCAAGACTATGATCACGTTGGGAGTTCGAGAGCTTGACGGAAGTCCGGACAATCGTCGGAGGTTCTGCGGGAACAAATCCGAGAAGTCCAAGAGCTTGCCAAAGAAGCTCGTTGGAACTTGCCAAGTGGATCGTCGCAAGTCCAGGAGTTTGCCGGAAGTCCGCAGGAGCATCACCGAGGGTTCATCGGATAATCGACGGAAGCTCGCCGGAAGAAGCGATTGACGCACCGGAGCAAGTTACAGTAAATCTCTTAAAAAATTCGTAGTTAGCACGATGATTAAGTTAGTAATGGGAGGTGATCCCATTAACTTAATCTTGGGGCAATTGGGCCCTTGACAGACCCAAATTGGGCCGAATGGATCAGCCCATTCGGACCCAAATTACTTGGCCAGAGGTGACACCGCCAGACCCCGGAATTCCGGGAGATGACAATTTTGAGCTCGGAATGCAAACTGGTTTGAGGCCTATAAATACCCCACTCTTTCAGCAATGAAAGAGCAACCAAAAACCACCGAAATCCTAATCTTACTCTATGATTTTTAGAGCTCGAAAGTGTTGTATGAGTTAAAAGTTCTCCTTCCTCTTTTCTTCCAAGTTTTGATCTGTCAAGAGAGGAAAGAAAATTCTGTAAGGGTTGTCTCGTAAGCCCGTCAAAAGAAGTGAAACTGTAAAAAGATGGTTGGCCTTCGCCTATTGAAGGAAGGCCTCTAGTGGACGTCGGTGATCTCGTCGGTGGAGGAAGCCAAAAGTGGATGTAGGTCAAGATTGACCGAACCACTCTAAATCTCAGTTTGCATTTACTTTGAGCATATTATCTTTACTGCAAACCTCCTCAATAGCTTATTGCCTTCTGCGCATTTACGATCGTGTTTCAAAGTTCAGTATTTTCCGAATCGGTGTTTAGACGTAAATCAGTTTTATCATACGAACATCATATTTCAGTTTACGCTTACATTCTAAGTTCCATCATAACTGCAAACTGCCTTCATAGACTTGCTTTAACTATCCTCTTACAACTCTTTCTCCTTTTCACATTTTTAGGAGACAACCTTTACAAGTCTCACACCTCTCTTAGAATGATCATAAATCTTAAGGAATAGGAGGACATCTAGCACTTTTTCAAGATTTTTACAACTCAGAATCTCAAGGTTTTTGTTCATTTTTCTTGCTTTTTCAAGTAGGAAAGTATCGGGTATTTATAGGCCCCAAATTGCTTCCAAAATGAAGCCAAAAAGTGTCTCATCCTGGGTTTCCAAGATACTAGCGGTACCACCGTCAGTACTAGGCGGTACCACCACCTGCTCCCCGAACAACTAGTAGTACTACCACCAATCTAAGTGGTACGATTGCCTAATAAAGCCTCGGAGATTGGGCTTTGGCGGTACCACTGCCTAACAGCATTAACTACCGACGGTACCACCACCCAAACAAGTTCTGGGAGGCCGAGCCTCAAACGGTGCCACCACTTGACGTGGCTCTAGGTCACTAAATGGGCCAAACAACAAGCCCAATTTAGCCCTAATTTGGGCCCAATTGGCCCCTATTTGAGTTAGTAGGATTACACCCAAACCTAACTCAAATTAAGACCTAATTATGATGATTAAGACAAACAATTACAAAATAAGAAGCTAAGTTATTCAACACATCATTTGTTCATTCGAACTCCCAGCGAACTTCCGGTAACTTCTAACACATCATTCAAACCTTTGGCATATTGCTCGATCTATCAGCACGTTGACTCCCACAACATCCGATCTTGGCGTAACGTCTGATTCTTCCTGCCCGACGCCGATCTCTAACTCCAGCCCAACTTTTGATTCTTTTGCTTTAATTGTTTTGCCTTTTCATAATTGTAATTAGACCTGTATCACTTTTCTCAAAACATGAATTAGATCGTAAATTCATCAATTGATTTCATCATCAAAATATGATATTTAACTAAAACATGTCGCATACATTGTCATTGAGAGCCATTAGTGCGTAATTCACCACCTCACCTTCATTGGTTTGCTCCTCGTCTTCGGATGAGCTCGATTCGTCCCAAGTCCCTTTGAGTACTTTCTTCTTCTTTAGTGGCTTCTTCTTCTTTAGTTGAGGACATTCACTTTTGAAGTATCCCAGCTTCTTGCATTCATAGCAGATGATTGTGTCCTTTTTTAGTTCACTTTTGTTCTTAGTATCTTATTTTACAAAATTTGTTTTGTTTTTTCTTATGAATTTTTTAAATTTTCTTGTTAGAAGTATCAAGTCCTCATCATCACTTAGAGATTGCTCGAGTAGTCTTCTTTAGTTCTAAGTGTCGTAGCTTTCCTATTCTTTGGAAGGTTATTCTCATATTTATCATGTGCCTTGCACATCATTTCAAAGGTCATTAAGACTCGATAAGTTCCTCAAGTGAAAAATTATTCAAATCCTTTACTTCTTGTATTGTTGTTACCTTTGGATGCCAACTTTTTAGAAGAGATCTTAGTATTTTATTTATAAGTTCAAGGTTAGAAAAACTTTTACAAAGTGCTTTTAAACCGTTGACGATCTTCGTAAAATGAGTTTACATGTCTCCAATGGTTTCACTTGGTTTCATTCGAAAACCTCAAAACTATGTACTAAAAGATTAATTTTTGACTCTTTAACTCTACTTGTGCCTTCGTGTGTGACTTCGAGTATGTGTCAAATATCATTTGTAATTTCACATATAGAAACATGATTAAATTTATTTTTATCTATGGCACAAAGCAAAGCATTCATCACTTCAGCATTCAAAGAAAAATCTTCTTCTCTAAATCATTTTATTTATTCATTGGTTTAGAAGACTTTTGAAAATCACTTTTAATGATATTCCATAAATCAAAATCCATAGAAATCAGAAAAATCCTCTATATGTCTTCCAATATGTGTAATCCGTCCCATTGAACATATGAGGATGAGTGACAGAGTGACCCTCTAGATTACTTGTAAAAGACATTCTCTTGGGTGTTAAACCAATCGAGAAAATTATGGCTCTAATACCAACTTTTAGGACTATACAACACTAAGAGGGGGGGGGGAGGGTGAATTAGTGCTTTCGAAAAATCATATCGATCTGAAAACTCATTTGATGAAACCCGTAATGGAAATGCGTTTAAACTTAAAAAAGTTTGTAAGAGTGCAAGCAAAAGTAGTAGATAGTTAAATAAGAAGGCACTGAAGGTAAACATCAAAAGAAAAGAGCACACCGGATTTATAGAGGTTCGGTCATTGTGACCTACATCCACTCTCGATTCCTCCCCTATCAAGGCCACTAGCTTCTACTATCGATATTCTTTCAATGAGCAAAGATCAACTACCCTCTTATAACTCTATCTCCTTTTCACAAGTTTAGGAGACAACATTTATAAGTCTCATACCTCTCTTAGAATGATCACAAATCTTAAGGAAGAGGAGGACACCTAGAACTTTTTCAAGATTTTTACAACTCGGAATCTCAAGGCTTTTGTTTACTTTTCATGTTTTTTCAAGCAGGAAAGTGTAGGATATTTATAGGCCCCAAATGACTTCAAAAATGGAGCCAAAAAGTGTATCATCTCGGGTTTCCGGGGTACTAGCGATGGAACTCCCCTAACAACTGGCAGTACTTTCTATCCAATAAGATAGGGGCTCCGGTGGATATCTCATATCCGAACTTCTACTCATAACAATGCCTACCATATGTGTGTGACTCTTTAAGTTCAATATCAAGTTGGTTGTGAGTCATACCTATCAGAACTCCTTCTAGCTTAGTGAATTATTATCTCCATAATAATTCACTCGATTCATCGACTGCGAATGTACTAGGCCACTACGCCGCAGTCCCCAAACGATATAGGAAAATCCAATCCATTGGACTTGTCTATCCTCATTTACCATGTACCTATAGTCCCTCATCCATCTAATATTATAGAGACCGTATACCGAGTATGGTGCTGTTAAACCTATACGGTTTCTACTCGAGTCTTTCTCTAATCGGATTCTCTTGGAGAACTCTTTCTTCTCAATCCAAATGACCCTGGCTAGGGATTTGTTTGAGCAAAAACACATGGGACATTCCTCTCATGACACCGAGAGTGGATGATCCTCAATCAACACTCAATAGCCCTTGTAGGGTTGACTACCACTCTCGAAGACCGGCTATGCTAGATTTGGGACATCTAAACCTATAAGTCCGACAGACCCCTATGATGCTTAAAGACAATCTGAGACAACAGCTTTGTCAATAGATCTGTAATGTTATCTTCGGATGGAACTCTTTCTAATACTACATCTCCTCGAGTCACATGCATAGCGAAAGAACATAAAATAAAATCCTAGAATTTTCGTAGAAAAAAAAGGTTTCATCGTCGTGCAATTGATGTGTAAAAACTCACAAAACAAAAAAACTATGCACTTCATTTGATCATTCGATGCATCATTCTCTCCTTCGATGTATTACCCAATCAGCATGTTGACTCCCCCCTCCTCCAACTTCTGATCTCCTAGGTGCAATGTCCAATCCTTTAGCTCGATACGCAAATTGATGGCACGAAGTCCTTCTGTCGGTAAGTCGATCGATCCTCCGGCTCAACGTCCAATCTCCTTACATGTTTCACTCTAGCCCAATGTTTGATACCTCCTACTTTAATCAATTTGTCTTTTCTGATCGAAGTTAGTCCTGCATCACTCAAAACGTAAATTAGATTATATTTTCATCAATTGATTTCATCATCAAAATCTGAGATTCAATAGGACCTGTGTAATGAGAATCAGATCGTGATGAGATTATGATAATGAGGTCGATTCGCCTTTAAACACAAACCTTAAATAATCCTAGTCATAGGTTACTCGAGAGGGACATCAAAATAATAGGATAGACTGGTATACTATATACATGTCCATATGATGGATGTAGCTGGTCTCATAACTACTCATGTGGGGACGCTAGGGATATAGTGCAAGTGCTCATTGGAGAATAAGTTCACTGATTGATCCGCTCACGGAATGTCGGATGGTTGATGATGCCTTATTATCAAATAGTGATTCCGTAGTCCTAGTAGTGTATCTTGTAGGGAAATCTAGGGGCGACATCATATGCATAGCGGAAGAATATAAAACAAAAATCTTAAATTTCTCAAAAGGTGTTCATCGTCGTGCGAAGATTGGTGCACAAAACCCGCGACACAGAAAACCACGTGTGAGATAGTTATGTTACCTAAGAATATCGTATATCCATAAATCCCTATAGATCTATAGGAGAAGATGAAAAAGGTCAAACGTCCTCCTCTCTAGTGGTGATCCACACAGCATGGCTGCGACGACGCTCCTAAAATCTCTATGCTTGCTATTTGAGAGGGAGAAGGGGAGAGGAGAAGAGAAGGTGGCAACCAAGAAGCCCTAGCCTATGGGCCTTTAGTTCCGTCTTATTTATAGAGACCCTTAGTTAACTCTAATGGATCATACCCTATTGGGTATTGGATCTCCATCCAATTACCCAAGCCTCTTAGATTAGTGGGTCTCTACCCAATAATCTCTTATTAACCCTTATTGGATCTCATCCATGGGATCTAATAATTTAGGAGCTTAGTGGATATATAATAAGATAGGGGCCCAAGAGATATCTTATATCTAAACCTCTAATCGTCATAACACCTACCATATGTGTGTAACCCTTTAGACCTAATATCGAGCAGGTCATGAGTCATACCTGTCAAAACTCATTCTAGCTCAGTGAATTATTATCTCCATAATAATTCACTCGACTCATCGACTACGGACGTACTAGGCTACTACGCCATAGTCCTCATGCGATACAGGGGAATCCAATCCTTTGGACCTATCTATCCTTAGTTACCGTGTACTTATAGTCCCTCATCCATCTAATATCCCAAAGACCATATACTGGGAATGGTGCTATCAAGCTCATACGGTTTCTCCTTGAGTCTCGCTCTAATCGGATTCTTCCGAATAACTCTTTCTCTCTCAATCTGAATAACCTTGGCCAATGATTTGTTTAAGCAAGAATACACAAGATATTCCTCTCATGATACCGAGAGCAGATTATCCTCTATCGACACTCAATAGCCCTCGTAAGGTTGGTTGTCACTCCCAATGACCGACTGTACTAGATTTGAAACTTTCAAACCTATAAGTCTAATATCAAATAGTAGAGTACTTATACAGGACATCCTTGATGTCTCAAGTTTAAGGACTAGATACACTATTAGGACTACGGAATCGTTGTCTGACAATAAGGCATCATTAACTATCTAGTATTCCATGAGCGGATCAATCAATAAACTCATTCTCTAATGAGCACATGCACTTTATCCTTAGTATCTCCACACGAGCAGCTATGAGACTACCTGCCTCCATCATATAGATAGGTATACAACACACTAGTTTGTCCGGTTATCTCGATGTCCCTCTTGAGTAACCTATGAAAGGATTATTTAGGGTCTATGTTTAAAGGTGAATCGGTCTCATTATCGTGATCTCATCATGATCTGATTCCCAATGCACAAATCTATGAACATCACAATATATATTTGAAATAAGCAATATAATGTGAGAGAATGTCATAATAATATAATAAGTAAAAAGAGTGTGTGTCATGTCACACGTGCCATCACTCATATGATTGGCTTACAGGGCACCTATGATCAGTATATCTGGTCATTAGACTTAAGACACCAATGATGTTATGTATGAGTACTCCACTCTTTGATACCAAACTTATAGGTTTGGAAGTTTCAGATCTAGTACAATCGGTCATTGAGAGTGGCAACTAACCTTACAAGGGCTATTGAGTGTCGATAGAGAATCATCCGCTTTCGGTATCATGAGAGAAATATCCCATGTATTCTTGCTCAGACAATCCTTAGCCAAGGTCATTTAGATTGAAAAAGAAAGAGTTCTCTAGGAGAATCCGATTAGAGCAAGACTCGAGGAGAAATCGTATGAACGTGATAACACCATGCCCGGTATATAGTCTCTGGGATTTACATGGATAAGGGACTATAAGTACACGGTAACTAAGGACAAATTGGTCCAAATGATTGGATTCTCCTATATCGTTTGGGGATTGCGGTGTAGTGCTCTAGTACATCCGCAATTGATGAGTTGAGTGAATTATTATAGGGATAATAATTCATTAAGCCAGAAGGAGTTCTGACAGATATGACTCATGGCCAGCTTGATATTGGGCCTAGAGAGTCACACACATATGATAGGTGTCGCGACGAATAGAGGTTCGGATATGAGATATACATTAGACCCCCTATCTTATTGGATATCTAATAAGCTCATAAATTATTGGATCATATGGATGAGATCCAATAAGAGCCACTTAGAGATTATTGGATAGAGATCCACTAATATAAATGACTTCGATAGTTGGATGAAGATCTAGTAGCCAATAGAGTAGGATCCATTAAGGTTAAATTAACAAGGGACCGCTATAAATAGGAGGGAATCAAATACTCATAGGCTAGAGGCTTCTTGGTTGCCACCTCTTATTCTCCTCTCCCCTTCTCCTCCTCGGATAGCAGGTGTGGATCACCGTTAGAGAGGAGGGCATTTGAATTCCTTCATTTAATCCCACATATCTGTAGGAATTCAAGGATATATGATCTCTCTAGGTAAAAATACTATATCACATGTGGATTTAAGTTTTGCGGGTTCTTGCATATCAATCTTCGCATGACGATGAACACCTTTTGGGAAATTTGTGATTTTGTTTTATGTTCTTCCGTTGGGCATGTGATGTTGCCCCTAGATTTTTCTATAGCACATACACCAACAACAATGCTTTCTTACATGATATCTTAACTAAAGATGTCTTTATGTAGTAACCTTCTAGCTTCATCCATCCTTAATATATAAACCATGTTTGCAAACTATGAAAAGTTATTTGGACTTTATTAAGCTCCAAGAGCCTAGTATATTGAACTTGGCTCATTTTTTGTATCAATTGGCTTCATCAACTCTAAGTCTGTCGCTTCGTTATTTTTACAACAACAAAACAAAAGAGAAATACTATATATCTACTAGTGTATGTAGATGACATTATCATTACAGGTAATAATCTTATGGAAATCAAGCAATTCCTTAAGCAATTGACAAATTGATTCTCTAATCTAGGAACCCTAAGCTACTTTTTGGGAGTGGAAGCAATGTTCACATCTTTTGGATTTTTTTTATCTAAAAAAAAGTACATTCAATATCTACTATAAAAGATAAGCATGCAGAATGCCAAAGAAGTTGACACACTACTCTCCACTACTGAATCACTTAAATAATATGATGGCAGCTTTACTACGGATCCCATATAGTACCTATAAGTAATTGGTTCCTTACAATACTTATCTCTTATAAGTCTAAACATCTCATTTGCAGTCAATAAATTATTACAATTTATTCATCGACCCTTCACTATGCATTGGTATGCAATAAAACGAGTCTTATGATATCTAAAAAGGACTCTTAATCATAGACTTTTTCTTCATAAACACTAATCACTTCATCTTCATGCCTTCATCGATGTTGATTGGGTAGGTAACATTAATGATAGAACATCTACGTCACTGAAGTTCTAAGAAATAGAAAGCAGTTGTAAGATCCACCACTGAAGCTGAATACTAAATTATCACCACCACCACTACAAAATTTAATTGGCTCATCAATCTCCTATAGGAACTTGACATCATCTCCAACTCTACTCCTACAATATACTGTGATAATATCGGTGCCACCTACCTATATGCCAATCTACTATTCCACTCATGCATGAAATACATTGTCATCGACTTCCACTTCGTTAGAGATCAAGTTGTCAAATATTAATTATGTATTTTTTATATACATACTTCTGATCAACTATATAGTAGATCAAGTTGCCAATCTACTATATACATACTTCGTTAGCAGACTCTCTCACAAAACCTTTCGCTCGTAAGACATTTTAATTACATCGGTCCAAGAGTGACATCCTTAATAAAAGTTCAATCTTACAGGAGACATGATAAAAGATAATGATAAAGGTACATATAGAACAACATGCATGTTTCCTTATATTTTCAATTAATATATGATTTAAAGATCAATCATAGATTTGAGTAGCTAATTTAATTACGTAATTTGAGTGATTGATTGAGAAAAATCTCTTCATTAAAACTTATATAAATATTAATCTAGTCAATAAAACTCATCTTTTTTATAGCATATTTGTTAATTATATAATACAAACATATATTATGCTTGCGATGGGCAACACAACATTATTTCGTGGCCAACGAAAACTTGACATAGAATTCAATCATGGGCTAATAGACATGCCATGCTCGCTTTCGAAAGTGACAGTGTCTTGTTGGGATGCTATATATATATTCTCTCATTTAATTGACAGTTACAATATTAATAAATATTATATAGAATAATATTTTCAAGTAGGTGTTCCGAACACCTTACAAGCTTTTTTCGATTCAATTAAATCAAATCGATTTATTTAAAAATATATTTTTAAATTATTTAAAATTATAAACTAATTAATCAATCTTAAACCGATTCGAATAGATAGGTTCAAATCGATTTTCATTTAGACCGACCTATCTTACTTTAATCAAACCGAATAAAAAATCAGTTCTATTTGGTTGTCATTGATGATTCTAGTTATAATGTTGTTAGATTATTATTACTACTATCATCATCATCAAATTATCGAATTAGTTGTACTATGACTAACTAACTTATTACTTCATTATCACCTTCTCTACCGGTAATGCTATCATTATCATTAACTGCGAATGCATTTGCGTTCATCAGTATTATTCCTCCTACAATAGCATTACTATCACCATCAACGTTGCCACCGAGCCCAATTGCCGTCCTTGATAAAATTTGTCCGAGCCCTTTGTTCTAGCCCGTCTCGCAGATCACTTCATATTACGGTTCAATCTTCTTCGTACCTAATCGAATCGAGGAAGTAAGGATTTGATCCATCGATTCTAATTCGTCTGAGGTGACCCGATTTTGATCGACCGGCTCGGCCCGGCGCCGAGCGGTCCGGGCCGGTCCGTCTCGAATCATAATTTCATGGGGTTCATGTGTTGGGTTTAGTTCTGCGCAAATGTACTCCTGGATAGTCATGGCGGACTGCAGGAATGGGAGAAGAAACGACAACGTTAACAGGACACCGGGAGGATACTATGTGGATTGCTTTACTATTATCAAGGCACCGAAAAGATTAGTTTAGGGAGATCGCAACGAGGGAGGGGGGAGCAAAGATACCCTCGCTTTCCCCGTTTCCTATGAAGCCCTAGCCAAAAGGAAGCATTCCGAGGTTCCTTTTTCCTTGCTTTTGCGTGTGATTCTCAAGGGGCGCCTGCCTTGTGATTCCTGTCCTCGGCGTTTCCGCGCAAAAAGGTGCTGCCTTTGGGTATGTTTGCTTGTGGTTTTGCTGCGTTCTTGATGTGCCTGTTCAGTGGATTTACAAGCCCATTTGTCTCTTCAAGAGAGAACCCTGCATTGTGATTCTTGTTTCTCTGCGTTTACGGGAAAAAGGAGCTGCCTTTCGGTATGTTTGCTTGTGGTTTCCGGTGTTCTAGATGCGCTTATTCAACGGGGTACCCATGCCTCTTTCTTCATTCACATTTCAAGAATGTGTTCTAGCGAAAAAATAGCATTTTTAAAGAGAGTCAAAAGTAGTTCTCTTGATGCTTAGATTAGCGCAGGGCAAGAGAATTTTGTGTTGATATGGTTCAAGTAATTTGTTTGTGTTTCCGAGTGACTTCCTGTCGAGTGAGATGAGAAGCTTTGATGGAGGGATCTTCTCGTTGCTTCTTTCTGCGTTGTCTATGGATTTGCCTGCTAGATTTGAAAAAAGCAAAACCGATTGTTGTTGGTACTAGTGAAAATATAGTAGCCTTACTCATATTTGTTGCAGATTTGGGGTAATGATGCACGCTCCATCCAATAAGAGAACTGCAGCAGAAAACGGGGATGGAGGGATTGATGTGGTCCTCATGCGGTCGCTCGGAAATGGGGAGGATTTAGGCCCCATTGTTAGGTATGCTTTTGAGTGTGGAAAACCTGAGGCCCTCTTGCACCAACTCAGGAATGTTGTTAGGAAGAAGGAAGTGGAGATTGAAGAACTGTGCAAACTTCATTACGATGAATTCATCCTTGCAGTTGATGAGTTACGGGGTGTGTTGGTTGATGCTTATGATCTCAAGAGCTCTCTATCAAGTGAGAATTTACGGCTACAAGAGGTGGCAAGTGCACTTCTGTTGAAGCTCGATGAGCTCCTTGAGTTGTACTTGATTAAGAAAAATGTCACAGAGGCCATACAAACGTTGAAGGTATGTGTGCAGGTCTCAAAACTATGCTTGGCTTGCAACATGCATGTTGCAAACAATCGGTTCTACCCTGCACTGAAGATCTTGGACTTGATCGAGAAAGATTACCTACAAAACACTCCACTTAAGGCCCTGAGGAAGGTGATTGACAAGCAAATACCTGCAATTAAGCTGCACATAGAGAAAAAAGTGTGCAGTGAGTTCAATGATTGGCTTCTTCACATAAGGAGCATAGCAAAGGAGATTGGGCAGTTGGGTATAGGACAGGCTGCTTCGGCCCGTCAAGGGGATGAGGAAAAGCGGGCTCACCAGAGGGAAGCTGAAGAGCAGAGTCGATCTGGTGTTAATCCTGTGTATGCATTGGACTGTGAGAATATTGATGAAGATTCAGTGCTAGAGTTTGACCTGGCTCCTTTATATCGTTCGCACCATATACACACATGCTTGGGCATCCAAGAAAAATTTTGTGAGTACTATTACAATAACCGGCTAATGCAGCTGAATTTAGACCTGCAGATCTCGTCAGCACTGCCCTTCCTTGAATCTCATCAACCCTTCTTTGCACAGATTGCTGGGTTTTTCATCGTGGAAGCTCAAGTTCTGCGAACTTCTAGGGGGTTGTTGTCGGAGAGTCAGGTGGAGAGTTTATGGGATTCAGCTATGTCAAAGATGAAATCTGTTCTAGAGGATCAGTTCTCTCATACGAACACAGCAAACCACCTTCTACTCATCAAAGACTTTGTTACTCTTTTTGGTGCCACTCTTTTGCGTCATGGGTACCAGGTAACACCTTTGCTTGAGGTTCTTGATAACAGCAGAGACAAGTACCATGAACTTCTCCTTAGTGAATGCCGCAAGCAAATAGGAGACATCCTCGCAAGTGATACGTTTGAACAGATGGTGATAAAGAAAGAGTATGAGTACAATATGAATGTGGTGTCATTTCATCTTCAGTCCTCGGATACAGTGCCAGCTTTTCCATTTATTGCACCATTCTCTTCCTCTGTTCCAGATGCATGTCGTGTAGTGCGTTCCTTTATTGAGGACTCAGTTAGCTATCTATCATATGGAGGTCATATCAACTTTTATGATGTTCTAAAGAAATATCTCGACAAGCTTATGATTGATGTGCTGAATGAAGCTCTGTTGAGCATGATCCATACTGGTAATTTAGGTGTATCACAGGCAATGCAAATTGCAGCCAACATAGCTGTTCTTGAGCACACTTGTGATCTTTTCCTGTGGCAGGCTGCCCAACTTTGCTCAGTCCCATTACACTTAGTTGAGAGGCCTCATGCTGGATTGACTGCTAAGGCTGTTTTTAAGGCATCGCAGAATGCTGCCTATAATGCATTGTTGAATGTGGTTGATTCTAAGTTGGATGAGTACCTTGCCCTCATGAACAGCATCAATTGGACAGCTGATGAAGCCCCCGAACATGCAAATGATTACATTCATGAAGTTGTTATTTATCTTGACTTATTGATCTCTACTGCTCAGCAGATTTTGCCTTTAGATGCTCTTTACAAAGTTGGGGTTGGTGCATTGCATCATATTTCTGATTCGATTGTGGCAACTTTTCTTAGTGAGAGTTTAAAGAGGTTCAACCTCAATGCCATCATTGGCATTGACAATGATCTGAAAATGTTAGAAGCCTTTGCAGATGAAAGATTTCAAAGCACAGGTCTGAGCGATTTAAAGAGGGATTGCATTTTCAGAGATTGTTTAGTAGAATCGAGGCAGTTGGTGAACCTTTTACTGAGCAATCAGCCTGATGATTTCGTGGATCCTGTTATAAGAGAGAAAGATTATGGTGCTCTGGACTACAAGAAGGTTGCAACTATCTGTGAAAAGTTAAAGGATTCACCAGATAGGTTGTTTGGGAGCCTTTCTAACCGGAATGCAAAGCAAAATTCTCGGAAGAAGTCAATGGACACGTTGAAAAGGAGGCTGAAAGATTTCAGTTGAATTGATCATGCGGTCGGGATATGTCATCATGTTATGGATTTATAGACTCCCTGTAGAACTTTTTTTTTTTTTTCGTTTCTTGAATGTTGTGATTATCTACTTAATTCAAGTTCAATCATTCAGAACCTCCATTAAGTTACCATAAGAAATTAGTATGCAACACATTAGTTTCAAGTTCCCATAATTGTCTTCTAATATTTTCGTGTATCACATTAGAAAAGTTAAATCTAACTTTTACCATACAAATTCAATTTTTCCATGACATGATTTAGTCATGTTTAGAAATACTTTACCAAGTGAAATTTGATTTAGCAATTTTAATTACAGATGGAGTTGTTGATGTTTGAATTTTTCCCTATGTGATGTATGTACGAAGAACCAAACACACTTTTTTGTTTGGAATATATTTAACGCTGCTCATGGCAGAGTATTTATTTCGGCCGTTTGAAAGATGGATTCATTGTTATATATTCCTTTTTAATGCTGTATTCTACTTCCCTTTAAGCCTTTCCTCGTTGTTTTCTTGATCTGCATGTCCTAAGTTTCTACTATAGTGAGACGCTGACCTTGTTTTCATTGTTCCTTGTTCTACAGTGATTTTTCTGGTCATCATAAGAGTGGGAGTACTGCAATGAGAGATTCTGTTGGTTGCATCTGCTGTAATGTAAAATAACTTGTGTAGTTTGTAACTTCAGTTATGTTGTCATACTATGTTGGCTGAAATCTAATCCCAAATAGTTGAACTGCCACTTAGGTTATTGTAAATTTCTTTGCTTTTTCTATGTAACACAGTAAACTACAACAATTATGTGTTCTCTTGTAGCCATAACCAGCAACTCTATCATTCTTCTCCTTGTGCAATCTTCTGATTTGGTTTTAGAACTTTTTTGAAGACCAAGGAGAAGCACAGAGAACAAAGAGATGAGTTCTTGTTGTAGTTTTGTGTATGTAATATGGAAGTGGGATCAGGAAACAATTTGCCTGCTTCAACAAGCTTCAACTTGACATTTTCTCAGAGATTTAATGCAATTATGCCTACTAAAGTTTATTGGGTTGGTTATTGCATTATTAATTTGCTGATGTTAGGAGTTGGGACAAAATATTGGTTATTGTGTTGTAAGATTTCTTGCATTAGTTTTAACATGAAGATTTATTCGATGCATATGAATCAATGTTTTGAAATCCAACGATCTGGTTCATCTACTTCAGTCTAATTCATGCATGAACTGTTCTTACGAACTAATAATTTTAATTAATATATTGAGCATTAATCAGAAACACTTTTATAAAGATAAAATATTAACATTAACAAAAATGGCGCCAGTATCTCTGTTGGTAGAGCGTCTGTTTCCCAAGTAATAGGTTCGACGCTTACGTGGCTTGAATATTTTTAATATGTTATGATATTTTAATCTTTATTTTCAAAATCTATTGATAATTATTTTTTAATAAATTGTATAAGTATAATAGTAATAAATGATTTTTATTCACTCATCGTATGTTTTTGCTAAGAAGCTCGTTCTCAAATCCACAACTCCATTGTTGATTTATCATAATTTCTTGATGTTAGTGTGGATTTAGAATTTTTTTTTTGTTTGAATATTTTTAATATGTTGTGATTTTTTTAATCTTTGTTTTCAAAATCTGATGATAATTATTTTTTCAATAAGTTTTATAAGTATAATAATAATAAATGACTTTTATGTTTTTGCTGACAAGCTCATTCTCAAATCTACAACTCCATTGATGATTTATCATAATTTTTAGTGTGCATTTATATATATATATATATATATATATATATATTTTTGTCTTTTAGTTCTCACTTTGTTTTGCCTTGTTTAGGTTGTAGTACAGAATCTATTTTGTCCCTTACTACCACTTGTGTTTTGCAACCATAATACCTAACTCAATAAAACTTAATGAATTAATTATTCTATCAGGTTAGATCATGATAATAGTATGAGGACCGATATAGTAAATGAGTGCGGTCAGTAGTTCAAATAGGAGAGAATTATGAATAGGCTAAAAGCAATTTATTCATATATCAAAAGTGGAAGATAGCTTGAATGGATCTATTACCATTAATCTGGGCATAAGTATTTTGGATTAATAATTAAATTTCACTGGGTTTATACTTAGTTTTTACTGGTGCCGTTCACTTTATATTGCTTTTCTAGATTAGTATACAAATCCAAATCCATCTGATGCCTTGCTTCCACGTCTCTTTGCATCCTTCAGAACTCTATATTCATCTAAAGAAAGAGACGACTTCTTCCAACTCTTCGATCACACCTAAAACATGGTATGTCAAATGCTTAGATGTTGATCATTGTCATTGTGACACCCATTTCAAGACACATTAGCGCTTAATTTTACTAAAATTCTTGGTGGCCTCCAACAACAACATAACCTCTGACGACTTCATCAGTTCTTTAAAAGGTTTTAGCCGTTGTTAACTACAGCATCTGAGCTTAATATTTATGATAACCTATCCATTTCACCCTCTCCTTCAGATGCTCAGTGGTGTGTATATGTAAGCTGGAGCTAGGGAACATCCTCTCAGGTCACCACTTTCTTTACTTTTTCTCTGGCTCAAATATTCTGATATCTGAGTTCGGTTCAGATCTTCATGCAATGAGTCACTAATGAATGGGTGGCAACACTGGCTTGACTTGTTGTGCACATATATATATATATATATCCCAAAGAACCATCTCAAATACCTTCTCATGACCTGGGTTGTGAGTGTGCCAACTTAGGATAAGAAATGTTTTCGATCGATAGCATCGCCATTTTGTCCTTGTTGATTATTTATTTTTATGATAAGAAATTATTAAAATATGTATTATGCCATCAATCATGATCTGACCTCATATCCATCACTCCAATTTCATCATCTAAATAAATACAACAACAAGTTGTAATGTTTTAATTATTTGGGGTCGGCTTATATATAGGACTGAGGTTGTCGATTAAAGATGGTTCCTTTTGAATGAATGAATTATGTCTTGTAATTTCTTATGATATTTGTTTTCTTAATTGATAGCCATATGGAGAAACTAGGTTTCAAACTCTGATAGTTAGAAAAGAGTATATTTGTAATGTGCATTAAATGAATTCCTGCCTAAATTATCAGACATAAATTTGCAATCTCACTACATCTATTCATGGAAGATTATTAGTTTGTTGCATTGGAGATAAGTGTTAGGTAGACCACTGTAAGCATAATTGTACTTCTGTAGAATCAAGATAAACTTGGTTGATAAATGGTTGAGCTTACTGTCAACATGGAAGCATTTCTTATGTATATAAAATTCAATCACCAATTATTGGCTACAACATTTTTTTTCTGCATAAACATAGGAACAAGGGAAAATTTAATGAAGCTACAGATACATTAAATATCTTCATAATCTCTTAATTTCCTAGTTAGCAGTTCAGCCAAATGGTAAACAATGGATATACTACTTCAAGCTCTGTTAAGACAGTCACTATGAGAACAGCCAATTTAATATGCTTGGTTAGCAAATGAACTGAGATCATTACTCTCAAGAAAGAAAATAACGTATGATGTTTTGATGATAGATGTGAATTAACTTAAGATTCACACTAAGAGGTGTCTTTAGCTGATGCCATCAAGGGATAAAAAGCCAGTACATGGATATAGATTCTCCCTAACAGTTCAACACAACGGAAAACATTGCAGTTTTCTTGTTGCACCGTTGATCTTACTAACTTCAATGGAAGAATAAGTATTGCTAGAAATCACTTCTCCAGTCAGAAAGCTATTTACAAACTATAAGATTGTTTGTAGTTTAGAATTATACTTTTTGTGGTGTAGCTTTGCATTAACGAAAACTAGTCCATCTCAAATGACTCTTGAGACGCATGGATCCGTAAAATTTTATCTGAGAACTAGTGAGTTTGACATGGATCTGTAAAATTCTGAAACATTTGTATAATGATGTAGAAAGTTTATAATATGAGTTAGATTAGATTGTGTTGTCCTATCTAATTAAATAAGATATATTATAAATTTAATTAAATTTTACTTAAGATTATCGATTAATAAAAAGAAAGTTTAATTATAATAGGATTTCTTAAAAGATAATTTTGATGGGAGGAATATTGTAAGTACTCTTCTAGACGACTCTATGCTCTTGCCTATAAAAGGATAGAACATTCTAAGTGTTAGGATGAAGAGCGACACTAAGAGAGGGGGTGAATTAGTGCAGCAGAAAATTTTCGCGATTTTAGAAAATTGTTCATTTCGTTTAAAATCAATTCCGACGAAAATGGTTTCGATTCAATCTATTTCAGAGATAAGTTGGACTTGAAAGTTTTCGTAAAAGTGTAAAAGAAGATTAAGGAGGTTTGCAGTAAAGTAAATTACACAAATGAAAAGCAAACCAAAATTTAAAGTGGTTCGGTCAAGGTGACCTACATCCACTTTCAGATTCTTTATCCGACGAGATCACCGGCATCCAGTAAAGGCCTTCCTTCAATAGGTGAAGACCGAACACCTCTTTATAGTACTTTCTCTTTTTCCTGGGTTTAGGAGATAACCCTTATAAGTCTCACTTCTCTTTTTTAGATGGTTATAAGGTTAAGAGATGAAGGAGGAGAACTCTAACTTTTACAGCACTTTTATAACTCAAGAATTCAAGATTAAGCCAATACTTTCATGCCCTTTTATGCAGAAAAGGGTGGGGTTTTTATAGGCCCCAATGGCTTCAAAATTGGAGCAAAAAAGTGTAACATTTCCAGAATCCGGGGTACTAGGGGTACCACCGTCGTTACTAGGCGGTACTACCGCCGCTGATCTGATACTAGGCAGTACCACCGCCGAATAAGAACGGTACCACCGCTGCCAATGACACCACCACCCAGTTTAGGCGGTACCACTGCCTAGAAATCCAGCGGCACTGCCTTCTAGGCAGTGCCACCGCCGGCCCTGACGGTGCCACCACCGACCATATTTTTAGGGGCTGAATTGGTAGCTCACTTTGGCCAGTTCAGCCATATTAAGGGCCCAGTTGTCCCCTAATTAAGTTAGTGGGATCACCTCTCAATCCTAACTTAATTTATGCTCTAAATATGATAATTAATACATAATTTATACTACTTCTTATTCCAGTGCGTCAATTACTCTTCCGGTGAGCTTCCGACGTACTTCCGGCGAACATCCGACGAACTCTCGGCAATGTTCTGGCGGACTCCCGGCAAGCTCCTAGACTTTACGATGATCTTCTTGGTGAGTTCCGATGAGCTTCTTTGGCAAGCTCCTAGACTTCTCGGTTGGTTCCGGTATAACTTCCGACGAACGTCCGGACTTCCGTCGAGCTCTCGAACTCTCAATGAGATCTCGATCTTGACTTCGACACAACACCTGCTTTATGTCTTACTGTAATTATAGTTAATCCTGCACACTTTTCTCAACATATATATTAGATCAAACAAATTATAATTGACTTCATCATCAAAATCCGAGATTCAACAATCTCCCCCTTTTTGATGATGACAATCAATTGATGATAGAGTTAATCTTAACTCCCCCTATCTATATGCCATACTTGAGAAAATATATTCTTGAATTTAAGGCCTTTGAATTCAAGAAATAAACCGATAAGATAAGTTAATTAAATTTATCAACATGCACAATTCCTATCATGATCTATCATTCTCAAAATACGATGCCAAGTATTTATCAAAATGATGTCAAGGCATGATATCCATTTTCAAGTATGATATTTCAAATATGAAAGATGACAAAGATAGCAATTCATCATTCTATGGCAAGATATCAATTACAAAATAGCAAGTTAAGCTCCAGATATCTTATCATAATGAAAGAAATTTATCAAGCAAACATTTCAAGTATATATGATGAAATACATTGCATACATTTGTCATTAATTTATCACATTTTGATATTATTTCTCCCCCTTTGTCATCAACAAAAAAGGAGAACAATTCAACCATGCAAGTGTGGTAAAAAAAATCAAGCAAGTTTCACACTCAAAATTTCTCATCATTAAATGTTATCAACATTAAAACGATAGAGTCCAACAACTTCTCCCCCTTTGTCATCACATTTTGCATGAAGAAGAGGAAAGAAGGTAAGGAGGGAATCCATTAAGAACTAAATTTGTGAAATGATTTGAATCAAGGCAAAAATGATAAATAAGTTTTCGTTAAAACATGCTTTCAGTTTGATAAAGAGAAGGGATTAATGAAAAGGATCAAGATACTAATATGAAATCAAATCCCTATGAAAATTATCACACAAATGCTTTCATTATCACACATGAGAATTCATTTTTCAAGGATTAATATATCCATTGGAATTCCTTTAATTATTCATGGGAGAGGAGTCTCACATGAAAGAAAAAATTCACGAATAAAACTTCATAGTGAGAAGAGCATTACATCAAATCCATTTCTCATTAAAAATTCAAAAGAGTGAAATCTGTGAGAGATGCATTTGTCAATAACTTCCATGAATCAAACATCAAGATATGTATAAACACTTCATGCATTTATAAAATATTTTATCATAGCCTTTCATCACTACTTGCATGAGGTAATATCATCAGTGCTTATATCATCCAAAAGTTAAGAATCCGATATTGTATCATGTATGATTAAAACTTCTCAATACTCAATAGAGATCATAATCATCAAAGTAAACATGATATTGCATCATTGTATAATAACATGCTCATCATTTACGAAGATCACAACATCATAGAAACTTTTAGCATGAAAGCACAAAATTCCAACATCAAAGTAAATATTTTATTGAAGCACACAACCTTATCATCATGTAAAATTCGCATCATAAAATTATCAGCACAGAATTTAAGTGAGTGATCCAAAGAATCAAGAAAGTCTGAAAACGAAATTTAACAAATTCATGCATTTGGATAAATTAACATTCCAAATTCTCTTCTAATAAAATCAAATTATTCTTCACCTATGGGCTTTGTAAAAATATTGGCTAATTAATGTTTTGTATCAATAAACTCTAAGATTACATAATGATTATTATTATGATCTCGTATAAAGTGATGTCTAATATCAATATGTTTAGTTCTAGAGTGTTGAATGAGATTTTTTGTTAAACATATTGCACTTGTATTATCACATTTTATGAGAATATTTTTAAGATGAATCTTATAATCCTCTAAAGTATTTTTCATCCACACAACTTGTGCACAACATGCACTAGTTGCAATGTACTCGGCTTCGGTTATAGATGGTGCAACTGAATTTTGTTTCTTGGAAGACCAAGAAACAAGTGCATGTCCTAAAAATTGACATGTTCTCTGGATGTGCTTTTTCTATCTAATCTACATCTAGCAAAATCCGCGTCAGCATAAGCAATTAGCTCAAAGTTCTCGGATTTTGGATACCATAATCCTAGATTTGTGGTTCCTTTAAGATATCTAAGTATTCTATTAACTACTTTAAGATGAGATATCTTAGAATTAGATTGAAACCTAACACAAAGTCCTACACTAACATGATATCCGGTTTAGTTGCGGTGAGGTATAGTAAACTTCCTATCATACCCCTATAAGCTTTTTGATCAAAGCTTTCTCCACTTTCATCAATATCTAACTTAGTGGAGGTGCTCATAGGAGTGTTGATGGCCTTTGAGCTATCCATATTAAACCTTTTTAGCAAATCTAAAGTATATTTTGTTTGACTAAGAAAAATATCATTACTTAGTTGTTTGATATGTAAGCCTAAAAATAAAGTTAATTCCCTTATCAAACTCATTTCAAATTCAAGACTCATACTTTTAGCAAATGGCTCGCATGAGATTCATTCATAGAACCGAAAATAATATCATCAACATAAATTTGAACAATAAAAAAATTATTTTTAAAATTTTTGATAAACAATGTAGTATCGACCTTGCCTTTAGAAAAATTATTTTTGATAAGAAATGAGCTAAGTCTCTCATACCAAGCTCTTGGGGCTTGTTTCAATCCATATAGAGCTTTAGTCAATTTAAACACATGATTAGGGAGATTATCATTCTCAAATCCAGGAGGTTGTTCAACATAAACTTCTTCGGAAATAAAGCCATTAAGAAAAGCACTTTTAACATCCATTTGAAACAACTTAAAATTATTACTACTAGCATAAGCAAGGAGCATCCTTATGGCTTCTAATCGTGCCATAGGAGCGAAGGTCTCTTCATAATCGGTCCCTTCTTCTTGGTTAAAACCTTTGGCCACTAATCTAGCCTTGTTTCTAACCATGATACCAAATTCATCTTGCTTGTTTCTAAAGACCCATTTAGTACCAATAACTAAATGGTCATATGGCCCAGGAACAAGCTTTCATACCTCATTTCAATCAAATTAATTTAACTCATCTTGCATTGTGATGACTCATGAATCATCTTTCAAGATATCGTCAATACATTTAGGTTCAATTTGGGAGAGAAAAGTGACGTTTGCACAAAAATTCTTAAGAGACGAATGAGTTTGAACCCCTTTAGAAGTGTCTCCTATGATTAGCTCCTTAGGATGAGCATCTACATACTTCCAATCCTTAGCTAAGGATGTTTCGGAAGTAGATGCATCAAGTTACTAGATGGAGAAAGAGTTTCATTTAAATTCAAAGCATCAAAATTAACATCATCATCAAAATCATTTTTCTTAACTTCAAAAATTTTATTAAAAATAATATGAATAGATTTTTCTATAATCAAAGTTCTTTTATTAAAGATACGAAATTCTTTAGAAATAGAAGAGTAGCCAAGAAAAATTCCTTCATTGATTTAGCATCAAATTTTCCTAAGATATCTTTTTCATTCAAGATAAAATACTTACACCCAAAAACTTTAAAATATGAAACATTGGGTTTTTTGTTGTTCCACAACTCATAAGGAGTTTTGATGAGTAAGGGTCTTACTAGAACTCTATTCATGACCTAGCATGCCGTGTTTACGGCTTCGGCCCAAAAATATTTGAGTAGGCTATGTTCATTCAACATGGTTCTTGTCATTTCTTGTAAGTTTCTATTCTTTCTTACTACTACTCCATTTTATTGAGGATTTTTGGAGTAGAAAAGTTATGGTTGTATCCATTAGATTCACAAAATTCTTAGAAATCATGGTTTTGAAATTCACCACCGTGATCACTTCGAATTGATGAAATCATAAAACCTTTTTCATTTTGAGTAAGTTTACAAAACTTAGAGAAATACCTAAAGCATTCACTTTTGTGTGCCAAAAAATAAGTCCATGTGTATCTACTATAATCATCCACGATGATAAATACGTATTTGCTACCTCCTAGGCTTGATGTAGCAATTGGTTCGAACAAATCCATATGGATCTATTGCAAAAGTCTAGAGGTGCTTATTTGGTTATTAGATTTGAAGCTACCTTTTATTTGTTTTCCTAGTTGATATCCATCATATACATTATCTTTGACAAACTTGATATAAGGAATTCCTCTTACAAGTTCTTTAGATGAAATTTGAGTAATTAGTTTCATGCTAGCATGACCTAATCTCCTATGCCAAAGCCAAGTATCGTCATTCAAAACTGAAAAACACATTTCATTGCAAAGATCATTAATGTCAATAGTGTATACGTTATTTTGTTTTAGTGCAATCATAGATATGTTTTTGTGTGGTTTTTCAATAATGCAAGTATTATATTCAAATTTAATGATGTATCCTTTATAACATAATTGACTAATGCTCAAAAGGTTATGCTTTAAGCCATCAACTAACAACACATCTTTAATAAAAAAGATGGATTTGTTACCTATGGTTCCTTTACCAATGATTTTACCCTTGTTGTTGTCTCCAAATGTGACATATCCTTCGTCTATGCTAGTGAGCTTAGAGAATTGAGATGGATATTTGGTCATATGCCTTGAGTATCTACTATCAAGGTACATCTCTTGCTCCTAGCTTGTGATGGTGCATTTTTCTACAAAAAGAGATGATTTTTAGGTACCTATTTGACCTTGGGTGCCTCAAAAATTGATTTACATAGCTTATCATGTTGCATTGAGTCATTTGAGATTCTTTTAGGAATCCAAATCAATTTATGTGGACTATATTTCTTGAATGGACATTTGTACGTAACACGTCCAAGTTTGCAACAAAATTTACATTTGGTGTGAGGTGATACATGCAAGGTAGGGCCTTTAATAAAGGTAGTTGGATTTTGGTGACAGCTACTCATAAATCCGATTCAGCCTTTTTTATGAATGTGACCCTTATTAGCGAGGATCATGTTCAAGGACTTGTTACCAACCTTAAATTTCTTCAAGGTTTCTTTGAGTAGCAAGTTTACCTTTTGGAGTATTTCTAGTTCATGACATTTTGTACAGGAAGCTAAGCTATTTTCATGCTCAATCTTTACTTTATCAAAGTCGCTAATAAGAGAAGTATGTTCCTTTTCAAAGAGTTGTACTTTTTACTTAAGACTCTACATTCATCAAACAATTCATGAAAAGCACTTGAAAGCTCATCGAAAGTTAAATTTGTATCTAGTGAACTTGTTACCTCATCTCCAATAGCCATTAGCGTATAGTGAACAACTTACTCGATGTTGGTCGACTCCTCTTCGTCGGAAGCACTTGAGTCGTCCCATGTAGCTTTGAGAACATTCTTCTTTGGTTGTCTCTTCTTTGCTTGGGGACATTTACTCTTGAAGTGTCCCAACTTTTTGCATTCATAATATATCACTTATTTTTTCTTAGGTTCAAATTTATTTTTAGTATTATTTTTAAATTTATTTCTTTTTATGAATCTTTTTAACTTCTTTGTTAAGAGTGGCACGTTATCATCAAAGTCCTCATCACTTGAGTTTTCTTTCAAGTGGTCTTCTTGTGTTCTCAATGTCATATCCTTCCTGTTCTTTGGAAGGGTGTCCTCAAGCTCTTCATGAGCTTTACATATCATTTCATAGGTCATTAGTGACCCAATTAGTTTATTTGAGTTATGAACGGATAGGAAATCCAGATATGTATATATTTAAGGTTGTCTATAGACAAGAGTCTTTAATCTATATAAAAAGATTTTGGATCTAAGAACTATTTCTAGGAATTTTATTGGTTATTTAGGAAAATTCAAAAGATATAAATTTTATTACTCGTACGAGGATAGTAGAATATGGTAATGCAAGATTCCTATAAAATGATAAAATCAATGGGAGTGAGAAATCTTGAAAGATAAATTTTGATATAGAGGAGATACAAGTTGATACTTCTTTATAATTTTTTATTCAAGAAATTATTTTTCTCAAATCACTGAAAGAATTAATGAAAGTGAATAATAAGATACTATTAATAAAACTCTCACATGATATTGATGTCGTCCCTTATCTTCTTGTAGAATAATCACAACCGTTAGTTTTGAGAAGATCTCAAAGGGAAACGAGGAATGTCATTATTGATAATTATATGGTATACATATGTGAATCAGATTATGATATAAGAATGAAAAAAGTCCTCTTATCATTTTTACAAACCATAAAAAATAGTGATTATGAAAAGTTGCATGATACAACTAAAGAAGAGTTAAAATCAATGGATCAGAATATTCTTATGGTTAATGTAATTAAATTTATTATATTAGTTTTATATATAGATGATATTTTACTTATCAATAGTGATATTCATTTATTGGTTGAAACTAAATATTTCTCATTAAAAATTTTAAAATAGTTGATATGAATGAGGTAGCTTATGTTATTGGCATTGAGATACTAAAGAATAGATCTCAAGGATTGTTAAGACTATCTCGAAAGGATATATTGATTGAGTTTTAGAGAGATTTAATCTGCATCATTATTTAACTAATGATACACTTATTATTGGAGGTGAAATATTGAGTCAAAGCTAGTGTCCTACGAATGGTTTATAAATGAATCAAATGAAGGATATTTCTAATGCATGTACAGTTGGAAGTCTATTATATGTTTAAACCTGAATAAGACCAAATACTAGTTTTGTAGTTAGAATGATATGTAGATACCAGAGTAACTTAAGAATAGAATATTAAAAAGCTATAAAGAAAGTTTGAGATATCTATAGGAGACGAAAAACTATATGCTCGCATATAGGAAATCAACTCAGCTTAAAATAATGGTATTTTTAGATGCTGATTTATAAATTCCTTCGATAACAAGAAGTCCACTTTATAATTTATAACTATATTAGTTGGAGGGATAATTTACAAGAATAGTGTAATGCTAATTGCATCATCAATAATAAAAACTGATTTCATGGCATATTTTAAGGTTACTAATCAAGTTTTATGACTTTAAAAAATCATCTTGAGACTTAGTATGATCAAACTCAATAGTGAAATTTTGTGACATACCACAATAGCTTTCCTATCGAAGAATAACAAGTATTATAGTAGTTCTAAGCATATTGGTATAAAGTACTTTATGGTTAGAAAATGAGTCTAGAAATAACTAGTGTTAATTAAAAACTTGAGTTTCACTATATTAATTACTGATCTATTCGTCTAGGCCTTCTTAAATATTTGAAAGAACATATTCTTATAATTAAGTTTGTGAGTAACCCATAAGGGATATTGTGATACATGAGTGAATATTATTATTGATATTATTGTTTATATAATTAAAGTTATATATTTCTATTTTCTTGTTTATATTTATATTTATATATATTATAATTGAATATATTAAAAGGATTGTCTTGACAAAACAAATTACAAGGGTCATTATGGACTACATTAGGAAATACTAATAATGTTGTGGTATATAGAAGGGAGTATGAAACTAATAACATACAATTGCTATCACTCACATTGGTAGTTAGACTCAATGTAGTATTATTATGCTTATTGGCTTATTTATAAATTCATGACTATGTATAAAATTTTTTAAAAAAATTTAAAATCTAATTAGGTAAAATTATTTTTTAAAAAACTTTTGATTTATTTATTTTGATTATAAATTTATTTTATATCTTACCAATTAATAGGGCAAGTCGAAGAATGTTGGATTATATGGTCGTATCTAATTATATAAGATGTATTATAGATTTGATTAAATTTTAATTAATTTTATCGACCAATAGAAATAAAGTTCAATTATAGTAGGATTCTTAGGAGATGATCTTAGTGGGAGAGATTCTCCTAATTATCATCCTAGATCCTCTACTCTCATCTATAAAAGGATAGGATCTCTTTGAGATGAAATTCTAGTTATTGAGATTATAGATCTATTCTCAATTTTCTCCCTTAGTCTATAATCCATCACTCACTCATAATGGTCGGTCCTGTGAAGAATACGAAATCTATTTCTCTTTGTAGATTAACATCGTCGTAGATTTCAGATTCGACGACAGTATGCCTATAAATCAGATAGACTTTTTAAACGATATTAGAAGGTATGCATAATAAATCTTTATCTATCATTATTTGATTTCAATTCTAACATTACAATTTTTCATATAGCAGTAGCATAATTATAGTTTTTATGCTCATGCTATCGGGTGAGATATGTGCATCATTCAAAGTGTCCCACTCAGTACTTGTCTTTGGAAGATATTACCTACAACTTGATCAAAAGTTTACTTGTCATTGGAAAATTTCACCCATAAAACTTCGTCTAAAGTTAATCAGGAAGATGAGAGAAAGTATCATTTTCTTCATGTTGAATGATATGGGGTTTTTCCAAAGCTCAGCTCTCCCTGTCGCTACTTCCATTTGCTTATTGTTACCTTAATCCAACTTGACAGCCAATTACACCATTTATCTCTAACTGCAGATTTATGATACTCATCCTTTGTGCTTTATTATCATAACATATAGAACAAGACTTGAGCACGATAATGTGCAGGCGAGCAAAGCATAGTATCAACCTAATTGTTGCCTATTTGCGTTGGATGCCAACCATGCCATCACCTAATCACTTGCAAGTTGAATAGCCTTCGACAACAAGTTTAAATGATGAGCCAAGGTGGGTTTTAGGTGCTTTGCTTTATGTTCCTGAGTTGTGTTCCAGTTTCACCACATGCTATTAGCAAATCATTGTATGGGTTATTGTTGGTCAGCATTCTTAAGCTGATAAATTCATTTTAGAACAATCTTTTTCTAGAAAATCAACATTATTCAAAAATCGTATCACGAACTTTTATCGTCTACCATGATGCATATGCCAATTTAAACTTAGTATGAGGAGAAAAAACACCTTAACATCGGATCACATCTCGATGAATTACAGATTCTTTTGTTAGCTGATTAGAAGCACATCTACCAAAAGAAAGAAGCAAAAGCAAGCATCAAATCTTTATTCCACTTGTTAGGGCAAGGCAATAATGGCAGTGCAACAAAGAGCCTTTGAAGTGAAGCTACTGTGAAGAATCCATTTCCTGCTTGTCTGACAAGAAAGTCGAAGCTCCTATCACACCAAACTCTCTAACCCTCCTACTGAACAAACCCTTGTGCCTAAACAAAGAAAGGTTGTTCTTAAATCCGCACTAGAAGGTGTCATTCATCAACCGGTTTGGCCAGTGAGTTGAATTCATGAACAAATCTCTTTAAAACACACCAAAATAATTGATAGTGCAATATTAATGAGAAATGGATAAATAGAAACGAACTTACTTGTGGAGAAACTAAGGGAGAAACAACCACTGCCACTAGTTAGGGGGAATGAAGCCTGGTCCGAAACCATTTGCCAGCACAAGAAATGGAGTGAGAAGTTGCTCTTTGTTTGTTCCAATGGCTTCGTACCAGACGACACTCCCCTCAACTATCAGAAACAAAGAAGAGCCATCCAGCCATCGCTAGAACATGCAATACTTTTCATGGCTCCTCATATACTCGAGGGAGGGAGGGAGGGAGGGAGGGGAAGTCCTCTCAGCCTCATGACTTGGAGTCCGCTTTCTGCATGACCCTCCACAGTCGTGTAATCACCTCAAGTTTAAATCAAATTCTTGGCTTAGTTTGGTGGAAGTCCCAACAACATGATGCATGAGGATAGCTTGGTATTTTTCATAGCATGAAAGTTAGATGCTGGTCTAAGTCAACCAAGGATTGCTCACTGCATCTAATTAGGTGATCTTAGCAGTCATAATTAGATTCAAAGCTAGGTCAACCAAGGACTCTACCAGGCATCTTGGGTAAGCTTAGTAGTCATGATTAGTTTCACCAGACCAGGATGTGTTTCTGATCCATAGAATGGATATGATGATATTCTTGGATACTATTATGCTCACTGATCAAAGTGAAGTTCTTTTAAGGTCTGACTTGAGAGTGGGGGCATTGACATGGGGCTTTATTCTCAGCTCCCAAGCAAAGGATTGTTCTTTTGCTTCCCACTGAGAAAAAGGATGGTGTGATGAGGGATGGAGCACCTTCACCAGATGGGGAGCACAAGCCAAGTTGTGATTCCAAGCTTAATTATCAAGCAACAGATGCAGATAGACCTGCCATAAAGCTCTTTTGTGTGTGTGTGTGTGTGTGTGGTTAATAAAGAAAAGGAGATTGTGAGGCGGTGGAAAAGATGGTGAGGAAGGTGTTCACTCCCAGTAGCTGGTTAGCTCTGGGAAAATTGTCAGATAAGCAAAATCTAGATCTTGACATAGCTTTTGTGCACTCAAGAGCATTCTACTTGAAGCTTCATTAGATCATAACAGCTAAAACAGCATCAGAAACAGTCGTACGACTACATGTATGTGATGGTTGTGAAGAGAGTGAGGTGCAAACCTTCCTCTTACACTGCAAGACAAAGCAAGATAAAAGATCTTACTAACATTGAACTTAAGTACATTTTATTTGATTACTTTAAACTTGATAGATCACATAACTACATAAAACGAGTGTTCGTGGACAGAAAATAATACTCTTTAATGACTAAGATAAGATGGTCATTCGAATCTTACACATCTCTCACTGTTTTATGTTAAATTTAAGTATTTCATCTCATCAAGATCTCTACAGCTATTTTCTGTTATATTTGTTCATTATTTTATCTCGATATGTTCTTGAGAAAAGGTTTGTAACGACTACTAGCAAGGCATGTCTAATCCTTCTTGAGATTGTTTCCAAGAAACCTATGAATGTTCGAAAAATAAATTTGGTTATCCTATACAATTGTATTGGGAAAAGACACCATAAAAAGGTGCTATAAAATATGATCATCATGAAAAGATGCATGAACTTTTGAATAGATATATATATAACCTATGGAATGTGTCCCTAAATAGACAGGGGTTCATAGTATTGTTTGTGCAGAGAATTTAAATTTGGAGAAATTATAATTGTGAAAAGAAAATTGCACTTGTGTGAAGACTCTCCTCCATATTTCCTCTATTATTTTCTTTTATCAATGACGAAATTATATCATTCTTACTCACAAACATAAAAACGTTTCTCCAATATTTTAGAGAAATCTGTGTTGTAATTTAATAACCTCAAACTTTGCTCCTTTGTGATGTAAGAGATAGATCATACAACAAAAAACGTTGTATATTCTATTTTAGAGAAGACGTATGTTCTAGTTTCTATTTATATAGAATATTTATGATTAATATAAGCAGTGGTTAAGTCTTAACTAACTAGAAATTGATATATACCAAATTGATGAATATTTATATATGAATATTGTATATTGATATATAGCAGAAATGCAGTTTATGTAAAAAGAGCAATGGAACATATTTCAAGTTCACAATTTTAATTATTTTCAACTTAAAGATTCTTTAATGATCTTATGAACTTTGTAGTTAATGTCAACTAGCTATATGAATGAGGAGGAATTACCTACTTATTTCTGCATGAATATTGATGAACATGAAATCTTGGATAACAACAGAAATGATTAAGTTGAGAGCTGATCTTGACACATTGCCATTTCATTGCTTGTGAAATGATTCGAGTCACCTCCCTCAAAAGGAAATGAAGAAAAAAGGACTAGGTTTTATGTCAATGCCTATAAAGTGGCTTAAGTTGCAGGGAAAACTATATTATAAAGATCTCTCTTTATTTAGAGATTTGATTCTTCTTTGCATGTCAACTTAGACCACCTCTCTTTTAGCAAAAAAGAGAGAATCTACAAAGACGACCGAGGTAATGAAATCCATGCAAAGTGTTAGCGCCAAATATATAATAATTAGCTTAATTATGAAGATTGTCTAAAAACAAGGAATTTGGGTATGTATAATGTTAAAAAAAAAAGCTTTTTCGCTTGATAGTGATATCAAGGATAATCTAGTGTTTTTCATCATAAATTTATATGGTATAAGACAGAGATCAAGTGATCCACATGGAAGGCAAAGAATAAATTATGTGGAGACATGCATAAAGCATTAATTTTGCCAAAGAAAATTTCAATTCTGGTTTATGTTTATGATAATTAAGCACCATGAATATAGATATTTTTTTTTCCAAATGAATACGAATTTGAACTCTTGGATATTACACTTACAAAACTGACGCAGTATTGAGGAGCAAGTTTAGAATTATTGGGCAAGTCATGCATGCACTTTCACTATTGATACCAAGGTCGTCTCGCCATTTGTACTTTGTGAAAAAGAAAATTTCACAGGTATTACTAAATATAATTTTCTTGCGTCCCGCTCAATCCAGAAATAACAATAAACAGGAAAAGTTGCACTTTTAAAAATAATCTCTGACTCTCTCTCTCTCTCTCTCTCTCTCTCTCTCTCTCTCGCCCTCAGTAAGCTAAGAAATTCTACCCATCCTTGGCGAGGGATCATCAAGGTATAAGATGGGAGAAGGAAATGAGTCACACACTCTTTCTTTCAATATCAATGTAGGAATAGAACATGGACTTACTTAGCAGAGATTTAAGAACTCGGGTAACGCAGGTTAGAGATGAGGCATGGAGATCACAAGATGCATTTGGGTCCGGGTGAACTCATTGAAGCAATTCTCTACGCTGATCTCCTCTACCGGTCAAGTGTGTTGATTGACCAACCCGTTCAAGTCAAGGGAATCCATTCAACCCTCACGAGCTCGTCACCATAACCCCCGTAAGTTCTTATTTCAAGAGGCTTCCTAATTGACTGACTCCTTAAATCAAAGTTTATTTTCTCGTGGAAAATGTATTCTCGATGAGCAAGTGTTTGTCGATTTGTATATGTTACTGCAAAATAAAATAATGTTCTATTTGTAAATGAGATGGGAAATAAAGTTACCTTAATCAAAACTAAGATGTAAGACAAAAAAGTCTCGACAACCATCAACTTAACTATGGTATGATTAAAGTCGACAGCACATCATTGTAGTTGCTTACTTTAGCTTGGCCAGGAAGCATAAAAACTATTATATGCTATATGTAATACGAAAACAATCTTTTATACTAGGATTGAAATTAAATAATATTAGATCTGTTTTTAAGATATGTACCTTTTGATGCCATCTGCAAATGAGATCTACGAGGGCACCGTATCTAAAATCACTATCAATCTGCAAGGAGAACTAGACTCTCCTTCTCTTCTCTCCTATACTTTTCATAGGACCGTTTAGATTGATGATTCAGGGAGGGTTGAGAAAAAAACTGTAATATCTCAACTACGTCCTCTATAAGATGCATAACATTTATCATCTAGTCCCTAGAGGTCCTATCTATCTATAGGCGAGAGCAAAAGCTCTAGGATAAGTTATTAGGAGAGTTCCTCTCATCAAGGGTATCCCCTAAGGAATCATATATTAAATGAACTTCTTTTCTATTAGCCAATATATGTCATCAAAATCTAATTAGTTTCATTATATATCTTATCCAATTATAAAGGATCATAAAATCTAACATTCTCCCACTTGGCTCATTAATCGATAAAATATAAAAGATATTCAAAATCTAAATAAATAAAATAAAATTTGTTTGAAAATAATTTTACCTAATTGGATTCCAAGAATTTTGAAAAGTATTTTATACATGGTCATGAATTTTAAAAATAAACTAATAAGTCAAATAAACATAATAATACTACATTAAATCCAACTGACAATGCGAGTCATAGCAATTATATATCATCAATGTCGTACTCCCTTCTATGTACCATAATATTGTTAGTCTTTCCTAATATAGTTCATAATGACCCATGTAATTTATCTTATCAAAACAATCATATTATTATATTCAACTATAATATGCATAAACATAAATGTAAATAGGATAACATAAATAAATAACTTTAATTAAGCAAAAAAAATAATAATAACATCCACTTAAACATGCATCACCATATCTTTTATGGCTAGCTCAAAAGCCTCATTTCTAAGAACATGCTCTTTAAATATTTTACACTACAAAGCTTTGGTAAGTAAATCAGCGATCATCATAGTGATGCTTAGGTTCTTAATTAATACATATTGTTTCTTGACTCTTTCTCTAACCACCAAATACTTTATCACGATGTGCTTGAAACCATTAGAGTACTTGTCATTCTTAGAGAAGAAAACTACTACGGTGTTATTGTAGGGAAGTCTAGGGAGAGACATCATATGCGCAGCGGAAGAACATAAAAACAAAATCCATAATTTTCCCAAAGATGTGTTCGTCGTCATGCGAATATTGGTGCGCAAAATCCATGAAACTTAAAAGCCACATATGAGATAGATTATATTACCTAGGGAGATCGTATATCTCTGAATCCCTATAGATCTGTAGGAGAGGATGAAGGAAGTTAAGTGTCATCCTCTCTAGCGGTGATCAACACACTAAGACTGTGACGACGCTCCTTAAATCTCCAAGCTTACTATTTGAGGAGGAGAAGGAGAGAGGAGAATAGGAGATGACTACCCAAAGAGGCTCTAGCCTATGGGTCTTTGGTTCCCTCCTATTTATAGAGGTCCCTTATCAACTTAACACTAATGGATCCTACCATAATGGGTATGATCTCTATCCAACTACCCAAACCTCTTATATTAGTTGATCTCTATCCAATAATCTCTCATTGGCTCTTATCCATAGGATCCAATAATTTAGGGGCTTATTGGATATCCAATAAGATAGGAGCTCCGACGGATATCTCATATCCAAGCCTCTACTTGTTGCACCGCCTACCATATATGTGTGACCCTCTAGGCCCAATATTGAGTTGGCTATGAGTCATACCTATCAGAACTCCTTCTAACTCAGTGAATTATTATCTCCATAATAATTCACTCGACTCATCGACTACGGATATACTAGGCTACTATGTCGCAATCCCCAAATGATATAGGAGACTCTAATCCATTGGACTTATCTATCCTCAATTACCATTACCTATAGTCACTCATCCATCTAATACTCTAGAGACTGTATACTATGCATGGTGCTATTAGACCCATATAGTTTCTACTCGAGTTTCGCTCTAATCGAATTCTCTTGGAGAATTCTTTCTCTCTCAATCCGAATAACCCTAGCTAATGATTTGTTTAAGCAAGAACACATGAGATATTTCTCTCATGACACCAAGAGTGGATGATCCTCTATCGATACTCAATAGCCCTCGTAAGGTTAATTGCCACTCCCGATGACCAATTGTGCTAGATTTGGAATATCCAAACCTATAAATCCGGTATCAAAGAGTGGAGCACTCATACATGACATCCTTGATGTCTCAAATCTAAAGACCAAGTATACCACTAGGACAACGAGGTATCATTAACTATTCAGCATCCCATGATTGGATCAATCAGTGAACTCATTCTCAAATGAGCACCTATACTGTATCCCTTGTGTCTCTACACGAGCAACTATAAGACCAATTGCCTTCATCATATGGATTGGTATATAGCACACTAGTTTATCTGATTTGTTGAATTTCGTATTTTGATGATGAAACCAATTGATATGTGTTTATGATTTAATCTGTGTTTTGAGTGACGCAATATGCTTCGATTAGGATGAGACAATTAAAGCAGGAAAATCATGTTGGGCCGGAGGAACATGTCAGAAGATTGGATGTCGGGCTGGTGGATCAATCAACGTATCGACAGAAGGCTTCGGGACATGGATTCAGGCATCGGGCCAAGAAGAGCAGACATTGTGCCAAGGATATCAGAGTTACGGAGTCAACTAATCGATTGGGCAATAGGGCGTAGGAGAGGACGATGCACCGAAGAATCGGACGAAGCATCGAGGGACCAATGACATGCCGGACAACTTGATTATTGCTTAGTATTAATTGTCTAGATCGAAGTATATTTTACATATGTAGGATTAACTACGATAGCAAGGCATGAAGCAAAATGAAGTCCCGGAGTCAAGATCGAGATCACGTTGGGAGTTTGAGAGTTCGTCGGAAGTCCGGATGTTCATCGGAAGTTCTAGAGGAACTAGTCGAAAAGTCTCGGAGCTTGCTAGAGAAGCTCATCGGAACTCACCAAGAAGATTGTCGTGAACTCCAAGAGCTTGCCGGGAGTCCGCTAGAACATTACCGAGAGATCGTCGGAAGATCGTTGGAAGATCGCCGGAAGCTCACCGAAAGAATAGACTTACGAACTTTGTTTAGCTTAGAATATATCTTAAAAATCATAGTTAGCACGTAATTAGGATTTGATTTGGGCCAACCTAATTAGGGGCCAGCTAGGCTCATGTAAGAGCTGTGTTGGGCCCAATAAGAAGCCTAAACAATGCCCAAAAAAGTCTAACCATTGTGGCACATTCTTCGATACTGTGTCATGCGGTTGCACTGCTAGTCTAGGCGATTGTACCGCCCCTAGCAGGGTGCCAAGCGGTGGTACCGCTAGTTTGGGCAGTGGTACTGCCCAGCACTAGCCCCCAAGCGGTGGTATTGCCAGACTTGGGCAATACTACCGCCTAGGATAGTGTTAGTCAAACTGACACTGTGTCACGGACTTAGCTGGTTTTGCCTAAGTCGTACTGTCACGACCTTAGCTGGAATTGCCTAAGGCGTGAAGCACCCTTGCGGCCAAAGACGCGAACTTAGCTTGCGTTGCCTAAGTCACGAGTTACCCTTGTGGCAAAGATGCGAACTTAGCTTGCATTGCCTAAGTCGTGCTTCGCCCTTGCGATCTTGCTCCACAAGGATCAGCCCACTTTGTAACCTCTCGCAGGTCCCGAAGGACCTGTAAAAGAGAAAGAGAGTTAGTTCGAAAGAACGAGCAACGGACAAGTCCCGAAGTCTCGCGAAAGGGGAAGCTTTACAAGCAATTCGACGAACACCTTGTGTGCACAAGAGAAAAGAGGGAGAGGGAGAAAAACAAGGCTTTCAAGGATGAACGAACAGCTGCAAGCCCACAAACAGCCGCTCACCTGGTCCCGGGTGCGAAGACAAGTTCCCGTAAAGGTCATGTGCGAACTTGCGAAAGAGATCTCAACACCCGGTATATAACCGAAGCCCCATCCAGCCCTGTGCCACCCGGGGGGTTCCTGGGGTCTGAGATGGCTGACATTTTGGTGAGCGGACGTAGTTCTCCGCTCACCTCCCGTGGCACGCGAAAACGGAGCTGTTTTGGGTTGTTTTGGGGCTGTTTTGCTCGGTTCGGTGAGCGGTCGCTTTGGAACGCTGCAGTTTGTTCGAACTTACATATTTACAAGCAAAATGACCCAAAACCAAGAGAAAACATGCTGTCAAGCAGTTGTACATGCAGGTGTGAGCGACGAACGGTTCGTTGAACGGAGTTGTTGCGGGTGCGCGACGACCGTTCGTGACATTCTCCCCCACTTAAACTGTCGACGCCCTCGTCGATGCTTGTTGGTAGTTGTTGATGACTTCTTCTTCATGTCGCAGGGCATCTTCGGGCTCCCAACTGGCTTCAGTTCGGAGAAGCTTTCGCCACTTCACCAAGTACTCTGTTTGCTCAGCTCCGTTGGGTAGCTTTATCTTGCGATCCGCCAGAATGGTTTCCACTCGCTTTTCGTAGGAGGCTGTGATGGGAGGTAGCCGAGTTGGATCACTTCGGGAAGCATCTTGCAGATCCGAGTGGTAGGCTTTTAGGTTGCTGGCGTGAAGGACGTTGTGAATTTTGAACCACGCCGGCAGCTGCAACTTGTAAGAGACATTGCCTACCCTGCTGATAATTGGGAAGGGTCCCTCATACTTGCGCACCAATCCTTTGTGGACTCTATTTCTAAAGAATTGGAGTGATGCTGATTAGAGCTTTACCAACACCAAATCGCCAACTTTGAACTCTTGCGGTCGCCTTCCCAAGTTTGCCTACTTCTTCATCCTTTTTGTCGCCTTCTCCAAGTAAGCCCGCGCAATATCGGCATTTCGGTGCCACTCCTTTGCGAAATGATAGGCTGATGGACTACTCCCAGTATACCCAATTGCCATGGTGTGCGGAGTCGACGGTTGTTGTCCTGTGATAATCTCGAAGGGGCTCTTGTTGGATGTAGAGCTCCGCTGCAAGTTGTAGGAGAATTGGGCAATGTCCAACAGCTTCACCCAATTTCGTTGATTGGCACTCACGTAGTGCCGAAGATATTGCTCCAAGAGCGAATTTATTCTTTCAGTCTAGCCATCCATCTGGGGGTGGAGGCTTGTAGAGAAGTATAACTTTGACCCCAACAATTAGAACAGCTCGGTCCAGAATCGTCCTAGGAATCGAGCGTCTTGATCACTAATGATATTGTGTGGGACTCCCCAATACTTCACTACATCCTTCATCATTAGTCTGGCCGCCTCTTCTGCTGAACAGTGTAGGGGAGCAGCAATGAAAGTTGCATACTTTGAAAACCGATCGACCACCACGAGTATCGATCCGAGTCCCCCTACAGGTGGCAAGCTTGATATGAAGTCCAAGGAAATTCTCTCCCACGGCCTTTCTGGTACGGGCAACGGCTCCAAAAGTCCCACTGGCTTCCGCTGCTCTACCTTGTCTTATTGGCAAGTAAGGCATGTTCGAACATATTCTTCCACATTAATCCCCATTTTCGGCCAGTAGAAGGCCCTCTCCACGAGAGCCAATGTTCTGTGAATGCCTGGGTGTCCAGCCCAAAGGGAATCGTGACACTCTTTTAAGAACTCACGCCTTAAATTGTCTACTCGGGGAACATAAACCCTATTCCCTTTTGTGTAAACAAGTCCCTCCTGGACCCAAAATCGTCGTGCCTTGCCTTCTTTGATGAGCTGCATCAGGATAACTGCCTGGGGATCACTATACAGCCCATCCCTGATTCGGGAAAGAAAGTTGGAGTGCAACTAACTTGCTTGGCCTCTGCCCTCCAGTTGTACGACATTCACACTTTCCACCTTCCGACTTAATGCATCGGCCACGACGTTCGCCTTCCCGGGCTTGTACTCCATTGCCATATCGAATTCAACCAGGAAGTCCTACCATCGCGCCTGCTTTGGGGAGAGCTTCTTCTGAGTTTGGAAATAGCTCAGGGCAATGTTGTCTGTCCTCAGCACAAATCGCGACCCGAGGAGGTAGTGTCGCCAAACTCGTAGACAGTGGATCACTGCTGTCATCTCCTTCTCATGCACTGGATACCGCCGCTCGGTCTCGTTGAGTTTGCGGCTCTCATAGGCCACCGGATGACCCTCCTGCATGAGTACTCCCCCAATAGCGAAGTCCGAAGCATCTATATGGACTTCAAAGGGCTCTCCATAATTCGGCAATTTGAGCACCGGTTCTTCCAGAACAGCAGCCTTCAGATCTTGGAATGCTATCTCACATTTGTCCGACCACTTCCAAGTCTGCTCCTTCTTCAGCAACTCCGTCAGTGGGGTTGCCCGCTTCGAATATCCCGCTATGAAGCGTCGATAGTAATTGACGAAACCAAGGAAGGATCTTAACTCTGGCACCTTCTTTGGAGTTCGCCATTCCGCAACTACTTGCACCTTCGACTTATCCATCCAAATGGAGCCATCACCGATTCGATGCCCTAAGAATAAGATCTCAGTTTGAGCAAAGTAGCATTTCTCCCTTTTCACGAACAAAGTGTTCTCCCTGAGAACCTTGAAAATCATCCAAAGGTGCTTCACGTGCTCCTCGAGCGTTTGGCTGTAGACGACGATATCATCCAGGTAGACGACCACGAACTTATCCAAATACTCCTTGAATAGCTGGTTCATGAGAGTACAGAATGTGGCCGGAGCGTTGGTTAAGCCAAAAGGCATCACCAAGAACTCAAACGCTCCATACCTGGTCACACAGGTAATCTTCGCTTCGTCGCCTTCAGCAATGCACACCTGCCAATACCCCGACCGAAGGTCGAGTTTTGAGAAATACTTAGCTTTGCCCAATTGGTCGAACAAGTCCGCGATGAGCGGGATGGGATACTTGTTTTTCACTGTTACTTTGTTGAGGGCTCGGTAGTCGACGCATAATCGGAGGCTCCCATCTTGTTTCTTCTGGAAGAGAACTGGAGCTCCGAAAGGTGCTTTAGAGCTGCGGATGAGACCACCGCTTAGCAGTTCACCTAACTGCTTCCTGAGTTCTGCCAACTCTGGCGGGGGCATGCGGTAGGGTGGTCTCGCTGGAGGCTTCACTCTTGGCTCCAGCTCGATACTGTGATCCACGCCTCTGCGTGGTGGAAGGTTCTTCGGCAACTCGGGTGGCATAACATCTTTGAACTCTTTTAGGACGTTCGCCACCACAGTAGGTTCTTGAATGGCCACCTCGTTGAGTGGCTCTAGCTTCATAGCAGCCACGAATGTCAACTCGCCTTTTCGCATCCCTTTCTTCAATTGTAATGCCGAAATGTGTTGGGGCTCCTTAGTTCCTCTCCGAGAGACGGGAACCACGCAGGGGTCATCGCCTCCCATCAAACATAGGGAGTTCAAGAACGGCATCGGCACCAACTTCGCTGCGTGCATAAACTCCATTCCAAGAATCACTTGGAAGTCATCTAGTGGCACGGCCATCATATTGGTGTTTCCGCCCCAAGTCCCAATTTTGATAGGAACACCCTTCGCCAACCCGGAGATTCGCCTGGCCTCCGAGTTCACCGCCTTCATTCGGCTTGGGCTCTTCTCCAAGGTCAACCCAAGTCGTTGTGCTTCGCGATCGGCTATGAAGTTGTGGGTAGCACCCGTATCTACCATTGCACGGATCGTTTGGCCATTTAGCTTGATGTCCACATACATCAGCTCACTACTTCCTGCTTTTTGTGCCTTTGTCTTCATATTCTCCCCCACTTGACCCTGCATAGCGTTCAACAAACGCATTGCTCCCATTCGGGGTCCTTGTGACTCCTCGTCGTCGCTGCTGGATTCTGAACTGCTCGAACTAAGAGCAATAGCTTTGCCCTTGTCCGATTGAGGAGGGTGGATGGAAGCCGTCAAAGCATTGAGTGCCTATTTTTGTGGGCACTCCCTTACCATGTGCGGTCCTCCGCACAAGAAGCATCCTCCAGGTTTTGCAGCCTTGCCTTTCGGGTTCGGCCCTTTGTGGGAGCTCTTCTTCTTTTGTTTGCCCCCGAGCTCCTTCCCTCGAGAATGTTTTGGAGGGAGATTGCTTGAAGATTGTTTCCTTCTTGTTGGGTCTTCAGAGGAAACAAAATCAGTGAGCCTTTCTGCAGCAGCTATTGCCCCGACCACTTCGGTAACATTCCTTCGATTTAGCTCCTGTTGAGCCCATGGTTTCAAACCATCAAGGAAGCTGAACAACTTGTCCTTCTCGGACATGTCCTGTATGTCCAGCATTAGTGCAGAAAATTGTTTCACATAGTCTCGGATGGAGGTACTTTGGTGGAGTTGTCTCAACTTCCTTCTTGCGACGAACTCTGTGTTCTCTGGTAGGAACTGAGTTCTCAACTCTCGCTTCAAGTCCTCCCATGTGTCGACTCGACACCGACCTTGTTGGATCTCCTCCCAACGAGTTCGCCACCAAAGATTCGCATCTCCATTCAGATACATTGTTGCTATAGAAACTTTGGTATCTTTAGAATCGGGCCTCGTAGCTCGGAAGTATTGCTCCATGTCGAATAGAAAGTTCTCGAGCTCTTTGGCATCTCTGGCCCCTCCATATCCATGAGGCTCAGGTGCCCTCAGATTTTATGGCGGTGCAACGCGGGTGTTGCTTCCTCCCGCATTTAGTGTTCTAGTGAGCATGGCCACCTTTGCAGTTAGTTCCGCCACAACATCCTGTAAGTGTTGTACGGAGTCTTTGGTGTCATCAGACAGTCGGTCGACTAGGGCCTCGACCTTGTCGATCCTGGACTCCGCTTCCTCTTGCGAGCTCTCTACCCCAACAAGTCTTTGTTGGCCATGGTAGAGTTCCTCCATGCTCGCTTCTAGAACATCCAGGCGGGTTTCCGCCGTCGTGAGTCTCTCCTTATGACTCTTTTTCCTAGTTAGCGCACCAGATTGCGCTTCCTCCGCTCGCGGAGAGTAGCCAACTTCTCGCTCATCCTGTTCGCTGCTGGGCTCCTCGTGAGCGGCTCCAACAGCTTGAGAGCGAGTGTGCACATGCAGCCCACCTGCGGCTGCTTGGGGCAAGGGTCCGGCTTGCCCCGTCTTGCTTGATTCGCCACGATGCTTTGCCATGGTGAAGTTGCAAAGTTCGTTCGCTGTTTGATCGAAGAGCTTGCCCGCTCTGATACCATAATGTCATGACCTTAGCTGGAATTGCCTAAGTCGCGAGTTACCCTTGTGGCAAAGACGCGAACTTAGCTTGCGTTGCCTAAGTCGCGCTTCGCCCTTGCGATCTTGCTCCGTAAGGATCAGCCCACTTTGTAACCTCTCGCAGGTCCCGAAGGACCTGTAAAAGAGAAAGAGAGTTAGTTCGAAAGAACGAGCAACGGACAAGTCCCGAAGTCTCGCGAAAGGGGAAGCTTTACAAGCAATTCGACGAACACCTTATGTGAATAAGAGAAAAGAGGGAGAGGGAGAAAAACAAGGCTTTCAAGGATGAACGAACAGTTGCAAGCCCACAAACAGCCGCTCACCTGGTCCCGGGCGCGAAGACAAGTTCCCGTAAAGGTCACGTGCGAACTTGCGAAAGAGATCTCAACGTCCGATATATAACCGAAGCCCCATCCAGCCCTGTGCCACCCGGGGGGTTCCTGGGGTCTGAGATGGCTGACATTTTGGTGAGCGGAGGCAGTTCTCCGCTCATCTCCCGTGGCACGCGAAAACGGAGCTGTTTTGGGCTGTTTTGGGGCTGTTTTGCTCGGTTCGGTGAGCGGTCGCTTTGGAATGCTGCAGCTTGTTCGAACTTACATATTTACAAGCAAAATGACCTAAAACCAAGAGAAAACATGCTGTCAAGTAGCTGTACATGCAGGTGTGAGCGACGAATGGTTCGTTGAACGGAGTTTTTGCAGGTGCGCGACGATCGTTCGTGACAGTACGGCACCCTTGCATGTACATCCGCAAAGGTCAGCCTCCCCGAAGCCTCCCATAGTCCCTTAGGACCCACAAAAGAGAAAACAGGTTAGAGAAAATGCCTCACTCGGGATCCACAAGCAAACATTTCCGAAAACACTTCATAGACAATGCAAATTACAAACAGACTTTACAAACTTTGAATAATTGCACAACAAAGGGTCAAAATTATCCATTATAGATCGAAAATCTCTCACAAGTGTCCACATGACATAACCTTTATTTACAAGCCTAAAACGGCTACCAAACCCAACTAAAATGGGACTATTAAGCCTTTGGTTGTCCCTCTACATGCTAGGAAAAGTATAAACATACCAAAAGACACGAACATGCATAAGCATTACATCAAACATCTTGTTTAGAAGTTTGTCCGTGACATACTCCCCCACTTATTCCTTCGACGTCCTCGTCGAAGCCTTTGCCGACACTGCAACTCCTCGCCTTTGCTGTCTTCAATCTTCTGCTTTAGCTGCAATGCACCTCCTGGCTCCCAACTGCTCTTCGCTATTGTTTTTGAGTAGTCGAACCTTTGATCCGCCATGCTGCTTCAACTCGCCAATGACTTTGACTCTAGTATGGGGTTGGCCAAGTTGTGTTGATCCCTGTTGGTTCCTATGGATCCTCTAGATGAAGGAAAAGACCATCCTTACTGCGCCAGTCTCTCAAATGCCTCATGCTGCTTGAATTGGGTGGATGTTTGTTGGAGCTTTAACGTGCATCGTCTCGTAAATTTCTGAAGTTTTGGGTCCTTCCTCCATAAAATTTGTCCATTGACTCTTCTTTCACTTAGTTGTCACTTCCAAGTAGGTACGCATCACTTTCGCTTTCGATTGCCATTTAGTTGGGAAATGAAGTGGACAATCTACTCTCAGAAGCACTAATCACCATTGGTGAGGATTTGACAACTATTGTCTTCCATTATCTACGAAGGGTCTTTGAACTTGTGCAGAGCTCCTCTGCTGGATAGATAAGAGAATTGAGGTACTCGATTTCGCCCATTCTCTTAAGGGTTGAGAAGGAAAAGGTTACTTGACTTCACCCGCCTCCTCGAGATTATACTCCATGCATCGAGTTGGTTACTGGCCTTCGCCTGCTCTTTGCTCACACTTCTAAAGCACTTGAAGTGTTTGCACTCCTTGCGTTGAGTAAGCTACTGTGATTCACCTTCTCAATGCCATCGAACTTCTGGAATGCAGAAAGTTTTCACCCCAATTGGAGTAATTCTCTAATAGATTTGGTCACCTCTAGGATTGTACCGTCTTCTCCATCAACCCTGCCGCCTACTCCCCTGAGCAGCAAAGGTACAACATCACGTACTGCCTACTTCGTTCCTTGGTCGTGCACTCTTGCATGACCCGAAGTCCTTCACTTTCGGCTATCTTGATGAGAAGCTCGTTGACACCGGTCTTATGAAATTCCTTAGCCTCTGCCCTTCAGCCTTGTTTCGGTACTTGGAGTTTGCCTCTACATGCTCCGCCTCCTCGGCCCCTTTCACGACCAAGCGCTCTCCCTCCATGAGAACAAAGGATCAATGACTTTCGCAGAAGTCCCGCCTCTACCTGTCACGCCCCTCCCAAATTTAATTCTCATTCAGGAGGTGTGAACCTAACTCAAGATTGATAATATTATAATTCAACAAACAATCCAGGATCCAATCACACATTTGAGATCACTAAGAAAAACATTCAAGTCATTCACCTCTACAATCCACAATTTACAAAACCTGTGCAGTTTATAATCATACATCATGTCACTAGATGATTCTTAATATCTAAAGGCAACTTAACTAAACCATAACCACATCATAAATCCATAGTTGTGAGAATCTATACAATTACAAAACCAACATGTACCACATGTTTGTATCATTCATTACATAATTTTAACTTAACATTCCCAAAATCATAACATGAGAGGTACTTTTCAAATATCTACAAGATACATCAATCTAGATATGTCATTGATACACACAAAAGGAACTTATACAACATCAATATATTAAATACGAAAGGTTTTCCCCAAAATCTTCTAGCCTTCCACTGCCTCAACCCAATTTACACATTTTAGTGAGCGATAAGTTATCCTGAAAAATTTATATATCAATGGGGGGAGCATATAAAGCTCAGCAAGTGACTAACATATCCATAGCAAAGAGGACAAGTTTCAAAAAAATAAGGTATCAAAATACAAAGCAGAGATACAAGATGAAACAATAGCATGTTTTGTTTGAATGCAGAATTACAATGTCACATCGTTCGAAGCACGTTTCGTTCATACAATAGAGGAAAGGTAATTGGAGCATATCATTGGCATTAGGAGCGTATCGATGACATATGATAATTTTAAGGCATAACAAAGACGTAAGGAGCATTTTGGATATCATGAATGCAGAATTATGATGTCATTTCGTTCGAAGCACGTTTTGTTCATACAATCGAGGAAAGATAATTGGAGCATATCATTGGCATAAGGAGCATATCGATGACATATGGTAACTTCAAGGCATAACAAAGACGTAAGGAGCATTTTGGATATCAATGGCATATGAAACAGTTCAGAACATATCAATGGTGAATGAAATGCTTCAGAACGTATCAATGGTATATGGAAATATTTCGGAAGCATAAGAAGCATTTCAGAACATATCAAAGAACAAATACGAAATAGAAGTTTAAACGTCGTACTCTAGCATAGTGCATGTGAGGTTTAACTCATTGGTGGCTCCACGCTGTGATGAGTTCTCGACTCCATCCACAGGTAGCCCTTTCCTACTCGAGCCCTCTCACCCTGCCCAAGTGCTAGGTCGGCTCTGAATTTTATATCAAACAGATAGAAGGTGAAGTGAGATTCCAAACATAATATGGTCCATCCATTTATGAATGACCACCAAACATAATCTAGAGCATCGCGGACTCTAAGCACATACCCTTTACCATTTCTAGTAAAGGTCCAAATAATCCCACAAACACTAGAGTATAAAAAGGTATTATGAATAATGAATTGGGACATATCGGAAGCACATGCGGAATAACGAAATGTACATATGCCTTTCGAGTCAATACGATACAAACATAATCTTTCATAAATGTATTTAGATTTGAAAGAAAACAAAAGCAAGAGCATACAAGGATTTCAAGAAATCACATATAGCTCAATTGAAATAAGAATGTTAGGTGAATTCAATATCCAACGAAATGAAACTGGAAGAGGTACATATCGAAAGCAAATGCGGAACAATGGGATGGATGTGCCGAATCATTACGATGCAAACATGATCTTTAGATGATAGCTGCAGATGTACAAATAAATAAAGGACAAAAGTATACAGGAATTTAAGGTAATAATGTAAAGCTTAATTGAAGTAAGAGTGTTTGCCAAAATCGATTTCCAAAGAGAAGAAACAAGGAAAGCCGAAATCGACCAAAGCTCGATTCTGGCAGAATTTGATAGGAACATTATATAAACTATTTGGATAACCAATTATGCTCCAATTTATACAAAATAGGTGTCATTAAAATTTTTTGTCAATTTAGTTTTAGACAAATCAAGTTTTACAAGAATTGGAATTTACAATAGAGTTACAGATAATTTCATAGTGAAAGGTCTGAAAATATTAGCTCTTTTTTTTACTGAATCCATAAGGTCGATGAAAGTAGATGTTTCAGTTAGCAATTGTACACCAAAAATTTCAAATCAAGATTAGTAAGAAAGAATTTTGATTCTAGCTTCGAATAAATCATACTTTGTATGAATCTGAGTTCACAGCAGAAAGTTATAAGTAGTTAAGCAACAAGAGGTCAGAAATTTCAGTCCCTGTTTTGCAGAATCTGTAGGGTTAATTTAAACAGAAGTCTTTGTAGGCATTTAAAATCCAAATCATTCGATTTTAGTATCAAAATAAATATTTTTTTATCTACTTTCAAATGGAACAGGTCTTGTCTAAATCAGAGTTTATTACAAAATGTTATGACTGAAACATTGCATAGAGGTCAGATTACCAAAAAATTATAGATTCATAGCTTTATATCAAAACGAAAGAAGGTCTGGTTCTTAGTTGAAATCTTTCAAATTTTGTAGAATAAAAATGGAAACAGAGATTAAGGTTACTATGGGATGGGGTTAGAACACTTGCCTTAAAATTATTTGAATCCCAAATGTGAGAAAATTGATGAAAAACCTCAAGCTCTTCTTCTTCTTCTTCTTCTTCTTCTTCTTCTTCTTCTTCTTCTTCTTCTTTTCTCAAACTCACATTGGCTGTAACTCTTCAGGTTTGTTTTCTTTAACCTTTCATCTAATTATTTGGGTTTTGGCTAATGCAAAAGTTGCAAGGTGTCATGCATGCATGAAAGGGGCTAGGTGTTATCTTTAGAGCAAAGATAAGTGGCACCAACCTTAGGTTAGCTAGTGACACATGTCAACTATATATATATTTTTTTTAACTTAAATCTGAATCTTTCATAAATTATATCAAACTTCTAATATTTACTCTTAGGTCCCTAGCCATAAACTTTTAATATAATATCATTGAATATAAAATAATTATTAAATAATCCTTATTTTTACAAACAAACCTTTTACTAAATTTTTTAAAAAATGGGCGATGTTACAATCTCCCCTCCTTAAAGAAAAATTTAGTTTTCTAAATTTATCATACCTCATTCGACTAAAATATGAGGATAAGCTTTCATCATTTCTTCCTCAAGCTCCCAAGTTGTTTCATCTCTAGAATGAAATCTCCAGATCACTTTAACTAGAGGGATAACCCGATTCCTCAAGATCTTTTCTTTTTTATCAACAATCTGAGTGGGCTCTTCCACATAAGACAAGTCTTTATCAATCACCATCGGCTCATACTTAATGATATGAGACGGATCAGGTATATAATTTCTGATCATTGAAACATGAAATATATCATGGATATGGCACAATGATGGTGGCAAGGCAATCCTGTAAGCGACAGAACCAACCCTCTTAAGAATCTCAAAAGGTCCAATAAATCTTGGGCTTAACTTTCCTTTCTTCCCAAATCTTACAATGCCTTTAGAAGGGGAGACCTTCAGGAATACAAAATCCTCGATTTGAAACTCATTATTTCGTCTTCTGTTATCAGCATAACTTTTTTGACGACTCTGAGTAGTCTTTAATCTTTTTCTTATAAGTTGAATTTTCTCAGTAGTCTCTTGTACTTTTTTTTGTGCTAATAACTTTCTATCGCCAATTTCTTCCCAACATATATGCGTCCTGCACTTTCGCCCATATAAAGCTTCATAAGGAGCCATCTGAATACTTGAATGATAACTATTATTGTAAGTGAACTCAATAAGAGAGATATCTTTATCCCATTCACCTTTCCAATCCATAACATAGGCTCGAAGCAAATCCTCAAGTGTTTAAATGGTTCTTTCTGATTGACCATTAGTTTGAGGGTGATAAGAAGTGCTAAACTTGACTTTAGTGCCAATAGATTCCTGTAACCTTCTCCAAAATCTAGATAGAAATTTGGAGTCTCTGTCAGAGATTATCTCCTTTGGAACACCATGAAGTCTTACTATTTTATTTATATATAAATCTGCAAGCCTATCAAGAGAATAAGTCATATTGATCGGTAGAAAATATGCAGATTTCGTTAACCTATCAATGATAACCCAAATAGCATCATGCTTTCTAGAAGTTCGGGGTAGTCCTGAAATAAAGTCCATGGTAATACATTCCCATTTCCATTCAGGAATATCTAAAGGTTGCAACAAACCTCCAGGTCTTTGGTGTTCTGCTTTGATTTGCTGACAAGTCAAACACTTTGAAACATATATTGCAATCTCCTTCTTCATGCCTTCCCACCAATAATGACTTTGGAGATCTCTATACATCTTAGTGCTACCAGGATGTATGGTGTACTTTGAATTATGACCATCCCTTAGGATTTGATTTTTGATATCTGAGTCATTTGGAACACATATTCTATCCCTAAATCTCAATAGGCCATCCTTTGAAACTCAAAAATTCACTTTCAATCCCTTTTCTACTTCATTCCTTAAGCAGATCAAGCGTCGATCTCGTAGTTGTCCTCCTTTAATTTGTTGAATGAGATCGGATTGCACTTGGATGGAGGCTATTAATATCATTGAGTCTTGCCCTTCTCTCATAACATTCAAATCATAATTCTCTTCTGATAACTTCCATTAGTTCACAACCAAAGTCGCCATAAAACTTATAGATTTTTTTACTAAGGGCATCTGCTACAACATTAGTTTTACCCGGGTGATAACGAATGGTACAATCATAATCCTTTCGAAGTTCTATCCATCTCCATTGCCTCATGTTTAACTCTCTTTTTTGAGTAAAAATATACTTTAAACTCTTGTGATCAGTAAAGATTTCAAATGTTCGCCCATACAAGTAATGCCTCCAAATCTTTAGAGAAAAAAATAATTGCTGCCAATTCTAAATCATGAGTTGGATAATTCAGTTCATAACTCTTTAGTTGTCTAGAAGCATAAACAATCACTTTCCCTTCTTGCATCAAAACACATCCAAGGCCCTTTCTTGAAGCATCAGTATAAACCATAAATCCCTCATCACCACTTGGAATAGTGAGAATAGGGGCACTAGTCAATCTCCTTTTTAACTCTTGAAAACTTTACTCATAATCATCACCCCATGGTGAAACACTGGGTCGAATGAAACCCTTATATAATAGTTCTTGTAGTTGCTTTTTCAATTCCTCTAGCAAGTAGTATCATTCTGTAAGGAGGCTTAGATATTTGTGTTGTCCCGGGGACCAAATCAATAGTAAATTCACCCTCTCTATCTGGAGGTAAACTAGGCAAGTCATTTGGAAATACATCAGGCAAGGAGGTAAATCATGCCTAGTACTCTCAAAATAAAAGATGGGATGATCTAGTATACAAAAAGTGATCATTTTGTATAACAATCTATACTGGTATGATTGGAAGATAGTCAATTCATACTTAGTATTATATCAAAACTCTAAATATCTAGGAGAACCAAATCAGTAAGGAGTTTGTGTTCTCCAATAGAAATCAAACAAGATGACCAGATCGAGTTTGTTATCAAACAATCCCCAATAGCTGTATTTACATATAGCATATAATCTAGTGGTTTAGGTTGAATACCCATGTGATATGCAAAATATTGTAAATCAAATCATAGATGAGACACATGGTCAAACAAATATTTGCATTCTTTCAGAAACATGAATAATACCTTCAACCACTAATTCAGAAGCTTTATAATCATATTCCATGATAACATACACTCTAACATGGGCTGATGATTTATGAGGCAGTGATTCTTTCTTCTTATTCAAAGGGCAGTCTTTTATTTAATGATCCAACTTTCCAGAAGCAAAATAGGCTCTAGTCACCCTACGAATACAAACTTATTTCATAATTTAACTCGCATCTTACACAGGATTGAATTTTTTTTGTGGTGACTTCCCTTTTCAAATCGATGATGTCTTGACCCTCCTGTTATCACATTTTAATTCATTTCTAATCTTTTTTTTTTGGTAAACTTGTCCTTGCTATTCCTGTTCTTGATCTCAAGAAATTCTTTTGATTATTAGAACAATTTCGTACATCAAATATCTTCTCCAATCGCATCATCTATTTTTCTGCTACCAATGTATTAGGTTCACCATGCTTCTATTGCGCCACTCTGATTTAATATCCCCGATCAACCCTTTTATCGTACTTAATTAATCAAAAGCAAATGAAGCAGGAGGACTAAATGTCCTCGTCATCCTAGATTCGAAAAATGCATCAAAGAAAATTTTCACCAATCACGATAGTTCACTAGACCTCAATATATTTTGCACGTCAACATATCAAATATTTCAGTGATCCTCAAACCATGCTTTGATACCAACCTGTCACGCCCCTCCTGAATTTAATTCTCATTCAAGAGGTGTGAACCTAACTCAAGATTGATAATATTATAATTCAACAAACAATCCAGGATCCAATCATACATTTGAGATCACTAAGAAAAACATTCAAGTCATTCACCTCTACAATCCACAATTCACAAAACCTGTGCAGTTTATAATCATACATCATGTCACTAGATGATTCTTAAAATCCAAAGGTAACTTAACTAAACCATAACCACATCATAAATCCATAGTTGTGAGAATCTATACAATTACAAAACCAACATGTACCACATGTTTGTATCATTCATTACATAATTTTAACTTAACATTCCCAAAATCATAACATGAGAGGTACTTTTCAAATATCTACAAGATACATCAATCTAGATATGTTATTGATACACACAAAAGAAACTTATACAACATCAATATATTAAATACGAAAGGTTTTCCCCAAAATCTTCTAGCCTTCCACTGCCTCAACCCAATTTACACATTTTAGTGAGCGATAAGCTATCCTGAAAAATTTATATATCAATGGGGTGAGCATATAAAGTTCAGCAAGTGACTAACATATCCATAGCAAAGAGGACAAGTTTCAAACAAATAAGGTATCAAAATACAAAGCAGAGATACAAGATGAAACAGTAGCATGTTTTGTTTGAATGCAGAATTACAATGTCATATCGTTCGAAGCACGTTTCGTTCATACAATAGAGGAAAGGTAAATGGAGCATATCATTGGCATAATGAGCATATCGATGACATATGATAATTTCAAGGTATAACAAAGACGTAAGGAGCATTTTGGATATCATGAATACAGAATTATGATGTCATTTTGTTCGAAGCACGTTTTGTTCATACAATCGAGGAAAGGTAATTGGAGCATATTATTAGCATACGGAGCATATCGATGACATATGGTAATTTCAAGGCATAACAACGACGTAAGGAGCATTTTGGATATCAATGACATATGAAACAGTTCGGAACATATCAATGGTGAATGAAATGCTTCAGAACGTATCAATGGCATATGGAAATATTTTGGAAGCATAAGAAGCATTTCAGAATATATCAAAGAACAAATACGAAATAGAAGTTCAAACGTCGTACTCTAGCATAGTGCATGTGAGGTTTAACTCAGTGGTGGCTCCATGCCGTGATGAGTTCTCGACTCCATCCACGGGTAGCCCTTTCCTACTCGAGCCCTATCACCCTGCCCAAGTGCTAGGTCGGCTCTGAATTTTATATCAATCAAATAGAAGGTGAAGTGGGATTCCAAACATAATATGGTCCATCCATTTATGAATGACCACCAAACATAATCTAGAGCATCGCGGCCTCTAAGCACATACCCTTTATGTTGAATCTCGGATTTTGATGATATAATCAATTGGTGGGTTAATTGATCTAATCCATATTATTGAGTTAAGTGTGCAGGATTAACTACGATAACCAGAAAACATAAAGCAAGGATACCGGAGTCGAGCTCGATGGACGTTTAAGAGACCGAAGAATCATCGGAGATGCTGCCGGAACCATCCGAGAAGAAATCGGGAACGTGTCGGAAGTTCGCCGAAGAAATCGTCGGAGGCTCGCGGAGATCACCAAGAAGGCTCGGCTACTCGTTAAAGTCATCACAAAGATTGGGAGCTTGCAGGGAGTCCGTCGGAAGAAGTTCGTCGGAAAGCTCGCCGGAACAAGACTCGACGTTTGTGGTTAAAAAACTTGCTTAGGATGTTTTTTTTTGTGTTATGTAGTTCACCTGTAATTAGGATTAGGATTAAGAGATAATCCTATATCCTGGTTAGGGGCCAACTGGGCCCAAAGTCAGATTTGGTTTGGGCTAAAATTAAGCCAAACAAATGAATTGGAGAGCCAAGCGGTGGCACCGCCTGGCTGGGCGGTGAAACCGCCCAGGACCCGAGTGCTGGGCGGTGACACCTCCTTGGCTGGGCGGTTGCACCGTCCAGCACCCGAGCGCTGGGCGGTGGCACCGCCTGGCTTGGCGATGGAACCTCCAGCACCGGGAACCCTAAGAGAATTCAAATTTTGGAGCCCAAAATTTGAATCCTCTTGAGGCCTATAAATACCCCTAAAATCTCAGCTGAGGTTACAACTTTTGAGAAGCATTTTGATTGAGAGAAAAGTCTTAGAAAGTCTTAGCAAGTCTTATTTTCAATTTGCTAGAGAGTTCTCCTCCTTCTTTCTTATTGAAAATTTGTAAGAGATTGAGCTGCTTGTAAAAGGTTGTAAGAGGGGTGTTTACCCTTCCATTTCAAGAGACTTGCTAGTGGAAGGTGGGAGCCTCATCGAAGAGGGGCCTCGCAAGTGGAGTAGGTCATTTGACCGAACCACTCTAAAAATCGGCGTAATCTCTGGTTTGCTTTTTATTATTGTCATTTACATTACTGCAAATCTTCTTACTGCTTTAGTTCCTTATTACTCTTGCTGCGCAACTTTAAGAATACGCCTTCAAGTTAAATTTCTCAAGTTTCGTTCTTAACGTACGAAAGATTTTGTTAAAATCGAAGTTTTAATCCGCTGCACTAATTCACCCCCCCCTCTTAGTGCCGCTCCGATCCTAACAAGTGGTATCAAAGCAAGGTTATCTCTCATATTTGGTTTAATACCCAAGAGAGATGGCTTACTCCGGCATGCAAGAGGGCCATTCTATTGCACGACCACCTTTGTTTAATGGGTCGGATTACACATATTGGAAGACTCGCATGAGAATCTTCCTCATTTCTATAGACTTTGAGCTTTGGTCTATTGTCGAGAATGGATTTCAAAAATCTTCTCTTCCGATGAGCGAATGGGATGAATCGGAGAAGAAGGTTTTTGCTTTAAATGCAAAGGCTATGAATGCCTTGTTTTGTGCACTAGACAAAAACGAATTTAATCGTGTTTCAATGTGTGATTCGACTTTTGATATTTGGAGAACTCTTGAGGTCACTCATGAAGGCACTAGCCGAGTGAAAGAGTCCAAAATCAACATCCTTGTGCACTCTTACGAACTTTTCCGAATGAAACCAAGTGAGTCCATCGGAGACATGTACACCCGGTTTACGGATGTCATCAATGGACTCAAAGCTCTTGGTAAAGATTTTACTAACTTTGAACTAGTAACTAAAATCTTAAGATCCCTCCCTAAAAGTTGGGATCCAAAAGTTACGGCCATTCAAGAGGCCAAAGACCTTAAAGCATTCCCTCTTGAAGAACTCATTGGGTCTCTAATGACCTACGAAATGACATGTCAAGCTCATGACGAGCTCGAGAACCCCCTTCCAAAGAACAGGAAGGATATGGCACTCAAATCACAAGAAGACCACTTGAAAGGAACATCAAGTGATGAGGATAGTGACAAAGACATTGCACTTTTGACTCAAAAATTTAAAAAATATTTAAGAAAGAACAGATTTAAGAATAATACAAAAAATAAATTTGAACAAAAGAAGGACCAAGTGATTTGCTATGAATGCAAAAAACCGGGACACTATAAGAACGATTGTCCTCAAGCCAAAAAGAGAACATCAAAGAAGAAGGCATTCAAGGCAACGTGGGATTATTCAAGCGCATCCGAAGAAGAGGAGTCCAACACCGAGCAAGTTGCTCATTACGCGCTAATGGCGTTAGGAGAAGAGGTATGTGATTTATTTAATGAAGATTTATCTTTTGAAGAACTATCTATCGCTTTTCATGAATTATTTGATGAATGTAGAACTGTTAGCAAGAAGTTAAGTATCTTAAAGAAAGAGCATGCTTTGCTACAAGATAAGTTTGATAGTCTTCAAACTCCTCCATGCTCTAAGTGTGAGCACTTAGAAGCAATAAAAAATGAAAATTGGCTTCTTAAGGAAACCTTAAACAAGTTTAAGGTTTGGTAGCAAAGGATTAGATATGATCCTTGCACACAAGGGTCACATCGTAAATAGAAATGGAATTGGATTTGTAAAAGGATTATATCAAAATCCTACCACTTTCATAAAAGGACCTACATTACATGTTTCCTCTTATATGAAATGCAACTTTTGTTGCAAATTCAGACATATTGCCTACAAATGCCCATTTAGGAAAATTAGTTCACAAAAATTAATATAGGTTCCTAAAGGAACTATAAAGAATTCAATCATAAATAACAAAGTTAGTGGGTCAATTTTTGAGGCACCCAAAATCAAATGGGTACCTAAAAATCATCCTCTTTTGTAGACAAACCCACAAGCTAGGAGCAAGAGATGGTATCTCGATAGTGGATGCTCAAGACATATGACTGGAGATCCATCTCATTTCTCTATGCTCACTAGCAAAGAAGAAGGGTACGTTACCTACGGAGACAACAACAACGGCAAAATCATTGGCAAGGGAACTATTGGTAACAAATTTAATTTTTCCATTGATGATGTCTTACTAGTTGATGGATTGAAACATAATCTCTTGAGTATTAGTCAACTATGCGATAAAGGTTACATCGTTAGATTTGAATCAAATATGTGCATTATTGAAAAACCAAATCATAACATGACTATGATTGCTTTAAAACAAAATAATGTCTATACCATCAATCTTGATGAACTAAGTAATGAAATGTGCTTCTCCGCCGTAAATGATGATGCTTGGCTTTGGCATAGGAGATTAGGCCATGCAAGCATGAAAACAATATCTAAGATCTCATCTCAAGAATTAGTACGAGGAATTCCAAATATAAAGTTTATTAAGGACAAAGTATGCGATGCATGTCAACTAGGCAAACAAATAAAAATAAGCTTCAAACCAAAAAATCAAATTAGCACTACTAGACCATTACAATTGATCCATTTGGACTTATTTGGACCAATTGATACAACAAGTCTAGGTGGAAGCAAATATGTTTTTGTGATTGTGGATGACTACTCTAGATACACTTGGACCTATTTCTTAGCTCACAAAAGTGATTGCTTCAAGTGTTTCTCTAAATTTTGTAAACTCACTCAAAACGAAAAAGGCTTCATGATTTCATCAATTCAGAGTGATCACGGTGGTGAATTCCAAAACCGTGACTTTCAAAATTTTTGCGAAAGTAATGGGTACAATCACAACTTCTCAACTCCAAGAAATCCTCAACAAAATGGAGTAGTTGAAAGGAAAAATAGAAACCTACAAGAAATGGCAAGAACTATGTTGAATGAACAAAGTTTACCTAAGTACTTTTGGGCCGAAGCCGTAAATACGGCTTGCTACATCATGAATAGAGTCCTAATAAGACCATCCTTATCCAAAACTCCCTATGAATTATTGAATAACAAAAAACCAAACATCTCCTATTTTAAAGTTTTTGGTTGTAAATGCTTTATTTTAAATGAAAGGGATGCTTTAGGAAAATTTGATGCTAAATCCGATGAAGGCATCTTTCTTGGTTACTCTTCCGTTTCTAAAGCTTTTCGGGTTTTTAATAAAAGAACTTTAGTAATTGAAGAGTCTATTCATGTAGTTTTTAATGAAATTTCCGATTTAAAGAAAAATGATTTTGATGATGATCTTGGTTTTGATAATTTGAATTTAAATGAACCCTCTCCTCAAAATAGCCATTTGAATGCATCTTCTTCCGAAATTTCTTTACCAAAAGAATGGAAGTATGTAGATGCTCATCCAAAAGAGCAAATTATAGGAGATACATCAAAAGGGGTTCAAACTCGTTCTTCTTTCAAAAATTTCTGTGCTAACGCCGCTTTCCTTTCTCAAATTGAACCTAAATGCATTGACGAAGCCTTAAAAGATGATTTTTGGATCATTGCAATGCAAGAAGAATTGAACCAATTTGAGAGGAATGAGGTATGGAAGCTTGTTCCTAGACCAAGTGACCACTTAGTCATAGGTACTAAGTGGGTCTTTAGAAACAAGCAAGACGAAAATGGTATCGTGGTTAGAAACAAGGCTAGATTAGTGGCCAAAGGTTTCAACCAAGAAGAAGGTATCGATTACGAAGAAACCTTCGCTCCCGTGGCTCGATTAGAACCCATAAGGATGCTCCTTGCCTATGCTAGTAGTAATAATTTTAAACTATTTCAAATGGATGTTAAAAGTGCTTTCTTGAATGGTTTTATTTCCGAAGAAGTATTTGTCGAACAACCTCCTGGATTTGAAAATTCTCTTCTTCTTAATCATGTATTCAAATTGACTAAAGCTCTCTATGGCTTAAAACAAGCTCCTAGAGCTTGGTATGAAAGGCTTAGTTCCTTTCTTATTTTAAATAATTTTACCAAAGGCAAGGTTGATACTACATTGTTTATTAAACATTTTGAAAATAATTTTCTTATTATGCAAATTTATGTTGACGATATTGTGTTTGGCTCTTCGGATGAATCACTATGTGAATCATTTGCCAAATGTATGAGTCTTGAATTTGAAATGAGTTTAATGGGTGAATTAACTTTCTTTTTGGGATTACAAATCAAACAACTTAGTGATGGTATATTTCTTAACCAATCTAAATATACATTAGAATTGTTAAAATGATTTAACATGGATAATTCAAAAGCAATAAACACCCCTATGAGTACTGCGACTAAGTTAGATATGGATGAAAATGGTGAAAGTTTCGATCAAAAAACATATAGGGGAATGATAGGTAGTCTACTCTACCTCACTGCGACTAGACCGGATATTATGTTTAGTGTAGGACTTTACGCTAGGTTTCAATCTAATCCTAAATTATCTCATCTTAAGAGTGTTAAAAGAATATTTAGGTATCTTAAAGGAACTCCAAATTTAGGATTGTGGTATCCAAAATCTGAAAAATTCGATCTAATAGCTTATGCAGATGCCGATTTTGGCGGATGTAGGATAGATAGAAAAAGTACATCCGGAACATGCCAATTTTTAGGACATGCACTTGTTTCTTGGACTTCCAAGAAACAAAATTCAGTCGCACTATCTACGGCGGAAGCCGAATACATTGCTGCAAGTGCATGTTGTGCACAAGTAATTTGGATGAAAAATACATTAGAAGACTATGGAATTCACCTTGAAAATATTCCCATAAAATGCAATAATACTAGTGCCATATGGCTTACTAAAAATCCAATTCAGCACTCTAGAACTAAGCACATCGACGTTAGGCATCATTTCATACGCAATCACGTTCTTAACAATGATGTTGTTCTAGAATTCATTGACACAATGCATCAATTAGCAGATATATTTACAAAAGCCTTGAATGAAGACCAATTTGAATTCATACGAAGGGAATTAGGCATGCTAAATTGTCCCTAAAATGAACTTCACAAAAAGGACTCGTTCTTTTCCCTTCATTTATGAATTTGAATTCTTCCTTCTTCTTCAATTCAAAATGATCCATTAAAGTATAAATTATGATCTTGAGGGAAGAAGCTAAACAAAAGGAAGGAAGAAAATTTTTTTTCTTTCCTCCGCGTGATGCCAGCGGTGGCACCGCCAAATCCGGCGGTTGCACCGACTGGCGCTCGGGCGCCAAGCGGTGACACCGACCGAGTCACCCTTTTAACCCGAGGGGTTAGGGCCGGCGGTGACACCGCCCCCAACCTGAAGAAAGAACTCTCAAAACCCTCTCCCATTCCCTCTAACCCTTATTCTAACTCTTAGAAACATTGGAGAAGGATTCTTGGTGGTCCAAGCTTTCCATCTCTCAACATAATCTCCACGAGGTAACACTTGAAATCCCTCTTTTCTTTTCTCTTTCTCTTGCTTATTTTTCACAATTTCATCATCATGTTGTCTAGAAAATGGCTCCTAAGAGATCAAAAGGAATAAGGATTGAAGGAGATTCATATAACCATGACCTTTTTAGATCAAAAGAGGTAGCCCTTAGCTTTCCAAAATTTGAAACACGATGTGTCCATAAGGGAAAATACGTTGATTTGGATGAACTAGAGGACTTAGAACCCATTAGGTGGTTTGCACACCTAGATGCTCTACCTCTACTACAAATAGATGAACCAATTTATCCACGGTTAGTGAGATTGTTCTATGCCAACCTATATGAAGACAATGATAGCCTAAGCACTTACATTCTAGGAACACCCATTAGAATATTTGACAGCACCATTTGTGAGCTAATTGGCATAACTGAAAAAGATAGGGGATGCTATTTTAAAGGTAAATGGGACGTCAAAAAAATAGGAGCAACCTATTCCGAAGCCGTGAAAACAATTTTTGCAAATCCAAACCTTGACTTCCTACCCAAGAGCTGTGAACACTTACTGCCTTTCAACTCTAAAATTCTTCATCACATTATTACAAGCATCATATTCCCCAAACAATTTCATCTTGACGAAATAAGTCAAATAGAGATAGGAACCATGTATTGGATTATGACCGGTCAGCATAATTGTTTTGGGTACTTGATTCGCCAACACATGCAGGAAATTATAACTAAAGATACTATATTGCCATATGGGAGGTTAATCACTAGAATTCTTCATGCCTATGACATTTACATTCCACCCGATGAAGAATCTATTCAAAATGATCGATATAACATAATAAATAAAAACCTGCTGAAAAAACTTAGGTGCACTTTTAGCAATGGCATATGGGTTAGGCAGCCTAGAAGGACGGATCCAATTCCTACACCAATAGAACAACTCGAAACACCAATTCTTATGGGAAATGAATCTCCTCCTCCTAGTCCCTTTGGAGCAGCACCTTCAGCTCCTGTTTTCTCCTCTGAAGATATCATTATGGCGGAGCTATCTCAGATCAAATCACAGCAAGAACAAATTCAGAATCAACAAGTTGAAATTTTGAAGACACTACGACAGATGAATGAAAAAATAGATATCATGTATCAGCACTGTGGATTACCTCCTAAGGATTAAATTGAAGTATCTTTTTATTCTATTCTGTTTGCTTTTAAAAACAAGTTCATGTTTGTCATCGATTGTTCGATAACTGATCTTTCCTTTTGATAACTACTGTCTTAATCTGCATAGATGATGATGTCTTTTGGATAAACTATTTCTGGCAAATTTGAATGATGAACTTTGATAAATGCTAAACCTTTTTCTATGATCATCAATTAGCTGGCTTGTCTCTTTTTGTTGATGACAAAGGGGGAGAAGTGATGACTTACACCAGAACGATAGCATGACTAATATGAATTACAAAAACTTGTGTGATATGAATGTCTTATATGACTTGCAAATCCTTGAAAATATCACAAGATTGATATCATGAAATTTATATTGAAAATCTTTATCTTCTGTCGTAGCAAAATTCGTCCCGTATAATTTAACTTATGATTTTCATCGAAGTTTCGTACTTACTATTGTTTAATGAGGATAACGATAAAGTTCTACGATTAGAACTTATCGGGTTATGCTTGAATCCAATGGGATGGAATTCAAGTGTTTTTTATCTTCTTATAATATGGCATATAGATAGGGGGAGTTATGTTTAACTCCGTCATCAATTGATTGTCATCATCAAAAAGGGGGAGATTGTTGAATCTCGGATTTTGATGATATAATCAATTGGTGGGTTAATTGATCTAATCCATATTATTGAGTTAAGTGTGCAGGATTAACTACGATAACCAGAAAACATAAAGCAAGGATACCGGAGTCGAGCTCGATGGACGTTTAAGAGACCGAAGAATCATCGGAGATGCTACCGGAACCATCCGAGAAGAAATCGGGAACGTGTCGGAAGTTCGCCGAAGAAATCGTCGGAGGCTCGCGGAGATCACCAAGAAGGCTCGGCTACTCGTTAAAGTCATCACAAAGATTGGGAGCTTGCAGGGAGTCCGTCGGAAGAAGTTCGTCGGAAAGCTCGCCGAAACAAGACTCGACGTTTGCGGTTAAAAAACTTGCTTAGGATGTTTTTTTTTGTGTTATGTAGTTCACCTGTAATTAGGATTAGGATTAAGAGATAATCCTATATCCTGGTTAGGGGCCAACTGGGCCCAAAGTCAGATTTGGTTTGGGCTAAAATTAAGCCAAACAAATGAATTGGAGAGCCAGGCGGTGGCACCGCCTGGCTGGGCGGTGAAACCGCCCAGCACCCGAATGCTGGGCGGTGACACCTCCTTGGCTGGGCGGTTGCACCGTCCAGCACCCGAGCGCTGGGCGGTGGCACCGCCTGGCTGGGCGGTGGAACCTCCAGCACCGGGAACCCTAAGAGAATTCAAATTTTGGAGCCCAAAATTTGAATCCTCTTGAGGCCTATAAATACCCCTAAAATCTCAACTGAGGTTACAACTTTTGAGAAGCATTTTGATTGAGAGAAAAGTCTTAGAAAGTCTTAGCAAGTCTTGTTTTCAATTTGCTAGAGAGTTCTCCTCCTTCTTTCTTATTGAAAATTTGTAAGAGGTTGAGCTGCTTGTAAAAGGTTGTAAGAGGGGTGTTTACCCTTCCATTTCAAGAGACTTGCTAGTGGAAGGTGGGAGCCTCATCGAAGAGGGGCCTCGCAAGTGGAGTAGGTCATTTGACCGAACCACTCTAAAAATCGGCGTAATCTCTGGTTTGCTTTTTATTATTGTCATTTACATTACTGCAAATCTTCTTACTGCTTTAGTTCCTTATTACTCTTGCTGCGCAACTTTAAGAATACGCCTTCAAGTTAAATTTCTCAAGTTTCGTTCTTAACGTACGAAAGATTTTGTTAAAATCGAAGTTTTAATCCGCTGCACTAATTCATCCCCCCCTCTTAGTGCCGCTCCGATCCTAACACTTTACCATTTCTAGTAAAGGTCCAAATAATCCCACAAACACCAGAGTATAAAAAGGTATTATGAATAATGAATTGGGACATATCGGAAGCACATGCGGAACAACGAAATGTACATATGCCTTTCGAGTCAATACAATATAAACATAATCTTTCATAAATGTATTCAGATTTGAAAGAAAACAAAAGCAAGAGCATACAAGGATATCAAGAAATCACATATAGCTCAATTAAAATAAGAAAGTTAGGTGAATTCAATGTCCAACGAAATGAAACTGGAAGAGGCACATATCGAAAGCAAATGAGGAACAATGGGATGCATGTGCCGAATCATTACGATGCAAACATGATCTTTAGATGATAGCTGCAGATGTACAAATAAATAAAGGACAAATGTATACAGAAATTTAAGGTAATAATGTAAAGCTTAACTGAAGTAAGAGTGTTTGTGTTAGAACCCTTGCAGATTCTAAACTTGGGGTTGATCTCTTTAGGGGATCGGCCTCCTTGGAACTCTATAGGGGTTCCTCCATCCAAGTTGCTGCTCAAAGGCTGCAGAAAAGATTCATCTATTGCTTGAGAAAAGAGGAGGAATACATGGCTATTTATAGGGCTTCTAAACCCTAACTCCTAATAGGACTCCTACTTAAGACTCTTACTTCTAACCAACTCCTAATAGGACTCCTACTCAAGACTCCTATTCCCTTACAACTCCAAATTCTTCTATAAGAAAAAACCTCTTACATGAATGTCCCTCTCAATTAGGACTCTCCTAACTAGAGTCCTAACAGAATGTCCCTCTCAATTAGGACTCTCCTAGCTAGAGTCTTAACAGAATGTCCCTCTCAATTAGGACTCTCCTAGCTAAAGTCCTAACAGTTTTACATGAATGTCCCTCTCAATTAGGACTCTCCTAGCTAGAGTCCTAACAAACCCGCCCTCTTTAAATCAGCCTTGTCCTCGAGGCTGACGATTCATGAATTTTGGGAATTTGATCTTCAAGTCATCATAGTTCTCCAAAGTGACATCTTCTGTTAGTAGGTTTGCCCACTGTATTAGTAATTCAGTAGTGGATCGTCGTCGTCGAGTCATAATACGTCGATCAATAATGGCACTTGGCTGAGTCTGAAGTCCTCCTTGGGTAGTCATATTTGGTGGGTGGCTTTGGGCTATCTCCAAGCACCTATTTACAACTTCTGTCTGGCCGTCGGTTTGTGAGTGATATGCTATACTCCTTTTCAATTTAGTACTCTTATAGTGTAATTCTTTTGAGTCCCAATTGTAATGAGCTACGGAGCTTGGTGCTTCCTCCAATTTTTTTATAATCTTACTAGTCTCTGAATCTTCTTGCCATTCCATCTTAATATCCTCAAGGAAGTCGCTGGTCGAAAGTGAAATGGCCAAAACTTCAGCTTGCTCGGGTAGCTGCGAAAGCGCATCTGCAAGAACATTCTCTTTCCCCTTTTTGTAAGTTATTTCATAATCAAATCCAAGAAGTTTTGTTACCCAGTTTTGCTGCTCAGGGGATGATATCTTTCACTCCAAAAAGTACTTGAGGCTTCTATGGTCGGTTTTAATTTGAAATCGACGACCAATCAAGTAGGGTCTCCACCTCGTTGCTGCGCGCACAATGGCGAGCATCTCCTTATCATATGTTGACTTATTTTGATGGGAGGGAGATAATGCCTTGCTAGTGTATGTGAGTGGTCGACCATCTTGCATGAGAATTGCTCCAATTCTGACTCCAGATGCGTCAGCCTCAATAATGAAGGGTCGGTTGAAATCTGGTAGTGTTAGCACCGGCGTCGTCGTCATGGCTGCCTTAAGTTTGTCGAAGGCAACGGAGCTTCTGTCCGACCATTGGAAGACATCTTTTTTCAGAAAGGAAGTAAGTGGTGCACTGATCTCTCCATAGTTTTTCACGAACTTGCAGTAGTAGCCTGTTAAACCCAGAAAGCCATGTAGCAATTTTATTTTCCTCGGGGTCAGCCAGTTTTGCATTGCTCCAATTTTGAAGGGGTCTACTGCCACACCTTTCTCTGATATGATATGCCCAAGATATTCCACCTTCTTTTGAAGAAAGCAAAAATTCATAGTGGTTGTTGTGTGTTCAAAAGGTGGTTTTCGGTATGTCTTCTTCGCATACTCGTATTTGATGATACCCGGATCGAAGGTCCAGCTTTGTGAAGATTTGTGCTCCCTTAGCAACTCATCTACTACTGGAATATGGTATTTATCCTTGATGATTATGCCATTGAGAGCTCGGTAATCAATACATAATCGCCATATTCCATCCTTATTTCGTATGAGGAGCACCGGTGAAGAGTAAGGGCTGCAACATGGCCGAATAACTCCTGTTTTGAGCATCTCTTTTACAATCCTTTCTATTTCATCCTTCTGGAGATGTGGATACTGATATGGCTGAGCATTTACTGTAGATTTGCCTGGAAGAATCGTTATACAATGATCATGCCAACGGGTAAGAGGTAGGTTGCACGGTTCGTCAAATATATCTGAAAATTCAGCAAGCAAAGGAAGTAGATTTGGATCTTCAAATTTTGTTGGCTCTCCCTTAGTTTGCTGCTCAAGTTGTACCAAAAGGCCGCTGCATGCTTTATGCAAAACCTTCTTCATTTGTTGTGTGCAAATCGTCGTTATGTCGCCCTCACGTTTCCCATTCAGTATCACCTGTTTTTCCTTACTGTAAAATTTCATAATTAGTTGCATAAAATTCCAAGAAATATCACATAATATCGTCAACCATTTAATTATGAGTATGGCCTCATGATCATTAAGAGGGAGAAGGAAGAAATCTGCAATTATCTCTTGGTCCTGCAGCAATAGTTTCTCCTGCAAGCGCCTATGATCACAATTCAAAATCCGTCCGTCGGTGACTTTAACATCAAACCTGCAGTGATTCTCGATAGGTAATGATATCCGAATAGCAAGCTTACTATTTAGGAAGTTAGTAGTACTGCCCATGTCGATGAGAACAGTGATTGGTTGTTGTTTGAGAAGACCTCCAATTTTCATCGTTTGCGGGTTTGAGTAGCTAGCTAGTGTATGTACCGTAACTTCGGTCGGTTGTGGCTCTTCTTCTGCATCTTCTTCTTCATGTTCAAGGCTCTCTTTTGGATGTTCAATGACCTCTTCTTCTATCGGTTCAATCATAAGAAGTCCCCCTTTACTACAGCGATGCTCACGGCTCCACGGCTCGTCACAATGCCAACATAACCCCTTCGCATATCGCTCCCGAAGCTCTTCTCTTGTTAACCTCTTTGGTGTAGGGACTTGGTCGACAGTAGGGGGGGCTAAGGGCTTCAATATTACTGGTTGAGGAGAGACCCTAGTCCTCCGAGCTTCATGGTTCAATTGCTCCTCTTGATGTCGTGCGAAAGAGATGGCTGCCATAAGCGTATACGGTTGTCGTGCTTTAACTTCTCCTCGGATCTCCGGCTTCAAGCCCTCAATGAAGGTCCTTAATAGCTGTTTTTGAGACCAATCATGAGTTTGATTAGATAACCTTTCAAACCTGGTTTGGTACTCCTGAATGGTGGAGGTTTGTTGGATCTTTGCTAGTTGTTCGTCAATATTCTCGTAATCGGTTGGTCTGAAGCGAATTAGTAGACCTTCTTTGAATTGTCGCCATGAAAGGACACCATAAGTATGTTCAAACCAGTCAAACCACTGTATAGCATCCCCTTTAAGATGTATAGCTGCAATTTTCACCATAGATACATCTGCGGTTTTGTGGTACCGAAAATATCGCTCCGCAATATTTTCACCATGTATAGCTGCAATTTTCACCACTAAAGCAGTCAAACCTTCTTTGCTTTTTATTATTGTCATTTACATTACTGCAAATCTTCTTACTGCTTTAGTTCCTTATTACTCTTGCTGCGCAACTTTAAGAATACGCCTTCAAGTTAAATTTCTCAAGTTTCGTTCTTAACGTACGAAAGATTTTGTTAAAATCGAAGTTTTAATCCGCTGCACTAATTCATCCCCCCCTCTTAGTGCCGCTCCGATCCTAACACTTTACCATTTCTAGTAAAGGTCCAAATAATCCCACAAACACCAGAGTATAAAAAGGTATTATGAATAATGAATTGGGACATATCGGAAGCACATGCGGAACAACGAAATGTACATATGCCTTTCGAGTCAATACAATATAAACATAATCTTTCATAAATGTATTCAGATTTGAAAGAAAACAAAAGCAAGAGCATACAAGGATATCAAGAAATCACATATAGCTCAATTAAAATAAGAAAGTTAGGTGAATTCAATGTCCAACGAAATGAAACTGGAAGAGGCACATATCGAAAGCAAATGAGGAACAATGGGATGCATGTGCCGAATCATTACGATGCAAACATGATCTTTAGATGATAGCTGCAGATGTACAAATAAATAAAGGACAAATGTATACAGAAATTTAAGGTAATAATGTAAAGCTTAACTGAAGTAAGAGTGTTTGTGTTAGAACCCTTGCAGATTCTAAACTTGGGGTTGATCTTTTTAGGGGATCAGCCTCCTTGGAACTCTATAGGGGTTCCTCCCTCCAAGTTGCTGCTCAAAGGCTGCAGAAAAGATTCATCTATTGCTTGAGAAAAGAGGAGGAATACATGGCTATTTATAGGGCTTCTAAACCCTAACTCATAATAGGACTCCTACTTAAGACTCTTACTTCTAACCAACTCCTAATAGGACTCCTACTCAAGACTCCTATTCCCTTACAACTCTAAATTCTTCTCTAAGAAAAAACCTCCTACATGAATGTCCCTCTCAATTAGGACTCTCCTAACTAGAGTCCTAACAGAATGTCCCTCTCAATTAGGACTCTCCTAGCTAGAGTCTTAACAGAATGTCCCTCTCAATTAGGACTCTCCTAGCTAAAGTCCTAACAGTTTTACATGAATGTCCCTCTCAATTAGGACTCTCCTAGCTAGAGTCCTAACAGTTTGCCAAAATCGATTTCCAAAGAGAAGAAATAAGGAAAGCCCAAATCGACCAAAGATCGATTCTGGCAGAATTTGATAGGAACATTATATAAACTATTTGGTTCACCAATTATGCTCCAATTTATACAAAATAGGTGTCATTAGAAAGCTTTGTTAATCTAGTTTTAGACAAATCAAGTTTTACAAGAATTGGAATTTACAATAGAGTTACAGATAATTTCATATGAAAGCTCTGAAAATATTAGCTCTTTTTTTTACTGAATCCATAAGGTCGATGAAAGCAGATGTTTCAGTTAGCAATTGTACTCCAAAAATTTCAAATCAAGAATAGTCAGAAAGAATTTTGAGTCTAGCTTCGAATACATCATACTTTGTATGAATCTGAGTTCATAGCAGAAAGTTATAAGTAGTTAAGCAACAAGAGGTCAGAAATTTTAGTCCCTATTTTGCAGAATCTATAGGGTTAATTTAAATAGAAGTCTTAGTAGGCATTTAAAATCCAAATCATTCGATCTTAGTATCAAAATAAATATTTTTTTGTCTACTTTCAAATGGAATAAGTGTTGTCTAAATCAGAGTTTATTACAAAATGTTATGACCGAAACATTGCATAGAGGTCAGATTACCGAAAAATTACAGATTCATAGCTTTATATCAAAACGAAAGAAGGTCTGGTTCTCAGTTGAAATCTTTCAAATTTTGTAGAATAAAAATGGAAACAGAAATTAAGGTTACTATGGGATGGGGTTAGAACACTTGCCTTAAAATTATTTGAATCCCAAATGTGAGAAAATTGATGAAAAACCTCAAGCTCTTCTTCTTCTTCTTCTTCTTCTTTTCTCAAACTCACGTTGGCTTCAACTCTTCAGGTTTGTTTTTTTTAACCTTTCATCTAATTATTTGGATTTTGGCTAATGCAAAAGTTGCAAGGTGTCATGCATGCATGAAAGGGGCTAGGTGTCATCTTTAGAGCAAAGATAAGTGGCACCAACCTTAGGTTAGCTAGTGACACATGTCAACTATATATATATATATATTTTAACTTAAATCTGAATCTCTCATAAATTATATCAAACTTCTAATATTTACTCTTAGGTCCCTAGCCATAAACTTTTGATATAATATCATTGAATATAGAATAATTATTAAATAATCCTTATTTTTACAAACAAACCTTTTACTAAATTTTTTAAAAAATGGGGGATGTTACACTGCGGTACCATGGCGTTGTCATGCCCATGGCCCTACTATCCGTCACCTCGCATCTGCATCCCTTTTCTTCACGATCAGTAGATATGTCTCTATGGTACTCCTCCGAGTCCACCTCTATTCTAACTAATGCTTGATTTTGGGTAGCTAAGTCCCTCTAGACTCATTGTCACTTCCTCGCCCCTTTCGACCCCCTACTTCAACACCTCTGTGTTCTCCAAATAGCTCCCTTTGGTTGATGGAAAGACAGACTGCAACTCCCATGCATGGCCTCTGCCATCACGTTGTAGGATTTGCACCGATTCTGTTCTTCTTAGCTTCCTTGGTAGCAATGTTCGCTTACTCGACCTTGTCCTCTGACTTGCCGGGCTCCCTTAAGTGAATATGGGCTTTGGAGTAGTCCAACTCTCCAACTACTTTGATCATACCTCTGCATGATCAAGTCCCTCCCCTGGGACTCACTGGTACTTGCATTCGAACTTTTCCCTTGGTGGAACATAGCCCCCATATGCTGATGACCAAGACTTTCATCCGATGCAAAATTTGATGCATGCACGGAAGACCCGCCTCTACGGTACCATAGCCTTCCCTGCTTGAATCTATAGCCCTTCTTGCCATCGTGTTGTTCACCGAAGTGGAGCTTCCAGTAGCCCCCGATCATACCTCCATATGATCTAGTCCCTCACGGGACTATGTCGTATGTATCGCATTGCCATGAACTATTCCATCACGATCCGCTGCAACATGTCGCCTCCTAGTGACATCTCTATTGCATTCTGATCCTTGTGGGAAGAACTCGAATTGTGAACCCTCCATGTGTGGCCTCTGCCAATACATCGCAGGGTCTCTTCCACCTTCGATTTTGTTCGCTCCTTTGGCAATCAACCTTCATCCACCCACTCTTGGGTCACACCTAGATGAAGCACCACTCTAGGATAGTTCGTCGCCTAGTAGCTCTTGAAGTCCCCCGACTTCGCTGTAATTAGTGCACCATTGTCTAGATCCTGGGCCTCTGCCCCTACCAGTACAATCTTTGCTGCACACCACTTCCTTCATGGCAACTTGAATGGCAACACTATGGCATATTCTTCAAGAGTACCCGCCTCTGTGTCCTCTTGCCCCGTGCTAAGGCCTTCTGAACCCAACTTCACCTCCGCAAATTGAGTCGCCTTAGTTCCTCCATCAAATGCTCCTCCGAGATAAGGTGCATGTGCCCAGAAGCTCCCTTCATCTTTGGCACCATGCAAGATAAGTCCGCTCCATCAGAATGAATGACCCATGGAACAACATGATCCTGCTCTTGTCTTTGCAAGAGTTCATGTCCTTGACCTTTGTCCAAGGAAAGCACTATGCCTCCGCTCCATGTTCCATCTTCTATGCTGGCTCCCTTTATGCGGCTTGGGTACTTCGCCAAGTTACACCCAAGTTGCTCCGCTCCTCATTTTTGCATTGAGTTGATGGTGGCCCTCGCGCCCACCATTCCACGGGTTAGCCCTCCCTTGAGTCCGATCTCTATATCGACTCCAAGTGTGCCTTCATTTGTGTTGCTTTGGGTCGCTCCCCCACTTGATCTCGCAATGCATCCACCAATGCATTCTCTCGAGCGAGATCATGCGACGACTCCTCGCCCTTGCTCAGTCCATTGAGCTTCGTAGAGTTGTTGTTTGTTGAGGTACTCCTCCTCAACATGTGTGGTCCATCCCACATGATTCTATGGTCTTTTAGTATTCATGATCGTCATAATTATATTTTTGAAACTTTATGTAAATCAAGATTGTTAATCATGATTCTCTCGTTTTATCAAAGAGAATATTTTTCAAAATGAATCGTAAGTTGTTTTCTCTTGACTTTTCGATACCCACAATTTGAGAATATGTATCATGAATACTTTAATTGATGAATGTTTGGTATCATGATCAACATGTTGATAAATGCTTAAAAAATTTAATGTTTTAGTATCATGTATGATATGCTCATAATGTTGATTGATTTATTTTTCGATATTGTGCATGAAAAATGAAATATAAGGTTTTGAAAATGTGTATGTTTTAATTTGAAAATATAATGATACACAAATAAGATTGATACTTACCCTCGTCATAATTTGAAAAGTGATATAAAGGATCTTCCCTTCTTTTTGCCAATGACAAAGGGGGAGAAAGAGTTGCTAACGAGCACATCTCAAAGAGAAAGATGCTAGCTTGCACAATTCAAGAATGAAGCAAAATTTTGCTAGCTTGCACTTTGCAAAGGAAGCAAAAATGGCACTTCTCAAAAGAGAAGAAAGAGCTTGCTATCTTGAACATCACTAGCTTGCCTATCTTAAGAAACAAAAATTGCAAAAGTGCTATCTTGCCTATCTCAAGAAGCAAAACTTGCAACTTGCACATTGCAATAGGAAGCAAGAATCGTTAGCTTACACAAGAAAGCTATCTTGTATTTACTTTCAAAATTTTTACTAGCTTGCATGATGATAAAAATCGATATTATGTTTTTCATGCAATGTGTTGAACTTGTATTTCCAAACACATGATAGTGGGACTTCTCCTTTTTGTTGATGACAAAGGGGGAGAAGTATGATCATACTATGCATGATGACGTGTTGCAAATATTTATGATGAAATTTGTAATAACCTGAATTCGGCTTGAATTCAAGGTTCTATTAATATAGCATATTGATAGAGAGAGTTTGTTTAAACTCCGGGAGTTAAGGTTAACTTCGTCGTCGATTGGTTGTTATCATAAAAAAGGGGGAGATTGTTGAATCTCATATTTTGATGATGAAATCAATTGATATGTTTTATGTTTTAATTTACATTTTGAGTAACGTAGGATGCTTCGATCAGGATGAGACAATTAAAGCTGGAAATATGTCACACCCCCCGAATTTAATTTTTCATTCAGGAGATATGAACCTAACTCAAAATTGATAATATTATAATTCAACAAACAATCCAAGATCCAATCACACATTTGAGGTCACTAAGAAAAACATTCAAGTCATTCACTTCTACAATCCACAATTCACAAACCCTGTACAGTTTATAATCATACATCATGTTACTAGATGATTCTTAAAATCGAAAGGCAACTTAACTAAACCATAACCACATCATAAATCCATAGTTGTGAGAATCTATACAATTACAAAACCAACATGTACCACATGTTTATATCATTCATTACATAATTTTAACTTAACATTCCCAAAATTCTAATATGAGAGGTACTTTTCAAATATTTACAAGATACATCAATCTAGATTTGTCATTGATACACAAAAAAGAAACTTATACAACATCAACATATCAAGTATGAAAGATTTGCCCCAAAATTTTCTAGCTTTCCACTGCCTCAACCCAAACTACATATTTTAGCGAGCGATAAACTATCCTGAAAAATTTATATATCAACGGGGTGAGCATATAAAGCTCAGCAAGCGACTAACATATCCATAGCAAAGAGGACAGTTTTTTTTTTTCAAACAAATAAGGTATCAAAAATACAAAGCAAAGATACAAGATGAAACAGAAGCATGTGTTGTTTGAATGCAGAATTACAATGTCATTTCGTTCGAAGCATGTTTTGTTCATATAATCGAGGAAGGGTAATTGGAGCATATCAATGACATAAGGAGCATATCCATGACATATGGTAATTTTAAGGTATAACAAAGACTTATAACATTTCGGAAACATATCAAAGAACAAAACATGAATAGAAGCTCAAATGTCACATGACGATGCATTCATTTCATTCTTATCCAAAGCATGCATAGAAATATAGCCAAAGCTTTGGATATCATATCAAACACATAGAAGGTGAAGTGAGATCATAACATAATATGGCCCATCCATTTATGAATGACCACCAAACATAAGTCTTCTATGTCTGGGAGCTCCATCCACCCACGTCTGAGTGAAGTCATAGGGAGCCAACAGAGCATCGCGGGCTCTAAGCATAACTCCCTTTACCATTTCTGGCAAAGGTTCACATTTATCCCACAAACACCAGAGTACAAAGGGACAGTATGAATAATGAAATTAGCATATATCGGAAGCACATGCGGAACAATGAAATGTACATATGCCTTTCGAGTCAATACGATACAAACATAATCTTTCACAAATGTATTCAGATTTGAAAGGAAACAAAAGCAAGAGCATACAAGGATTTCAAGAAATCACATATAGCTCAATTGAAATAAAAAAGTTAGATGAATTCAATGCCAAAGAAATGAAACTGGAAGAGGCACATATCGAAAACAAATGCGGAACAATGGGATGCTGTTAGAACCATTGCAGATTCTAAACTTGGGGTTGATCTCTTTAGGGGATCGGCCTCCTTGGAACTCTATAGGGGTTCCTCCCTCCTATTGAATCTCGGATTTTGATGATGAAGTCAATTGTCATTTGTTGTCTAACCTATATGTTGAGATAAGTGTGCAGGATTAACTATGATGAAAGTAAGACATGCAGCAGGAGTTGCCCCAGAGTCATGACAATGATCACGTTGGGAGTTCGAGAGCTCGACGGAAGTTCGGACAGTCGTCGGAGGTTTTGCGGGAACAAATCCGAGAAGTCCATAAGCTTGCCAAAGAAGCTAGTCGAAACTCGCCAAGTGTATCGTCGCAAGTCCAGGAGTTTGCCGGAAGTCCGTAGGAGAATCACCGAGGGTTCATCGGATGATCGACGGAAGTTCGCCGGAAACTCGTCGGAAGAAGCGATTGACGCACCGGAGCAAGCTGCAGAAATTGTCTTAGGATTTATCGTAGTTAGCACAATAATTAAGTTGGAAATGGGAGGTGATCCCATTAGCTTAATCTTGGGGCAATTGGGCCCTTGAAAAACCCAAATTGGGCCGAATGGATCAACCCATTCGGACCCTGATTGCTGTGGGAGGTGCAACCGCCCAAGCCAGGAGGTAGCACCGCTTGGGCTAAGTCTCTCAGGGAGACTGGGCGGTGTAACCGCCCCAGCCAAGAGGTGCAACCGCCTGGGCTCAGTCTCCAAGCGAGACTGGGCGGTGCAACCTCTCCTGATAGGAGGTAGCACCGCTTGAGCTCAGTCTTCGAGCTCTAGTAGGCGGTGCAACCGCCCCAATCAGGAGGTGCAACCGCCTGAGCTCAGTCTTCGAGCTCTAGCAGAGAGGTGCAACCGCCCCTGACAAAGATGGCACTGCCCAGAGGCTCAGTCTTCGAGCTCTGCCAAGTGGTGCAACCGCCCCAGTCAGGAGGTGGAACCGCCTGATCCCGGAATTCCGGGAATTGACAGTTTTGAGCTCCAAATTTGAACTGGGTTGGGGCCTATAAATACCCCACCCATTCAACACTGAAAGGTAGTAACTTACACTCGAAATCTTGATATCTTTCTGTGATTCTTAGAGCTCAAAATTGTTGTAAAGGCCAAAAGTTCTCCTCCCTCTGTTCTTCAAAGTTTTGAGTTGTAAAGAGAGGAGAGAAAATTTCTATAAGGGTTGTCTCCTAAGCCCGTCAAAAGGAGTGAAACTGTAAAAGGGTGGTTGGCCTTCGCCTATTTAAGGAAGGCCTCTAGTTGACGTCGGTGACCTCGTCGGTGGAGGAAGCCAAAAGTGGAGTAGGTCAAGATTGACCGAACCACTCTAAATCTTGGTTTGCATTTACTTTGAGCATTTTGTCTTTATTGCAAACCTCCTAAATAGCTACTACCTTCTGCGCCTTTACGAACGAGTTTCTAAGTTCAGAGCTTTCCGAATCTGCGTTTAGACGTAAATCGGTTTTTTCGTATAATCATTACATTTCAGTTTATGTTTACGTTTTGATTTCAATCACAACTGCAAACTGCCTTCTGCACATTTATAAAACATATCTCAAAGTTCAGTATCTTCAAAATTGACATTTAGACGTAAACCAGTTTTATCGTATGAATGTCTCATTTCAGTTTGCGCTTGCATTCTGATTTTTATCATAAACTGCAAACTGCCATTGTAGATTTACTTTAACGTCATCTCGCTTAATCTTAAGTTAAAGTAATCTTAGAATCGGCTTTTACATCAAAATCATTTTTTTATCAAACGAACGCAGCTTTCGGTTTTAATCGCTGAAAAATTTCCACTGCACTAATTCACCCCCCCCCCCCCCCCCCTCTTAGTGCTCTTGATCCTAATAATTGGTATCAGAGCGGGGTTAACTCTCAAACGGATTAAAACCCAAGAGAGATGGCTTACGCCGGAAACCAAGAGGGCCATTCTATTACACATCCACCCATGTTCAATGGGACGGACTACACCTATTGGAAGACCCGAATGAGGATCTTTCTTATTTCTATAGATTTTGAACTTTGGAATCTTGTCGAAAATGGTTTTTCGAAGTCTTCTCTTCCAATGATCGATTGGAATGATTTGGAGAAGAAGGCTTTCGCTCTTAATGCAAAGGCTATGAATGCCTTATTTTGTGCACTTGATAAAAATGAGTTTAACCGTGTTTCAACTTGTAAAACTGCATTTGATATTTGGCACACACTCGAAGTGACTCACGAAGGCACAAGTAGAGTGAAAGAGTCAAAAATCAATCTTCTGTTACATTCTTTCGAACTTTTTCGAATGAAACCGAGTGAAACCATTGGCGACATGTTTACCCATTTCACGGATGTCGTCAACGGTTTAAAAGGACTCAGAAAAAGTTTTTCGAATTTTGAGCTTGTAAATAAGATTCTAAGATCCCTTCCTAAAAGTTGGGATCCTAAAGTCACTGCTATTCAAGAGGCAAAAGATCTGCGCAACTTTCCTCTTGAAGAACTAATCGGGTCATTAATGACCTACGAGATGACTTGTAAAGCTCATGAAGAGCAAGAAGACATCCTTCCAAAGAACAGTAAGGATATGGCACTTAAAACTTCATAAGACCACTTGAGAGAAAACTCAAGTGATGAGGACTGTGATGATGACTTGGCACTTCTAACAAGAAAATTTAAAAAGTTCATTAAAAGAAACAAGTTTAAGAATGACACAAATAACAAACTTGAACCCAAGAAGGATCAAGTAATTTGCTATGAGTGCAAAAAGTCGGGACACTACAAGAGTGATTGTCCCCAGGTCAAAAAGAGAACATCAAAGAAGAAGGCGCTCAAAGCAACATGGGATGATTCGAGCGCGCCCGAAGAAGAGGAGTCCAACATCGAGCAAGTTGCTCATTACGCCTTAATGGCCATCCGAGAGGAGGTAACGAATTTAATAGATGCAGATTTATCTTTCGATGAATTATTAAATTCCTTCCATGACTTATTTGATGAATGCAAGATTATCAATAGAAAATACAAATTGCTAAAAAAGGAGCATGATAGTCTTACTTATGATTTTGATAAGTTAAAAATTGAATATCATGATAGTTTAAATTCATGCATCAAATGCCATGATCTATAAACTCTCCAAAAAGAAAACTTGCTACTTAAGGACACCTTGAAGAAATTCAAGGTTGGTAGCAAGTCATTGAACATGATCCTTGCAAACAAGGGTCACGTTCCCAAAAGAAGTAGAATTGGATTTGTGAGAAGTTCTCACCAAAATCCAACCACCTTCATAAAAGGCACCATCTTACATGTTCGACACCAAAACAAATGCAACTTTTGTTGCAAATTTGGACACAAGACGCATTATTGTCCATTCAACAAAATTAGTCCAAACAAATTGATTTGGGTTCCTAAAGGAAACATGATAAATTCTATGCAACATGATAGACAATCTATTTGTGAGGCACCCAAAAGTAAATGGGTACCTAAAAATCATCCCTTCCTGTAAAAACATTAAAAACATAAAAATTTTAGGCAAGAGCAAGAAATAATATTCTACTCCTTGATTCTCGATATTCATAACCCAAGATCCAAAAAGGAACTCGCAATGCTCTCTAGCCTAAATTACAGACGGAGATTATAAATTTAAAATCACAAATGTGACTTAGATACAATCTTATTTGACTTTTCAGAATTAGAAACGTATGGTTCCTAAATTCACATATCCCTTGGATTTTTGAACCCATCAATTTCATCCGTTCATAACCTTCGAATCTAACTCTGTATCATGAAGTGACTAAGTCTGTCATGAACTTGCAAGACTTACCAACTTGAAGAAACTATCACAAACATGTGTACGACATTGAGAGTATGCACGTTAAAAATCTATCTTGATCGTGCAAAAGTCCTTGTCTTAAAATGAAAATTCTTACGTAATTACGTAAGTAAAGTTGATTGCTCTGAATAAAAATTCTCCTCAAGACAGAAAAACTCTCAGATCAGATCACACTAATTAGAACAAGTGCTCACCGCCTGCAGGCGGTGGCACCACCCCAGCTGGAGGTAGCACCTCCAGCTATCACGTGTTGCAAGCGGTTACACCGCTCTAGCCAAAGGTGCAACCACTCGCAACTCTACCCCTTTTTAACCCAAGCTAGGGCCGACGGTGAAACCGACCCCAACTCACTCCCTTCCCTCCTCTACTCTTCCAAGCCTCCTCCATCCCCATTTCTCCCAAATACCCCTCATTTCGAAGCAAAGCATCAACAATCCTTCCCTCTCTTGAAGATCTCACTAAGGTACTATCTAAGAAGCCCTTAAATTCTGTTTTTTGATTCATTTACTCTTGCTCATCATTATTGTTCTAAACAGCAGTAGTTATGGGATCTAGAAGATCCTCAAGGGACAAAGGAAAGAGGAGATTAGTAGAAGATTTTGATCTCACCCTTTTCGATTCAAAATACTATGCTGAAAAATTTTCCTCTTTCGAACTTAGGAGTGTCAATAAGGGAAAATACATAGACTTAAATGAACTAAGAGACTTAGAGACAATCCAATGGTTTGCAAACTTAGATCTACTTCCAATTTTATAAATTAACGAACCCATCTATCCAAGACTTGTTAGATTGTTTTACAATAACATACAAGTAGATGAAGAAGAAAGAATGTCCACCTATCTTTTAGGACAACACATCTCAATTACGGATAGATTCATTTGCGACATGATAGGCATTCCCATGAAAAGTAGAGGACTTTACTTTAGAGGATCATGGGATGATGAAACTGTTGGAACAACATACGTTGAAGCCCTATGAACAATTTTTGCCAATCCCAACTTAGCATTTGTTCCTAAAAGTTGTGAACATCTACTGCCTCTAAACACTAAGGTACTTCATCATATCCTAACTAGCATCATTCTCCCTAAACAATACCATCATGATGAAGTAAGCCAATTAGAATTAGGAACTATGTATTTGATCATGAAAGGACATGACATCTGTCTTGGTTATCTTATCCAACAAAACATGTTAGAACTATCTAAAAAAGACATGATGCTCCCATATGGTGGTATAATAACTAGAATAATGAAAGCATACGATATTCTAATACCACCGGAAGAAGAAGTAATAAAAGTAGATAGATTTAGCATAATTAATAAAAATCTACTTCACTGATTAAGATATTTTTATAGAAACGGTAACTGGGTTAGAATGCCAAGAAGAACTGATCCCCCTCAACCTGAACCAGAATTGGAAACACCAGTATTTAGGGGTACCCAATCTCCTCCAATCTGTCCCTTTGAGGAAACACATCCATTTGAGCAAACTCATACATCATCTGTTGAAGATATTGGGATTCGGATGGACCGATTCGAACAAAGATAAGAACGACTTGAACAACGACAAGATCAAATCCTATCTGAGCTGCAGCAAATTCATCATCAATTTGACTCCTTGTTTAGGCACTTTAATTTTCCACCTCATGAATGAGCTTGTATGAACACAATCATATGTTGTTATTGTAAACTCCTTATGTTACTCACCATGATGTGCTTTGACTTGATCCTTGATATGGTTACCTGATATATTTTGAGCATATGTAGAGTTGTAAACATCTATCGTGGTAAATATATGCCCTGTGCCTTGTGGTAAATATAAACTAAATGGATATCTCAGATTTTATATTGAAACTAAAAGTTTTGAAAACCTTGTGCTTTGATTTCCATGATAAATATAGTTTGAAAAAGTGATATACCAATGCAGTTGATAAGTTATTGTCATTGATACTAAACATCAACTAGCTAATATGTTTGATTTCATAAGAACAATTTGATTTCATAAGAAGAGAATTAGGAATGTTGATATGTTCGAATAGATAAACTAGTCAAAATCATTTTTCTGACTTTATTGAATGATCAAATCACTTGATTGCCATGTGTTGAAATGTTTTGATTTTTGAAAAACTGTAGCATAATCTTGTCCGAATGCATGAAAGAATTCATCTCATTTTCGGATTCGCTTAACAGTTGGAATGACAAAAATCAAATACACTCTTATGAAAAATATTTTGAAATGGATTTGATAAAATGACTTTCCTCCTTCATGCACAAAGGATTATAACAAAAAAGGAGAAGAAGTATTCAAAGCATTATACGTATCATGCCTTCCTTTATATGCTTGATAACTTTCTTATATTTTCTCCTAGTATCACATCTACCATGCTTTTTGTTGATGACAAAGGGGGAGAAATATATGAATTGATGCTATAAACACTGTGCTATGATTATGCCATGCCTACATCATCAAGAGATATATGAACAGATACCATATATATAAACACTAATGCTATGATTATGCCATGCCTGCATCATCAAGAGATATATGAACAGGTGCCATATATAGAAATGCAACACTTGCTAAAATATTTGAAATGTGTACATCATGTAATGATATCAAAATCTTACTTCACAGCCTTACATGTTGATATCTTACAATATGATGAATTGTTACAATCATTCAAAATTGTTATGTAAGAATGAATGTCAAGCCTTCATATCATCTTCAGAAATGTCACTTGAATTCTTTGGTCTTGAATTCAAGAATGACTTATCTCAAGTATAGCATGTAGATAGGGGGAGTTAAGGTTAACTCAATTATCAATTGATTGTCATCATCAAAAAGGGGGAGATTGTTGAATCTCGAATTTTGATGATGAAGTCAATTGTCATTTGTTGTCTAACCTATATGTTGAGATAAGTGTGCAGGATTAACTACGATGAAAGTAAGACATGCAGCAGGAGTTGCGCCAGAGTCATGACAATGATCACGTTGGGAGTTCGAGAGCTCGACGGAAGTTCGGACAGTCGTCGGAGGTTCTGCGGGAACAAATCCGAGAAGTCCATAAGCTTGCCAAAGAAGCTCGTCAGAACTTGCCAAGTGTATCATCGCAAGTCCAGGAGTTTGCCGAAAGTCCGCAGGAGAATCACCGAGGGTTCATCGGATGATCGACGGAAGTTCGCCGGAAACTCGGCGGAAGAAGCGATTGACGCACTGGAGCAAATTGCAGAAATTGTCTTAGGATTTATCGTAGTTAGCACAATGATTAAGTTGGAAATGGGAGGTGATCCCATTAGCTTAATCTTGGGGCAATTGGGCCCCTGAAAAACCCAAATTGGGCCGAATGGATCAACCCATTCGGACCCTGATTGCTGTGGGAGGTGCAACCGCCCAAGCCAGGAGGTAGCACCGCCTAGGCTAAGTCTCCCAGGGAGACTGGTCGGTGCAACCACCCCAGCTAGGAGGTGCAACCGCCTGGGCTCAGTCTCCAAGCGAGACTGGGCGGTGCAACCTCTCTTGACAGGAGGTAGCACCGCTTGAGCTCGGTCTTCGAGCTCTGGCAGGTGGTGCAACCGCCCCAGTCAGGAGGTGCAACCGCCTGAGCTCGGTCTTCGAGCTCTGGCAGAGAGGTGCAACCGCCCCTGACAGAGGTGGCACCGCCTAGAGGCTCAGTCTTCGAGCTCTGCAAGGCGGTGCAACCGCCCCAGTTAGGAGGTGCAACCGCCTGATCCCGGAATTCCGAGAATTGACAGTTTTGAGCTCCAAATTTGAACTGGGTTGGGGCCTATAAATACCCCACCCATTCAGCACTGAAAGGTAGTAACTTACACTCGAAATCTTGATATCTTTCTATGATTCTTAGAGCTCAAAATTATTGTAAAGGCCAAGAGGAGAAGTTCTCCTCCCTCTATTCTTCAAAGTTTTGAGTTGTAAAGAGAGGAGAGAAAATTTCTGTAAGGGTTGTCTCTTAAGCCCGTCAAAAGGAGTGAAACTATAAAAGGGTGGTTGGCCTTCGCATATTGAAGGAAGGCCTCTAGTTGACTGATAGAACCCTTTCAGATTCTAAACTTGGGGTTGATCTCTTTAGGGGATCGGCCTCCTTGGAACTCTATAGGGGTTCCTCCCTCCAAGTTGCTGCTCAAAGGCTGCAGAAAAGATTCATCTATTGCTTATCAAAAGAGAAGGAATATATGGCTATTTATAGGGCTTCTAAACCCTAACTCCTAATAGGACTCCTACTTAAGACTCTTACTTCTAACCAACTCCTAATAGGACTCCTAGTCAAGACTCCTATTCCCTTACAACTCCTAATTCTTCTCTAAGAAAACACCTCCTACATGAATGCCCCTCTCAATTAGGACTCTCCTAGCTAGAGTCCTAACAGAATGTCCCTCTCAATTAGGACTCTCCTAGCTAGAGTCTTAACAGTTTTACATGAATGTCCCTCTCAATTAGGACTCTCTAAGCTAGAGTCCTAACAGACCCGCCCTCTTCAAATTAGCCTTGTCCTCGAGGCTGATGATTAATGAATTCTGGGAATTTGATCTTCAAGTCGTCATAGTTCTCCCAAGTGGCATCTTCTATTGGTAGGTTCGCACACTGTATTAGAACTTCATTAGTGGGTCGTCGTCGTCGAGTCACGATCCGTCGATCAATAATGGCACTTCGCTGGGTTTGGAGTTCTCTTTGGGTAGTCATATTTGGTGGGTGGCTTTGGGTTGTCTCCAAGCAACTATTTACAACTGTCTCACCGTTGATTTGTGGGTGATATGTCATACTCCTTTTTAATTTAGTACCCTACATATAGAATAACTTGGTCCAAAATCTACTCGTGAAGATGCAAGTAGAATTTATCATAAGCACAATGCATCCCTTATAGTGTAATTCTTTTGAGTCCCAATTGTAATGAGCCACGGAGCTTGGTGCTTCCTCCAATTTTTTATAATCTTACTAGTCTCTGAATCTTCCTGCCATTCCATCTTAATATCCTTAAGAAAGTTGCTGGTCGGAAGTGAAATGGCCGAAACTTCAGCTTGCTCGGGTAGCTGCGAAAGCGCATCTGCAAGAACATTCTCTTTCCCCTTTTTGTAAGTTATTTCATAATCAAATCTAAGAAGTTTTGTTACCCATTTTTGCTGCTCAGGGGATGATATCTTTCGCTCTAAAAAGTACTCGAGGCTTTTATGGTCGGCTTTAGTTTGAAATCGTCGACCAATCAAGTAGGGTCTCCACCTCGTTGTTGCGCGCACAATAGCAAGCATCTCCTTATCATATGTTGACTTATTTTGATGGGAGGGAGATAATGCCTTGCTAGTGTATGTGAGTGGTTGACCATCTTGCATGAGAATGGCTCCAATTCCGATTCCAAATGTGTCGGCCTCAATAATGAAGAGTCGGTTGAAATCTGGTAGTGTTAGCACCGGCGTCGTCGTCATGGTTGTCTTAAGTTTGTCGAAGGCAGCGGAGGCTCTGTCCGACCATTGGAAGACATCTTTTTTCAGTAAGGAAGTAACTAGTGCACTAATCTCTCCATAGTTTTTCACGAACTTGCAGTAGTAGCCTGTTAAACCCAGAAAACCATGTGGCAATTTTATGTTCCTCGGGGTCAGCCAGTTTTGCATTGCTCCAATTTTGAAGGGGTCTACTGCCACACCTTCCTCTGATATGATATGCCCAAGATATTCCACCTTCTTTTGAAGAAAGCAAAAATTCATAGTGGTTGTTGTGTGTTCAAAAGGTGATTTTCGGTATGTCTTCTTCGCATACTCGTATTTGATGATACCCGGATCGAAGGTCCAGCTTTGTGAAGATTTGTGCTCCCTTAGCAACTCATCTACTACTAGAATAGGGTATTTATCCTTGATGGTTATGCCATTGAGAGTTCGGTAATCAACACATAATCGCCATATTCCATCCTTCTTTCGTATGAGGAGCACCGGTGAAGAGTAGGGGCTGCAACATGGCCGAATAACTCCTGTTTTGAGCATCTCATTTACAATATTTTCTATTTCATCCTTCTGGAGATGTGAATACTGATATGGCTGAGCATTTGCTGGAGATTTGCCTGAAAGAATCGTTATACAATGATCATGCCGACCAGTAAGAGGTAGGTTGCACGGTTCGTCAAATACATCTGAAAATTCAGTAAGCAAAGGAAGTAGATTTGGATCTTCAAATTTTGTTGGCTCTCCCTTAGTTTGTTGCTCAAGTTGTACCAAAAAGCCGCTGCATACTTTATGCAAAACATTCTCCATTTGTTGTGTACAAATCGTCGTTACGTCGCCCTCACGTTTCCCGTGCAGTATCACCTGTTTCTCCTTACTGTAAAATTTTATAATTAGTTGCATAAAATTCCAAGAAATATCACCTAATGTCATCAACCATTTAATTCTGAGTATGGCCTCATGATCATCAAGAGGGAGGAGGTAGAAATCTACAATTATCTCTTGGTCCTGCAGCAATAGTTTCACTTGCGGGCACCTATGATCACAATTCAAAATCCGTCCGTCGGTGACCTAAACATCAAACCTGCAGCGATTCTCGATAGGTAATGATATCCGAACAGCAAGCTTACTATTTAGGAAGTTAGTAGTACTACCCGTGTCGATGAGAACAGGGATTGGTTGTTGTTTGAGAAGGCCTCCAATTTTCATCGTTTGCGGGTTTGAGTAGTCAGCTAGTGTATGTACCGTAACTTCGGTCGGTTGTGGCTCTTCTTCTGCATCTTCTTCTTCATGTTCAAGGCTCTCTTTTGGATGTTCAATGACCTATTCTTCTATCGGTTCAATCATAAGAAGTCCCCCTTTACGACAGCGATGCTCACGGCTCCACGGCTCGTCACAATGCCAACATAACCCCTTCGCATATCGCTCCCGAAGCTCTTCTCCTGTTAACCTCTTTGGTGCAGGGACTTGGTCGACAGTAGGGGGTCTGAGGGCTTTAATATTACTGGTTGAGGAGCGACCCTAGTCCTCCGAGCTTCATGGTTCAATTGCTCCTCTTGATGTCGTGCGAAAGAGATGGCTGCCATAAGCGTATACGGTTGTCGCGCTTTAACTTCTCCTCGGATCTCCGGCTTCAAGCCCTCAATGAAGGTCCTCAATAGCTGTTTTTGAGACCAATTACGAGTTTGATTAGATAACCTTTCAAACCTGGTTTGGTACTCCTGAATGGTGGAGGTTTGTTGGATCTTTGCTAGTTGTTCGTCAATATTCTCGTAATCGGTTGGTCTGAAGCGAATCAGCAGTCCTTCTTTGAATTGACGCCATGAAAGGACTCCATAAGTATGTTCAAACCAGTCAAACCACTATATAGCATCCCCTTCAAGATGTATAGCTGCAATTTTCACCATAGATACATCCGCGGTTTTGTGGTACCGAAAATATCGCTCCGCGCGCGAGATCCAACCAATCGGGTCTCCTTCTTCCCATCTAGGGAAGTCCACTCTCATGCATGGATAGTTGGGGTCGGTCATAGAGCCTCTCCTCTCTTGGAAGTCATCTCTTCGGGCTTGGTGTGATTGGGCAAAGCTCTCTCCTTGATATGATTTCTTCGGGCTTAGTGGTCGGCCCAATCTGAGTTCGGTAAAGAGCGTCCGAATCTTATCCTCCATTCTCGCCTCCAAGGCTTCGAATTTAGCATTGATTGCCTCCTTAGATGCCATAGTATATTCCCCGAAATCTATGATGTTAAGATCTCTCTTTTGTTGTTGGGTTAAAGGCATGTATAGGTTGAGAGAAGTGATGGTTGAAAGGGTTGGTGTATTGGTGGATGTAGGCTGCGGTTTAGGCTTGTTTTGTGGCTGTTTTGGGTACAGTTTGAGGGTGTGGTTTGGTAGAGTTTTAGGGCTGTGGATGAAAGTTTTGGATCTGTGGTAGATGGTAGCAAAGGTTTGACAGAAATCCGTGGAAGTTGCAGCAAGTATGTGCTGTCTTGTAAGAGCAGAATTGTCGTCGAAGAAACAACGGTTTCTCAACGTAATTTCCACCAAAAACTTGAGAGAATTGAGGAGGGAATTGATAGCAAAATCACAGTTTATATGATAGCAAGGATATCTAATTTAATCAAGAAAATTTCGGCAGTATAACAGCAAAGAAATTGGTGCAAGTTGCAATTGCAGAATTATCGTCGAAAAATTTCAGCGGGTTACGATGAAAATTTGCAGCAACATAAAATCGTTTTTAGAGATGAATTTCTTAATAGATCAATCTTAGATGGAAGCCAAGATAATCTATGAAGTGTATAAGAAATTTCATTCAAAAAAGATTGCAAATAGATGGGTTAAGGCAACGATATGCAGCTGAAATTTTCTGCAGCATAGATTTTCAAGTGCAGCAGATTGGACATAAAATGCAGCATAGATTTTCAAGTGCAGTAGATTGGACATAAAAGATCAGTAGTTTATATTGAGAATTTTTCGATGAAACCAAAGGAAAATCTACTGTTAGGAAGTGTCAAAGATGTCATAAAAATTTTGTAGAAATTTGGATAGAAAAAGCACAGTAGCAAGATCAAACAGATGGTGCTATGCGGCTTGAATTCTGCAATTCAAGTGTAGCAGATTGGACATAAAAGATCAGTAGTTTATATTGAGAATTTTTCGATGAAACCAAAGGGAAATCCACTGTTAAGAAGTGTCAAAGATGTCATAAAAATTTCGTAGAAATTTGGATAGAAAAAGCACAGTAGCAAGATCAAACAGATGGTGTTATGCGGCTGGAATTCTGCAATGTATCTTTCGTCGTAGAGATGAAAACTTTGTGACGAAAAGTTTATGCAGCAATATAGGAACGATTTTTTTTTTTTGGATTTTCGAATAAGGATAACTAAATTGTAGCAGCAGTAAGGTAGGAAACCAGAACCTGTTGCAATTCACGGGGAGATTAAAGGATGATCCGTGGTGGTAGAGATGATGACGGAATTCGGTGACGATCTTTTAAGCAATTGTGGGAATTGCTTTGGATAGTTGTAGAGGGTTGATGGATGGCTGTGGAAGGGCAGCGAGATGCCAAGAACGCTGCTCTAATACCAGGTGATAGAACCCTTTCAGATTCTAAACTTGGGGTTGATCTCTTTAGGGGATCGGCCTCCTTGGAACTCTATAGGGGTTCCTCCCTCCAAGTTGCTGCTCAAAGGCTGCAGAAAAGATTCATCTATTGCTTATCAAAAGAGAAGGAATACATGGCTATTTATAGGGCTTCTAAACCCTAACTCCTAATAGGACTCCTACTTAAGACTCTTACTTCTAACCAACTCCTAATAGGACTCCTAGTCAAGACTCCTATTCCCTTACAACTCCTAATTCTTCTCTAAGAAAACACCTCCTACATGAATGCCCCTCTCAATTAGGACTCTCCTAGCTAGAGTCCTAACAGAATGTCCCTCTCAATTAGGACTCTCCTAGCTAGAGTCTTAATAGTTTTACATGAATGTCCCTCTCAATTAGGACTCTCTAAGCTAGAGTCCTAACATTGACGTCGGTGACCACGTCGGTGGAGGAAGCCAAAAGTGGAGTAGGTCAAGATTGATCGAACCACTCTAAATCTCGGTTTGCATTTACTTTGATCATTTTATCTTTTTTGCAAACCTCCTAAATAGCTACTGCCTTCTGCGCCTTTACGAATGAGTTTCTAACTTCAGAGCTTTCCGAATCTGCGTTTAGACGTAAATCAGCTTTTTCGTACGATCATTATATTTCAGTTTACGTTTACGTTTTGATTTCAATCACAACTGTAAACTGCCTTCTGCGCATTTATAAAACATATCTCAAAGTTCAGTATCTTCAAAATTGACATTTAGACGTAAACCGATTTTACCGTACGAACATCGCATTTCAGTTTGTGCTTACATTCTGATTTTCATCATAAACTGCAAACTGCCATTGTAGATTTACTTTAATGTCATCTCGCTTAATCTTAAGTTAAAGTAATCTTAGAATCGGCTTTTACATCGAAATCATTTTTTTATCAAACGAACGCGACTTTCGATTTTAATCGCTGAAAAATTTCCGCTGCACTAATTCACCCCCCCCCCCCCCCTCTTAGTGCTCTTGATCCTAACACCTCCAAGTTGCTGCTTAAAGGCTGCAGAAAAGATTCATCTATTGGTTATCAAAAGAGGAGGAATACATGGCTATTTATAAGGTTTCTAAGCCCTAACTCCTAATAGGACTCCTACTCAAGACTCCTACTTCTAACCAACTCCTAATAGGACTTCTACTCAAGACTCCTATTCCTTTACAACTCCTAATTCTTCTCTAAGAAACAACCTCCTAACCCTAGCCGACCTCTTCACCTCTTTAATAGGGGTTGGCTTAGGTAGGTTTTACATGAATGTCCCTCTCTGTTAGGACTCTCCTAGCTAGAGTCCTAACAGACCTGCTCTCTTCAAATCAGCCTTGTCCTTGAGGCTGACGATTCATAAATTTTGGGAATTTGATCTTCAAGTCGTCATAATTCTCCCAAGTGGCATCTTCTGTTGGTAGGTTCACCCACTGTATTAGCACTTTAGTAGTGGGTCGTCATCGTCGAGTCATGATCCGTCGATCAATAATAGTACTTGGCTGGGTCTAGAGTTCTCCTTGGATAGTCATATTTGGCGGGTGGCTTTAGGCTATCTCCAAGCACCTATTTACAACTTCTCTCTGGCCGTCGATTTGTAGGTGATATGCCGTACTCCTTTTCAATTTAGTACCCTGCATATAGAATAACTTTGTCCAAAATCTGCTCATGAAGATGCAAGTAGAATTTATCCTAAGCACAATGCATCCCTTATAGTATAATTTTTTTTGAGTCCCAATTGTAATGAGCCACGGAGCTTGGTACTTCCTCCAAATTTTTTATAATCTTACTAGTTTATGAATCTTCTTGCCATTCCATCTTAATATCCTCAAGGAAGCCGCTGGTCGAAAGTGAAACGGTCGAAACTTCAACTTGCTCGGGTAGTTGCGAAAGCGCATATGCAAGAATATTCTCTTTCCCCTTTTTGTAAGTTATTTCATAATCAAATCCAAGAAGTTTTGTTACCCATTTTTGCTGCTCAGGGGATGATATCTTTCGCTCCAAAAAGTACTTGAGGCTTTTATGGTTGGTTTTAATTTGAAATCGTTGACCAATCAAGTAGGGTCTCCACCTCGTTGCTGCGCGCGCAATGGCGAGCATCTCCTTATCATATGTTAACTTATTTTGATGGGAGGGAGATAATTCATTGCTAGTGTATGTGAGTGGTCGGCCATCTTGCATTAGAATGGCTCCAATTCCGACTCTAGATGCGTCGGCCTCAATAATGAAGGGTCGGTTGAAATCTGGTAGTGTTAGCACCGGCGTCGTCATCATGGCTGCCTTAAGTTTGTCAAAGGTAGCAGCGGCTCTGTCTAACCATTGGAAGACATCTTTTTCCAGTAAGAAAGTAAGTGGTGCATTGATCTTTCCATAGTTTTTCATGAACTTACGGTAGTAGCCTGTTAAACCCAGAAAGCCATGTAGCAATTTTATGTTCCTCGGGGTCGACCAGTTTTGTATTGCTCCAATTTTGAAAGGGTCCACTGCCACACCTTCCTCTAATATGATATGCCCAAGATATTCCACCTTCTGTTGAAGAAAGCAAAAATTTGTAGTGGTTGTTGTGTGTTCAAAAAGTGGTTTTCCGCATGTCTTCTTCGCACGCTCGTATTTGATGATACCCGGATCAAAGGTCTAGCTTTATGAAGATTTGTGCTCCCTTTCATCTAGCAATTCATCTACTATTGGAATAAGGTATTTGTCCTTGATGGTTATGCCATTGAGAGCTCGGTAATCAACACATATTCGCCTTGTTCCGTCCTTCTTGCGTACAAGTAGCACCGGTGAAGAGTAGAGGTTGCAACTTGGCCGAATAACTCCTATTTTGAGCATCTCTTTTACAATCCTTTCTATTTCATCCTTCTGGAGATGTGGATACTGATATGGCTGAGTATTTTATGAAGATTTGCCTGAAAGAATCATTGTACAATGATCATGCCGACGGGTAAGAGGTAGGTTGCGCAGTTCGTCAAATATATTTGAAAATTCAGCAAGCAAAGGAAGTAGATTTGGATCTTCAAATTCTATTGGCTCTCCCTTAGTTTGCTACTCAAGTTGTACCAAAAAGCTGCTGCATGCTTTATGCAAAACCTTCTCCATTTGTTGTGTGCAAATCGTTGTTAGGTCGCCCCCACGTTTCCCGTGCAATGTCACCTGTTTCTCCTTACTGTAAAATTTCATAATTAGTTTCATAAAATTTCAGGAAACATCACCTAATGTCATCAACCATTTAATTCTTAGCATGGCCTCATGATTGTTAAGAGGGAGAAGGAAGAAATCTATAATTATCTCTTAGTCCTATAGGAATAGTTTCTCCTGCGGGCGCCTACAATCACAATTCAAAATCCATCCATCGGCTACCTTAACGTCAAATCTGCTGTAATTCTCGATAGGTAAAGCCATCTGGACAACAACCTTACTGTTTAGAAAGTTATTAGTACTACCCATGTCGATGAGAACAGTGATCGGTTGTTGTTTGAGAAGGCCTCCAACTTTCATCGTTTGCGGGTTTGAGTAGCCGGCTAGTGCATGTACCGTAACTTCAGTCGGTTGTGGTTCTTCTTCTGCATCTTCTTTTTCATGTTCAAGGCTCTCTTCTAGATATTTAATGACCTCTTCTTTTATTGGTTCAATCATAAGATGTCTCCCTTTACTACAGTGATGCTCAAGGCTCCACGGCTCGTCGCAATGCCAACCTAACCCCTTCGCATATCGCTCCCGAAGCTCTCCTCTATTTAACCTCTTTGGTGTAGGGACTCGGTCGACAGTAGGGGGGGCTGAGGGCTTCAATATTGCTGGTTGAGGAGTGACCCTAGTCCTCCGAGCTTCATGGTTCAATTGCTCCTCTTGATGTCATGCGAAAGAGATGGCTGCCATAAGCGTGTACGGTTGTCGTGCTTTAACTTCTCCTCGGATCTCCGGCTTTAAGCCCTCAATGAAGGTCCTCAATAGCTGTTTTTGAGACCAATCATGAGTTTGATTAGATAACCTTTTAAACCTGGTTTGGTACTCCTGAATGGTGGAGGTTTGTCGGATCTTTGCTAGTTGTCCGTCAATATTCTCGTAATCGGTTGGTCTGAAGCGTATCAGCAGTCCTTATTTGAATTGTCGCCATGAAAGGACTCCATAAGTATGTTCAAACCAGTCAAACCACTGTATAGCATCCCCTTCAAGATGTATAGCTGTAATTTTTACCATTGATGCATTTGCGATTTTGTGGTACCGAAAATATCGCTCCGCACGCGAGATCCAACCAATCGGGTCTCCTTCTTCCCATCTAGGGAAGTCCACTCTCATGCATGGATAGTTGGGGTCGGTCATAGAGCTTCCCCTCTCTTGGAAGTCATATCTTCGGGCTTGGTACGATTGGGCAAAGCTCTCTCCTTGATGTGATTTCTTCGGGCTTAGTGGTCGGCCCAATCTGAGTTCGGTAAAGAGCGTCCGAATCTTATCCTCCATTCGCGCCTTGAAGGCTTTAAATTTAGCATTAATTACCTCCTTAGATGCCATAGTATATACCACCAAATCTGTGATGTTAAGATCTCTCTTTTGTTGTCGGGTTAAAGGCATGTATTGGTTGAGAGAGGTGATGGTCGAAAGGGTTGGTGGATTGGTGGATGTAGACTACGGTTTAGGCTTGTTTTATGGCTATTTTGGGTGCAGTTTGAGGGTGTGGTTTGGTGGAGTTTTAGGGCTGTGGATGAAATTTTAGATCTATGATAGATGGCAGCAAAGGTTTGATAGAAATCAGTGGAAGTTGCAGCAAGTATGTGCTGTCTTGTAAGAGCAGAACTGTCGTCGAAAAAATAGCGGTTTCTCGACATAATTTCCACCAAAATCTTGAGAGAATTGAGGAGGGAATTGATAGCAAAATCAAATTTTATATGACAGCAAGGATGACTAATTGAATCAAGAAAATTTTGGTAGTATAACAGCAAGAAAATTGGTGCCAGTTGCGATAGCAGAATTCTCGTCGAAAAATTTCAGCGGGATACGATGAAAATTTGCAGCAACACAAAATCATTTTTAGAGTTGAATTACTCAATAGATCAATCTTAGATGGAAGCCAAGATGATCTATGAAGTATATAAGAAATTTCATTCAAAAAAGATTGCAAATAGATGGGTTAAGGCAACAATATGCGGCTGAAATTTTCTGCAGCACAGATTTTTAAGTATAGCAGATTGGACATAAAAGATCAGTAGTTTATGTTGAGAATTTTTTGATGAAACCAAAGGGAAATCTACTATTAGGAAGTGTCAAAACTATCATAAAAATTTCGTAGAGATTTGGATAGAAACAACGTAGTATCAAAATCAAACAAATAGTGCTATACGGCTGAAATTTTACAGTGCAGATTTTCAAGTATAGCAGAGTAGACGTAAAATATCAATGATTTATATTGAGAATTTTTTGACAAAACTAAAGAGAAATCTACTTTTAGGAAGTGTCAAAGATGTCATAAAAATTTCGTAGAGATTTGGATAGAAAAAACATAGTAGCAAGATCAAAAAGACGGTGCTATACGGTTGGAATTTTGCAATGTATCTTTCGTCATAGAGATGAAAACTTTATGACGAAAAGTTTATTCAGTAATATAGGAATAATTTTTTTGGGATTTTCAAATAAGGATAACTAAATTGCAGTAGCAGTAAGGTAGAAAACCAGAACCTATTGCAATTCATGGGGAGATCAAAGGATGATCCGTAGTGGTGGAGATGATGGTGGAATTTGGCGACGATCTTTTAAGCAATTGTGGGAATTGCTTTGGGCGATTGTGGAGGGTTGATGGATGGCTGTGGAAGGGCAGCGAGATGCCAAGAATGCTGCTCTGATACCAGGTGTTAGAACCCTTGCAAATTCTAAACTTGGGGTTGATCTCTTTAGGGGATCGGCCTCCTTAGAACTCTATAGGGGTTCCTCCCTCCAAGTTGCTGCTCAAAGGCTGCAGAAAAGATTCATCTATTGCTTATTAAAAGAGGAGGAATACATAGTTATTTATAGGGTTTCTAAACCCTAACTCCTAATAGGACTCCTACTCAAGACTCCTACTTCTAACCAACTCCTAATAGGACTTCTACTTAAGACTCCTATTCCTTTACCACTCCTAATTCTTCTCTAAGAAATAACCTCCTAACCCTAGCCAGCCTCTTCACCTCTTTAATAGGGGTTGGCTTAGGTAGGTTTTATATGAATGTCCCTCTCTGTTAGGACTCTCATAGCTAGAGTCCTAACAGATGCATGTGCCGAATCATTACGATGCAAACATGAACTTTAGATGATAGCTGCAGATGTACAAATAAATAAAGGACAAAAGTATACAGGAATTTAAGGTAATAATGTAAAGCTTAACCGAAGTAAGAGTTTTTGCCGAAATCGATTTCCAAAGAGAAGAAACAAGAAAAGCCGAAATCGACCAAAGCTTGATTCTGGTTGAATTTGATAGGAACATTTTATGAACTATTTGGATAACTAATTATGCTCCAATTTATACAAAATTTGTGTCAATAGAAAGCTTTGTCAATCTAGTTTTAGGCAAATTAAGTTTTACAAGAATTGGAATTTACAATAGGGAGTTACAGATAATTTCGTAGCAAAAGGTCTGAAAATATTAGCTCTGTTTTACTGAATCCATAGGGTCGATGAAAGCAGATGTTTTAGTTAGCAATTGTACTCCAAAAATTTCAAATCAGGTATATACAGAAAGTATTTGGAGTCTAGCTTTGAATAAATCATACTTTGTATGAATCTGAGTTCACAATAGAAAGTTATAAGCATTTAAGCAACAAGAGGTCATAAATTTCAGTCCCTATTTTGTAGAATTTGTAGGGTTAATTTAAATAGATGTCTTAGTAGGAATTTAAAATCCAAATCATTCGATATTAGTATCAAAATAAAGATTATTTTGTCTACTTTCAAATGGAATAGGTTTTGTCTAAATCAGAGTTTATTACAAAATGTTATGACCGAAACATTGTATAGAGGTCAGATTACTGAAAAATCACAGATTCATGGCTTTGTATCAAAACGAAAGAAGGTATGGTTCTTAGTTGAAATCTCTCAAATTTTTGCAGAATAAAAATGGAAAAATAGATTAAGGTTACTGTAGGATGGGGTTAGAACACTTGCCTTAAAATTATTTGAATCCCAAATGTGGGAAAATTGATGAAAAACCTGAAGCTCTTCTTCTTCTTCTTCTTCTTCTTCTTCTTCTTCCCTTCTCTTCTCAAACTCACGTTGGCTACAACTCTTCAGGTTTGTTTTCTTTAACCTTTCATCTAGTTTTTTTTTTTTTGGGGTTTTGGCTAATGCAAAAGTTGCAAGGTGTAATGCATGCATGAAAGGGGCTAGGTGTCATCTTTAGAGTAAACATAAGTGGCACCATTAGGTTAGCTAGTGACACATGTCCACTATATATATATATATATATATATATATAACTTAAATCTGAATCTTTCATAAATTATATCAAACTTCTAATATTTACTCTTAGGTCCCTAGCCATAAACTTTTAATATAATATCATTTAATATAAAATAATTATTAAATAATCCTTATTTTTACAAACAAACCTTTTACTAAATTTTTAAAAATGGGGGATGTTACAAAATATCATGTTGTACCAGGGGAAAACATGTCAGAAGATTGGACGTCGGGCTGATGGAACGGTCGACGTATCGACAGAAGGCTTCGGGCCATGGATTCGGGCATCGGGCCAAGAAGTACGTGTTGAATCTCAGATTTTGATGATGAAGTCAATTGTCATTTGTTATGTAATCTATATGTTGAGATACGTGTGCAGGATTAACTACTATGAAAGTAAGACATGTAGTAGGAGTTGCGCCGGAGTCAAGACTATAATCATGTTGGGGGTTCGAGAGTTCGACAGATGTTCGGACGGTCATCGGAGGTTCTGCTGGAACAAATCCAAGAGGTCCAGGAGCTTGCAAAAGAAGCTCGTCGGAACTCGCCAAAGGATCCTCGCAAGTCCAAGAGTTTGCCAGAAGTCTGCAGGAGCATTGTCGAGGGTTCGTTGGATGTTTGCCGGAAGTTCGCCGGAAGAAGCGATTGATGTACCAGAGCAAGTTGCAGTAAATGTCTTAGAAATATCATAGTTAGTATGATGATTAAGTTAGAAATGGGAGGTGATCCCATTAACTTAATCTTTGGAGCATTTGGGCCCTTAAAAGACCCAAAATTGGCTGAATGGATCAGCCCATTCGGACCCAGATTTCTTGGCTGGCGCTGGCACCGCTTGGGTCGGCGGTGACACTGCCCAAGAGATCAATCTCCTAGGAAAGCTGGCAGGTGGCACCGCCCAGGTCAGGCGGTGGTACCGCTTGGGCTCGGTCTTCGAGCTTTGCCAGGCGGTGGAACCGCCCCTGTCAGGCGGTGGCACTGCCTAGGAGCTCGATCTTCGAGCTTTGCCAGGCGGTAGAACTACCCTTGTCAGGCGGTGGCACCAACCAAGAGCTCGGTCTCCGAGCTCTGCTTGCTAGTCATAGGTGCCCAGCAAGCCAATCACGTGAGTGATGGCACGTGTGACTTGATACAGAATCTTTTTGCTTATTATATTTTGGCGTATATCACTTTATAACTATTGCATATGTGCATATATATATTGTGATGTCCTTGGATTTTTGCAATGGGAATCGGATCGTGATGAGATCGCGATAATGAGATCGATTCACCTTTAAACACATATCCTAAATAATCCCAGTCATAGGTTACTCGAGAGGGATATCGTGATAACCGGACAGACTGGTGTGCTGAATACCCGTCCATATGATGGATGCAGTTGGTCTCATAGCTGCTCGTGTAGGGACACTAGGGATACAATACAGGTGCTAATTGGAGAATGAGTTCACTAATTGATCTGCTTATGGAATGCCGGATGGTTGATGATGCCTTATTGTCAGACAGCGATTCCGTAGTCCTAGTGGTGTATCTGGTCCTTAGACTTGAGACACCAAGGATGTCCTCTATGAGTGCTCCACTCTTTGATACCAGACTTATAGGTTTGGCTGTCTCAGATATAGTACAACTGGTCATTGGGAGTGGTAGTCGATCTTACGAGGGCTATTGAGTGTCGATAGAGGATCATCCACTCTCGGCGTCATGAGAGGAATATCCCATGTGTTCTTGCTCAGACAAATTCCTAGCCAGGGTCATTCGGGTTGAGAGAGAAAGAGTTCTCCGGGAGAATCCGATTAGAGCGAGACTCGAGTAGAAACCGTATGGGTCTGACAACACCATGCTCGATATACAGTCTCTGGGATATTAGATGGATGAGGGACTATAGGTACACGGTAACTGAGGACAGATAGGTCCAATGGATTGGATTCCCCTGTATCGTCTGGGGATTACGGCATAGTGGCCTAGTACGTTCGTAGTCGATGAGTCAAGTGAATTATTACAGAGATAATAATTCACTGAGTTAGAAGGAGTTCTGATAGATATGATTCACGGCCAGCTCGATATTGGGCTTAGAGGGTCACACACATATGGTAGGTATTGCGATGAGTAGAGGTTCTAATATGAGATATCCGACGGAGCCCTTGTCTTATTGGATGCCGATCCAATACCCACTAGGGGAGGACCCATTAGGGTTTGACAGGGGACCTCTATAAATAGGAGGGATTCAGAGCCTCATAGGCTAGAGCCTTTGCTTGCCTTTCCTATTCTCCTCTCCCTCTCCACCCCAAAGCAGGCCTGGAGTTTTGAGGATCATCATCGCAACCCTGCTGTGTGGATCACCGCTAGAGAGGAGGATGCTTGACCTCCTTCACCCTCTCCTAAGGATCTGCAAGGAAATAGGGATATACGATCTCCCTAGGTAACACAATCTACTCTATACGCAGTTTTAAGTTTCACAGATTTTGTGCACCAATCTTCGCACGACGACGAACATCTCTTTGGGAATCGGGGATTTTGTTTTATTGTTCTTCCGCAGTACATATGATATCGCCCCCATGATTACCCAACAATGGTATCAGAGCCAGGTTGTTCGTGCGAATGATTGGTTTTGAACTGCGTGTATTGTGTTTAGGAAGAATTTTGACGTCAAAATCGTTGACGCAAAAACAAGGAAGGGCAGCAATAGTTGCTGCCCTCGATTTGCGTACATACAGCGCAGCCGAAGGCGGGCAGCACAGGGGATGCGTTTGTAGCAGCCGGTCGGCGGCCTGCTTGCAGCAGGCTTACGTCCAGCGGGACTGGCAGCCCGCGGGCAGAGGTGCCTACGGCCACTTCTCCCGTGGGGTGAGGCGCCGCAGGGCAGCGGCGCTTGCCACCGTTGCTCCCGCAGGCGAAACCCCCCCCCATAGGGGCGGTCGCCTGGTGGGACTGCACTGACTGCGGGCATTGCCCCGCCGGCAGAACCGCTCGGGGAGGAGGCGGCGCCCGCGGGGGCGCCTACCTGCAGCGGCAGCGCCGCTAGCGGGAGTGCCGCCTACAGGCGAGGGCAACGCCCTCGCCCCGCCACATAGGCCACCGCCAACAGGGTGGCGGCGGCGGCATCAGTAAGAGGGAATTAGGGTTTTGGGCAAAAAGATAGTTTTGCCCTTGTGAATTTGAGAAATTCTAATTTTTATCTTTTATCTAAAATATGAAAATACCCTTAGGAATTGAGAAATTCCCTACATGTCCCTGATTTCAGAAAATATTAATTAATTAAAAGGTTTTGTTGATTATTATTTTTATTATTATCTAGTAGTCCTACATGATGATGATTATTTATACATGTGATGTATGATGTGTGGACGGATGATCATGGACCGTGTGATGTGTGTACTTGTGATTATTATTATTGAGGTCTGCGTGCCTCCATTATATTTCTCGTTTATTGTCGAGCCTGCGTGCCTATGATTAAGTTGTAATCACATGAGGAGGCACAGTGGGAGCGTGGATGCGATAGCGGGACCCACGAGACGGACGATCGTGATACATAAAGATGCATCAAGATGTTGACGGAATCGACGAGGATGAGATGGACGATCACAGGGCATGGAAATGCACCGTTGCACACATAGATCTTGATGTGAGTGATTAGGCCTACTGGCTCGGGCCTAATCATATTAGGTTGTGGTCCATGATCATCTGGTGTGATTGCTTATACACATACTAGATATGTATATATATTTGCATGCGATGTAGATATATATTAAATATGTATATGTGTGACATGTCATATTAGGAGACCAAATCATAGAAACATCTCTCGATAATATTAAGTCGGTAAATGTGAGGCAATTAGATTGACCCACGTGGCCTTCCATCGTTATAAGTAGGAACCGATTCCCGGTGTAGGTTGAGTTGGTCGAGTCCCTCGAGACTCACCTATATCGCGATTCGCTATCTTGCTTACGACATAGAGATGTCACTGGTGACCTGAGGGCATGGTATGCTTGGTCGAGTCCCTCGAGGGTATATTATCAAATCAGACTCATCTTATAACGAAGGTGTTGACTTAACCGAGCATCATGGTTGGTCGAGTCTCTCGAGGCCATGGTGATTCGGAGGCCAAACAGGACGAGAATCAAAAGGAGTTGTGATCGGCAAGAGTTGCCTACCTTTTAGGCTTAGTGTGATTGGTCGAGTCCCTCGAGGTTACACTAAGACGCTGATTAGATCCTGATCCCCACTAGAAGTCTGCCGGAGACTTCCGTTTCACGTGCTGAGGGTGTCGCGTGACTTGTTAGTAAAATAGTGGGAGCATATTAAGATAGAAGTCCATATTTTGATAGTTTATTTCTTGCAAAATCTGCATGTTATTCATTTCTGTTGCATCTTTATTTTCAGAAAATATCGCTTTCAAATCCCTTACGTGGCATACTTGATGTCAACCGCCTCACTGGTCCAAATTATACGGATTGGCTCCGTAACTTGAGAATTGTTCTCACAGTGGAGAAAATCGTGTACGTCCTTGATAAAGTGATGCCTACGCCCGAAGAAGGAGCAAACGAGGATGAGATCGCTCGCTATGTGAAGTACATTGATGACTCCACTCTTGCTCAGTGCTATATGTTGGGCTCTATGACTCCTGAGTTACAGAGACAATATGAAAAGATGGATGCCAGATCCATTCTCCTACATATCCGCAAATTGTTTGAGGAACAGGGAAGGACTCAGCGATATGAGATATCCAAGAGCCTCTTCCGCGCTAGGATGACTGAGGGGACACCGGTTCAGAACAATGTCCTAAAGATGATTGAGCGGATAGAGAAACTCACAGGTCTAGGAATGGTCCTAGAGGATAACTTGTGTGTGGACATTGTGCTTCAGTCCCTACCAGATTACTTTTCATAGTTCATAATGAATTTTAATATGAACAAGCTTGAGGTGACTCTCCCAGAGCTCCTCAATATGTTGAGGGAGGCAGAGAGTACTATTAAGAAAGAGAAGCCAGTTCTCTACACTAGTGAGACAAAAAAGAAAAGGAAAGCAGAAAGGTCCCTTAAGAAGGGAAAGGGTAAGGGCAAACCAAGTAAAGCAAAGGTTGCTAAGAAAGACCCAGCAAAGGACAAAGGCCAGTGCTTCCACTGTGGTAAAGATAGGCACTGGAAGAGAAACTGCAAAGAGTACCTTGCAGAAAGGGCGAAACAAAAGCTTGATGAAGCTTCAGGTATATTCATGATCAGTCTCCATTTGTCAGACTCTTATGATAACACATGGGTATTGGATACCGGTAGTGCTTATCATATATGCAATTCGTTGCAGGTTCTGGCAAAGCCTAGGAGACTAGAGAGAGGCGAGATGGATCTCAAGATGGGCAATGGAGCAAAAGTTGCTATAGTAGTTGTTGGCGAGATCACCCTATATCTGCCTAGTGGAGCTTTTATTGCATTAGATGCATGTTATTTTGTTCCTTCTATTATCAAAAATATTATCTCCATTTCATGTCTAACAGTTAGTGGATATAAATTTGTTTTTGAGAACAATGGTTGTTCGATATTATTAGATGATAAGATCATCACGAAAGGAACATTGCATAATGGTTTATTTATGTTAGACACTACTCCACATATCATGAATGTAAATGTGTCCAAAAGGAAACGAGATGAGTTGAACAGTGCATACCTGTGGCATTGTAGGCTAGGTCACATCCATGAAAGAAGGATTCAAAAGTTACTAAATGATGGATATCTAGATCCATTCGACTATGTGTCATATGCAACTTGTGAGCCTTGCATTCGTGGAAAATTGACCAACTCTCCATTTAGTGGAACTGGAGAGAGAGCCACTGAGTTGTTGGAACTCATACATAGTGATGTATTTGGACCCATGTCAACTCATGCCATTGGAGGTTACTCCTACTTCATTACATTTACTAATGATTTCTCAAGGTATGGATATGTGTACTTAATGAAGTATAAGTCCGAGGCCTTTGAGAAATTCAGAGAGTATAAGAATGAGGTGGAGAACCAGACTGGAAAGAGTATCAAAACTCTTCGATCAAATCGAGGAGGTGAGTACTTAAGTACAGAGTTTACTCAGTTCCTCAAGGACCATGGGATATTATCCCAATGGATACCTTCTTATACACCTCAGCTCAATGGTGTTTCTGAAAGGAGAAATCGTACATTATTAGATATGGTATGGTCCATGATGAGTTTCGCTGACCTACTCATCTCATTATGGGGATATGCCCTAGAAACCGCAGCTTACCTTCTGAACAGAGTTCCAACTAAGTCGGTAGTGTCTACACCATATGAGATATGGAAAGGGAAGAAGCCTGATCTTAAGATTGTTAAGATTTGGGGCTGCCTTGCCCATGTTAAAAGACACAACCCCAATAAGTTAGAATCAAGGACAGAGCGATGCAAATTTGTGGGACACCCCAAGGAAACTTGTGGGTATTATTTCTATCATCTCGAGGACCAAAAGGTCTTTGTAGCTAAGAGAGCAGTGTTCCTTGAGAAGGAACACATTCTTGGCGGAGACAGTGGGAGAATGATAGAGTTGAGCGAGGTTGGAGAACCAAGCTCAAGCACTATTCTACAGCCCGAGTCTGTTCAGGTACCTAATACACAAGTTTCAACTTTACGCAGGTCTGATAGAGTATCCCATCCTCTTGAGAGATATGTGGGACATATTAGGGGAGAGAATGTTGAGGATATTGATCCTCAGACCTATGAGGAGGCTATTATGAGTATAGTCTCCGGGAAATGGCAAGAAGCCATGAATACTGAGATGGATTCTATGTACTCCAACAAGGTTTGAAACCTAGTTAATGCGCTCGAAGGTATTGTACCCATCGGTTGCAAGTAGATCTATAAGAAAAAGATCGGAGTAGATGGAAAGGTAGAGACCTATAAAGCAAGGCTAGTGGCTAAGGGGTATCGTCAAAGGCAAAGTGTTGACTACGACGAAACCTTCTCACCTGTAGCAATGCTAAAATCCATCAGAATTCTATTGGCTATTGCAGCACACTATGATTATGAGATCTGGCAGATGGATCTGAAAACTGTATTCCTCAATGGGAACCTCGAGTAGGAGGTGTATATGATGCAACCTGAGGGATTCGTGTCCAAGAACTGCCCAGATAAGGTGTGTAGGTTGCTTAGATCCATTTATGGACTAAAGCAAGCTTCCCGAAGTTGGAACATAAGATTTAATGAGGCAATCAGATCTTATGACTTCGTTAAGAACGAAGATGAGCCTTGTGTGTACAAGAAGGTAAGTGGGAGCATTATCACCTTTTTGGTGTTATATGTGGATGACATCCTCATCATTGGGAACGACGTAGGAATGCTATCCACAGTAAAGACTTGGTTATCTAGACATTTCTCCATGAAGGACTTAGGGGAAGCTTCCTATACCTTGGGGATTAGAATCTATAGAGATAGATCCAAGAGGATGCTTGGCTTGTCCTAGTCCAGGTACATAGAAACTATTGTCAAATGGTTTGGCATGAAAAATTCCAAGAGAGGTCTCATACCGATGAGACATGGGATATCGCTTTCTACGAGTATGTCCCCAAAGACTCCAGAAGAAAGGGCGAACATGAATATGATACCTTATGCCTCAGCAATAGGGTCTATCATGTATGCCATGCTATGTACTAGGCCTGATATAGCGCATGCTCTGAGTGTCACGAGCAGGTATCAAGCGGATCCAGGCTTGGAGCACTGGAAAGCAGTAAAGTGTATCCTTAAGTACTTGAGAAGGACTAAGGATCTTTTACTAGTATATGGAGGTAATAACCTTAAGGTTGAAGGCTACACTAACTCAAGTTTTCAGTCTGATGTCGATGATAGCAAGTCGAATTCAGGGTATGTGTACACCTTGAATGGAGGAGCAGTGTGCTGGAAGAGTTCCAAGCAAGATACTACTATTGACTCGATCACAGAGGCGGAGTACATTGCTGCATCAGATGCAGCAAAGGAGGGAGTCTGGGTGAAGAAGTTCATCACAGATTTGGGAGTCGTGCCAAGTAGTGAGGAGCCGACTTCTCTATATTGCGACAACAACGGGGCGATTGCTCAAGCAAAAGAACCTTGGTCTCATCAGAAATCTAAGCATATTTTGAGGAGGTTCCACCTTATCAAAGAGATCGTAACCCGAGGAGATGTAGCAGTGGAAAGAGTTCCATCCAAAGATAACATTGCAGATCCATTGACAAAGCCGTTGTCTCAGATTGTCTTTGAGCGTCACAGGGGTCTGATGGAGATCAGACACATAGGTGATTGACTTTAGGTCAAGTGGGAGATTGCTAGTCATAGGTGCCCAGCAAGCCAATCACGTGAGTGATGGCACGTGTGACTTGATACAGAATCTTTTTGCTTATTATATTTTGACATATATCACTTTATAACTATTGCATATGTGCATATATATATTGTGATGTCCTTAGATTTGTGCAATGGGAATCGGATCGTGATGAGATCACGATAATGAGATCGATTCACCTTTAAACACATATCCTAAATAATCCCGGTCATAGGTTACTCGAGAGGGACATCGTGATAACCGGACAGACTGGTGTACTGTATACCCGTCCATATAATGGATGTAGTTGGTCTCATAGCTGCTCGTGTGGGGACACTAGAGATACAGTACAGCTGCTCATTAGAGAATGAGTTCACTAATTGATCCGCTTATAGAATGCTGGATGGTTGATGATGTTGAATCTCGTATTTAGATGATGAAACTACTTGATATATGTTTATGATTTAATCTGCGTTTTCAGTGACGCAGGATGCTTCGATCAGGATGAGACAATTAAAGCAGGAAAATCATGTTGTGCCGAAGGAACATGTCAGAAGATTGGACGTCGGGCCGGTGGATCGGTCGACGTATCGACAGAAGGCTTCGGGCCGTGGACTCGGGCATCAGGCCAAGAAGAGCAAGTATTGTGCCAAGGATATCGGAGTTGCGGAGTCAACTAGCCGATTGGGCAATAAGCTGCAGGAGAGGACGATGCGCCGAAGAATCAGACGAAGCGTCAAGGGACCAATGACATGCCGGACAACTTGGTTAATTGCTTAGGATTAATTGTCTCGATCGAAGTTTTGTTTTACATGTACAGGATTAACTACGATAGAAGTAAGACATGCAGTAGGAGTTACGCCGGAATCAAGATAACGATCACGTTGGGAGTTCGAGAGTTCGACGAAAGTTCGGACGATCGTCGGAGGTTCTACGGGAACAAATCCGAGAAGTCTATTAGCTTGCCAAAGAAGCTCGTCGGAACTCGCCAAGTGGATCATCGCAAGTCCAGGAGTTTGCCGGAATTCCGCAGGAGCATCACCGAGGGTTCATCGGATGATCGACGGAAGTTCGCCGGAAACTCGCCTCAAGAAGCGATTGACGCACCGGAGCAAGCTGCAGAAATTGTCTTAGGATTTATCGTAGTTAGCACAATGATTAAGTTGGAAATGGGAGGTGATCCCATTAGCTTAATCTTGGGGCAATTGGGCCCCTGAAAAACCCAAATTGGGCCGAATGGATCTACCCATTCGGACCCTGATTACTGTGGGAGGTGCAACCGCCCAAGCCAGGAGGTAGCACCGCTTGGGCTAAGTCTCCCAGGGAGACTGGGCGGTGCAACCGCCCCAGCCAGGAGGTAGCACTGCCTGGGCTCAGTCTCCGAGCGAGACTGGGCGGTGCAACCGCCCCTGACAAGAGGTGGCACCACTTGAGCTCAGTCTTCGAGCTCTGGCAGGCGGTGCAACCGCCTCAGTTAGGAGGTGCAACCGCTTGAGCTCAGTCTTCGAGCTCTGGCAGGAGGTGCAACCGCCCCTGACAGGAGGTGGCACCGCCTAGAGGCTCAGTCTTCGAGCTTTGCTAGGCGGTGCAACCGCTCCAATCAGGAGGTGCAACTGCCTGATCCCGGAATTCCGGGAATTGACAGTTTTGAGCTCCAAATTTGAATTGGGTTGGGGCCTATAAATATCCCACCCATTTAGCACTGAAAGGGCAGCAACTTACACCAAAATCTTGATCCTTTCTGTGATTCTTAGAGCTCAAAATTGTTGTAAAGGCCAAAAGTTCTTCTCCCTCTGTTCTTCCAAGTTCTGAGTTGTAAAGAGAAGAGAGAAAATTTCTGTAAGGGTTTGTTGAATCTCGGATTTTGATGATATAATCAATTGGTGGGTTAATTGATCTAATCCATATTATTGAGTTAAGTGTGCAGGATTAACTATGATAACCAGAAAACATAAAGCAAGGATACCGGAGTCGAGCTCGATGGACGTTTAAGAGACCGAAGAATCATCAGAGATGCTGCCGGAACCATCCGAGAAGAAATCGGGAACGTGTCGGAAGTTCACCGAAGAAATCGTCGGAGGCTCGCGGAGATCACCAAGAAGGCTCGGCTACTCGTTAAAGTCATCACAAAGATTGGGAGCTTGCAGGGAGTCCGTCGGAAGAAGTTCGTCGGAAAGCTCGCCGGAACAAGACTCGACGTTCGCGGTTAAAAAACTTGCTTAGGATGTTTTTTTTGTGTTATGTAGTTCACCTGTAATTAGGATTAGGATTAAGAGATAATCCTATATCCTGGTTAGGGGCCAACTGGGCCCAAAGTCAGATTTGGTTTGGGCTAAAATTAAGCCAAACCAATGAATCGGAAAGCTAGGCGGTGGCACCGCCTGGCTGGGCGGTGACACCTCCTTGGCTGGGCGGTTGCACCGTCCAGCACCCGAGCCATGGGCGGTGGCACCGCCTGGCTAGGCGGTGGAACCTCCAGCACCGGGAACCCTAAGAGAATTCAAATTTTGAAACCCAAAATTTGAATCCTCTTGAGGCCTATAAATACCCCTCAAATCTCAGCTGAGGTTACAACTTTTGAGAAGCATTTTGATTGAGAGAAAAGTCTTAGAAAGTCTTAGCAAGTCTTGTTTTCAATTTGCTAGAGAGTTCTCCTCCTTCTTATTTATTGAAAATTTGTAAGAGGTTGAGCTGCTTGTAAAAGGTTGTAAGAGGGGTGTTTACCCTTCCATTTCAAGAGACTTGCTAGTGGAAGGTGGGAGCCTCATCGAAGAGGGGCCTCGCAAGTGGAGTAGGTCATTTGACCGAACCACTCTAAAAATCGGCGTAATCTCTGGTTTGCTTTTTATTATTGTCATTTACATTACTGCAAATCTTCTTACTGCTTTAGTTCCTTATTACTCTTGCTGCGCAACTTTAAGAATACATCTTCAAGTTAAATTTCTCAAGTTTCGTTCTTAACGTACGAAAGATTTTAATAAAATCGAAGTTTTAATCTGCTGCACTAATTCACCCCCCCCTCTTAGTGCCGCTCCGATCCTAACAAGTGGTATCAGAGCAAGGTTATCTCTCATATTTGGTTTAATACCCAAGAGAGATGGCTTACTCCGGCATGCAAGAGGGCCATTCTATTGCACGACCACCTTTGTTTAATGGGTCGGATTACACATATTGGAAGACTCGCATGAGAATCTTCCTCATTTCTATGGACTTTGAGCTTTGGTCTATTGTCGAGAATGGATTTCAAAAATCTTCTCTTCCGATGAGCGAATGGGATGAATCGGAGAAGAAGGTTTTTGCTTTAAATGCAAAGGCTATGAATGCCTTGTTTTGTGCACTAGACAAAAACGAATTTAATCGTGTTTCAATGTGTGATTCGGCTTTTGATATTTGGAGAACTCTTGAGGTCACTCATGAAGGCCCTAGCCGAGTGAAAGAGTCCAAAATCAACATCCTTGTGCACTCTTACGAACTTTTCCGAATGAAACCAAGTGAGTCCATCGGAGACATGTACACCCGGTTTACGGATGTCATCAATGGACTCAAAGCTCTTGGTAAAGATTTTACTAACTTTGAACTAGTAACTAAAATCTTAAGATCCCTCCCTAAAAGTTGGGATCCAAAAGTTACGGTCATTCAAGAGGCCAAAGACCTTAAAGCATTCCCTCTTGAAGAACTCATTGGGTCTCTAATGACCTACGAAATGACATGTCAAGCTCATGACGAGCTCGAGAACCCCCTTCCAAAGAACAGGAAGGATATGGCACTCAAATCATAAGAAGACCACTTGAAAGGAACATCAAGTGATGAGGACAGTGACAATGACATTGCACTTTTGACTCAAAAATTTAAAAAATATTTAAGAAAGAACAGATTTAAAAATAATACAAAAAATAAATTTGAACAAAAGAAGGACCAAGTGATTTGCTATGAATGCAAAAAACCGGGACACTATAAGAACGATTGTCCTCAAGTCAAAAAGAGAACATCAAAAAAGAAGGCATTCAAAGCAACGTGGGATGATTCAAGCGCATCCGAAGAAGAGGAGTCCAACACCGAGCAAGTTGCTCATTACGCGCTAATGGCCTTAGGAGAAGAGGTATGTGATTTATTTAATGAAGATTTATCTTTTGAAGAACTATCTATCGCTTTTCATGAATTATTTGATGAATGTAGAACTGTTAGCAAGAAGTTAAGTATCTTAAAGAAAGAGCATGCTTTGCTACAAGATAAGTTTGATAGTCTTCAAACTCCTCCATGCTCTAAGTGTGAGCACTTAGAAGCAATAAAAAATGAAAATATGCTTCTTAAGGAAACCTTAAACAAGTTTAAGGTTGGTAGCAAAGGATTAGATATGATCCTTGCACACAAGGGTCACATCACAAATAGAAATGGAAATGGATTTGTAAAAGGATTACATCAAAATCCTACCACTTTCATAAAAGGACCTACATTACATGTTTCCTCTTATATGAAATGCAACTTTTGTTGCAAATCCGGACATATTGCCTACAAATGCCCATTTAGGAAAATTAGTTCACAAAAATTAATATGGGTTCCTAAAGGAACTATAAAGAATTCAATCATAAATAACAAAGTTAGTGGGTCAATTTTTGAGGCACCCAAAATCAAATGGGTACCTAAAAATCATCCTCTTTTGTAGACAAACCCACAAGCTAGGAGCAAGAGATGGTATCTCGATAGTGGATGCTCAAGACATATGATTGGAGATCCATCTCATTTCTCTATGCTCACTAGCAAAGAAGAAGGGTACGCTACCTTCGGAGACAACAACAAGGACAAAATCATTGGCAAGGGAACTATTGGTAACAAATTTAATTTTTCCATTGATGATGTCTTACTAGTTGATGGATTGAAACATAATCTCTTGAGTATTAGTCAACTATGCGATAAAGGTTACATCGTTAGATTTGAATCAAATATGTGCATTATTGAAAAACCAAATCATAACATGACTATGATTGCTTTAAAACAAAATAATGTCTATACCATCAATCTTGATGAACTAAGTAATGAAATGTGCTTCTCCGCCGTAAATGATGATGCTTGGCTTTGGCATAGGAGATTAGGCCATGCAAGAATGAAAACAATATCTAAGATCTCATCTCAAGAATTAGTACGAGGAATTCCAAATATAAAGTTTATTAAGGACAAAGTATGCGATGCATGTCAACTAGGCAAACAAATAAAAACAAGCTTCAAACCAAAAAATCAAATTAGCACTACTAGACCATTACAATTGATCCATTTGGACTTATTTGGACCAATTGATACAACAAGTCTAGGTGGAAGCAAATATGCTTTTGTGATTGTGGATGACTACTCTAGATACACTTGGACCTATTTCTTAGCTCACAAAAGTGATTGCTTCAAGTGTTTCTCTAAATTTTGTAAACTCACTCAAAACGAAAAAGGCTTCATGATTTCATCAATTCGGAGTGATCACGGTGGTGAATTCCAAAACCGTGACTTTCAAAATTTTTGCGAAAGTAATGGGTACAATCACAACTTCTCAACTCCAAGAAATCCTCAACAAAATGGAGTAGTTGAAAGGAAAAATAGAAACCTACAAGAAATGACAAGAACTATGTTGAATGAACATAGTTTACCTAAGTACTTTTGGGCCGAAGCCGTAAATACGGCTTGCTACATCATGAATAGAGTCCTAATAAGACCATCCTTATCCAAAACTCCCTATGAATTATGGAATAACAAAAAACCAAACATCTCCTATTTTAAAGTTTTTGGTTGTAAATGCTTTATTTTAAATGAAAGGGATGCTTTAGGAAAATTTGATGCTAAATCCGATGAAGGCATCTTTCTTGGTTACTCTTCCGTTTCTAAAGCTTTTCGGGTTTTTAATAAAAGAACTTTAGTAATTGAAGAGTCTATTCATGTAGTTTTTAATGAAATTTCCGATTTAAAGAAAAATGATTTTGATGATGATCTTGGTTTTGATAATTTGAATTTAAATGAACCCTCTCCTCAAAATAGCCATTTGAATGCATCTTCTTCCGAAATTTCTTTACCAAAAGAATGGAAGTATGTAGATGCTCATCCAAAAGAGCAAATTATAGGAGATACATCAAAAGGGGTTCAAACTCGTTCTTCTTTCAAAAATTTCTGTGCTAACGCCGCTTTCCTTTCTCAAATTGAACCTAAATGCATTGACGAAGCCTTAAAAGATGATTTTTGGATCATTGCAATGCAAGAAGAATTGAACCAATTCGAGAGGAATGAGGTATGGAAGCTTGTTCCTAGACCAAATGACCACTTAGTCATAGGTACTAAGTGGGTCTTTAGAAACAAGCAAGACGAAAATGGTATCGTGGTTAGAAACAAGGCTAGATTAGTGGCCAAAGGTTTCAACCAAGAAGAAGGTATCGATTACGAAGAAACCTTCGCTCCCGTGGCTCGATTAGAAGCCATAAGGATGCTCCTTGCCTATGCTAGTAGTAATAATTTTAAACTATTTCAAATGGATGTTAAAAGTGCTTTCTTGAATGGTTTTATTTCCGAAGAAGTATTTGTCGAACAACCTGCCGGATTTGAAAATTCTCTTCTTCCTAATCATGTATTCAAATTGACTAAAGCTCTCTATGGCTTAAAACAAGCTCCTAGAGCTTGGTATGAAAGGCTTAGTTCTTTTCTTATTTTAAATAATTTTACCAAAGGCAAGGTTGATACTACATTGTTTATTAAACATTTTGAAAATAATTTTCTTATTGTGCAAATTTATGTTGACGATATTGTGTTTGGCTCTTCGGATGAATCACTATGTGAATCATTTGCCAAATGTATGAGTCTTGAATTTGAAATGAGTTTAATGGGTGAATTAACTTTCTTTTTGGGATTACAAATCAAACAACTTAGTGATGGTATATTTCTTAACCAATCCAAATATACATTAGAATTGTTAAAACGATTTAACATGGATAATTCAAAAGCAATAAACACCCCTATGAGTACTGCGACTAAGTTAGATATGGATGAAAATGGTGAAAGTTTCGATCAAAAAACATATAGGGGAATGATAGGTAGTCTACTCTACCTCACTGCGACTAGACCGGATATTATGTTTAGTGTAGGACTTTGCGCTAGGTTTCAATCTAATCCTAAATTATCTCATCTTAAGAGTGTTAAAAGAATATTTAGGTATCTTAAAGGAACTCCAAATTTAGGATTGTGGTATCCAAAATCTGAAAAATTCGATCTAATAGCTTATGCAGATGCCGATTTTGGCGGATGCAGGATAGATAGAAAAAGTACATCCGGAACATGCCAATTTTTAGGACATGCACTTGTTTCTTGGACTTCCAAGAAACAAAATTCAATTGCACTATCTACGGCGGAAGCCGAATACATTGCTGCAAGTGCATGTTGTGCACAAGTAATTTGGATGAAAAATACATTAGAAGACTATGGAATTTACCTTAAAAATATTCCCATAAAATGCGATAATACCAGTGCCATATGCCTTACTAAAAATCCAATTCAGCACTCTAGAACTAAGCACATCGACGTTAGGCATCATTTCATACGCAATCATGTTCTTAACAATGATGTTGTTCTAGAATTCATTGACACAAAGCATCAATTAGCAGATATATTTACAAAAGCTTTGAATGAAGACCAATTTGAATTCATCCGAAGGGAATTAGGCATGCTAAATTGTCCCTAAAATGAACTTCACAAAAAAGACTCGTTCTTTTCCCTTCGTTTATAAATTTGAATTCTTCCTTCTTCTTCAATTCAAAATGATCCATTAAAGTATAAATTATGATCTTGAGGGAAGAAGCTAAACAAAAGGAAGGAAGAAAATTTTTTTTTTCTTTCCTCTGCGTGATGCCAGCGGTGGCACCGCCAGATCCGGCGGTTGCACCGACTAGCGCACGGGCGCCAGGCGGTGACACCGACCAGTTTGGTGGTGACACCGACCGAGTCACCCTTTTAACCCGAGGGGTTAGGGCCGGCGGTGACACCGCCCCCAACCCGAAGAAGGACCTCTCCAAAACCCTCTCCCATTCCCTCTAACCCTCATTCTACCTCTTAGAAACATTGGAGAAGGATTCTTGGTGGTCCAAGCTTTCCATCTCTCAACATAATCTCCACAAGGTAACACTTGAAATCCCTCATTTCTTTTCTCTTTCTCTTGCTTATTTTTCACAATTTCATCATCATCTTGTCTAGAAAATGGCACCAAAGAGATCAAAAGGAATAAGGATTGAAGGAGATTCATATAACCATGACCTTTTTAGATCAAAAGAGGTAGCCCTTAGCTTTCCAAAATTTGAAACACGATGTGTCCATAAGGGAAAATACGTTGATTTGGATGAACTAGAGGACTTAGATCCCATTAAGTGGTTTGCTCAACTAGAAGCTCTACCTCTACTACAAATAGATGAACCAATCTATCCACGGTTAGTGAGATTGTTCTATGCCAACCTATATGAAGACAATGATAGCCTAAGCACTTACATTCTAGGAACACCCATTAGAATTTTTGACAGCACCATTTGTGAGCTAATTGGCATAACTGAAAAAGATAGGGGATGCTATTTTAAAGGTAAATGGGACGTCAAAAAATAGGAGCAACCTATTCCGAAGCCGTGAAAACAATTTTTGCAAATCCAAACCTTGACTTCCTACCCAAGAGCTGTGAACACTTAATGCCTTTCAACTCTAAAATTCTTCATCACATTATCACAAGCATCATATTCCCCAAACAATTTCATCTTGACGAAGTAAGTCAATTAGAGATAGGAACCATGTATTGGATTATGACCGGTCAGCATAATTGTTTTGGGTACTTGATTCGCCAACACATGCAGGAAATTATGACTAAAGATACTATATTGCCATATGGGAGGTTAATCACTAGAATTCTTCATGCTTATGACATTTGCATTCCACCCGATGAAGAATCTATTCAAAATGATCGATATAACATAATAAATAAAAATCTGCTAAAAAAACTTAGGTGCACTTTTAGCAATGGCATATGGGTTAGGCAGCCTAGAAGGACGGATCCAATTCCTACACCAATAGAATAACCTGAAACACCAATTCTTATGGGAAGTGAATCTCCTCCTCCTAGTCCCTTTGGAGCAGCACCTTCAGCTCCTGTTTCCTCCTCTGAAAATTTCATTATGGCGGAGCTATCTCAGATCAAATCACAGCAAGAACAAATTCAGAATCAACAAGTTAAAATTTTGAAGACACTACGACAAATGTATGAAAAAATAGATATCATGTATCAGCACTGTGGATTACCTCCTAAGGATTAAATTGATGTATCTTTTTATTCTGTCCTGTTTGCTTTTAAAAACAAGTTCATGTTTGTCATCGATTGTACGATAACTGATCTTTCCTTTAGATAACTACTGTCTTAATCTGCATAGATGATGATGTCTTTTGGATAAACTATTTCTGGCAAATTTGAATGATGAACTTTGATAAATGCTAAACCTTTTTCTATGATCATCAATTGCTGGCTTGTCTCTTTTTGTTGATGACAAAGGGGGAGAAGTGATGACTTACACCAGAACGATAGCATGGCTAATATGAATTACAAAAACTTGTGTGATATGAATGTCTTATATGACTTGCAAATCCTTGAAAATATCACAAGATTGATATCATGAAATTTATATTAAAAATTTTTATCTTCTATCGTAGCAAAATTCGTCCCGTATCATTTAAACTTATGATTTTCATCGAAGTTTCGTACTTACTATTGTTTAATGAGGATAACGATAAAGTTCTACGATTAGAACTTATCGGGTTATGCTTGAATCCAATGGGATGGAATTCAAGTGTTTTTTATCTTCTCATAATATGGCATATAGATAGGGGGAGTTATGTTTAACTCCGTCATCAATTGATTGTCATCATAAAAAAGGGGGAGATTGTTGAATCTCGGATTTTGATGATATAATCAATTGGTGGGTTAATTGATCTAATCCATATTATTGAGTTAAGTGTGCAGGATTAACTACGATAACCAGAAAACATAAAGCAAGGATACCGGAGTCGAGCACGATGGACGTTTAAGAGACCGAAGAATCATCGGAGATGCTGCCGGAACCATCCGAGAAGAAATCGGGAACGTGTCGGAAGTTCGCCGAAGAAATCGTCGGAGGCTCGCGGAGATCACCAAGAAGGCTCGGCTACTCGTTAAAGTCATCACAAAGATTGGGAGCTTGTAGGGAGTCCATCGGAAGAAGTTCGTCGGAAAGCTCGCTGGAACAAGACTCGACGTTCGCGGTTAAAAAACTTGCTTAGGATGTTTTTTTTGTGTTATGTAGTTCACTTGTAATTAGGATTAGGATTAAGAGATAATCCTATATCCTGGTTAGGGGCCAACTGGGCCCAAAGTCAGATTTGGTTTGGGCTAAAATTAAGCCAAACCAATGAATCGGAAAGCCAGGCGGTGGCACCGCCTGGCTGGGCGGTGAAACCACCCAGCACCTGAGTGCTGGGCGGTGACACCTCCTTGGCTGGACGGTTGCACCGTCCAGCACCCGAGCGCTGGGCGGTGGCACCGCCTGGCTGGGCGGTGGAACCTCCAGCACCAGGAACCCTAAGAGAATTCAAATTTTGAAACCCAAAATTTGAATCCTCTTGAGGCCTATAAATACCCCTCAAATCTCAGCTGAGGTTACAACTTTTGAGAAGCATTTTGATTGAGAGAAAAGTCTTAGAAAGTCTTAGCAAGTCTTGTTTTCAATTTGCTAGAGAGTTCTCCTCCTTCTTATTTATTGAAAATTTGTAAGAGGTTGAGCTGCTTGTAAAAGGTTGTAAGAGAGGTGTTTACCCTTCCATTTCAAGAGACTTGCTAGTGGAAGGTGGGAGCCTCATCGAAGAGGGGCCTCGCAAGTGGAGTAGGTCATTTGACCGAACCACTCTAAAAATCGGCGTAATCTCTAGTTTGCTTTTTATTATTGTCATTTATATTACTGCAAATCTTCTTACTGCTTTAGTTCCTTATTACTCTTGCTGCGCAACTTTAAGAATACGCCTTCAAGTTAAATTTCTCAAGTTTCGTTCTTAACGTACGAAAGATTTTAATAAAATCGAAGTTTTAATCCGCTGCACTAATTCACCCCCCCCTCTTAGTGCCGCTCCGATCCTAACAGGGTTGTCTCCTAAGCCCGTCAAAAGGAGTGAAACTGTAAAAGGGTGGTTGGCCTTCGCCTATTGAAGAAAGGCCTCTAGTTGACGTCGGTGACCTCGTCGGTGGAGGAAGCCAAAAGTGGAGTAGGTCAAGATTGACCGAACCACGCTAAATCTCGGTTTGCATTTACTTTGAGCATTTTATCTTTACTGCAAACCTCCTAAATAGCTACTGCCTTCTGCGCTTTTATGAACGAGTTTCTAAGTTCAGAGCTTTCCGAATCTGCGTTTAGACGTAAATCGGCTTTTTCGTACGATCATTACATTTCAGTTTACGTTTACGTTTTGATTTTAATCATAACTACAAACTGCCTTCTGCACATTTATAAAACATATCTCAAAGTTCAGTATCCTCAAAATTGGCATTTAGACGTAAACCGGTTTTATCGTACGAACGTCGCATTTCAGTTTGCGCTTGCATTCTGATTTTCATCATAAACTGCAAACTACCTTCGTAGATTTACTTTAACGTCATCTCGCTTAATCTTAAGTTAAAGTAATCTTAGAATCGGCTTTTACATCAAAATCGTTTTTATCAAACGCACGCAGCTTTCGATTTTAATAGTGAAAGTTTTCCGCTGCACTAACAATTGCTTAAGAGCTCTTGGAAAATGTTTTAATAGTGAAAGTTTTCGATTTTAATAGTGAAAGTTTTCCGCTTAATGCCGCACTGATCCTAACAATTGGTATCAGAGTCCGGTATTTCTCATTTCGGATTTACACCAGAGAGAAATAGCTCTTCATGGCTTTCAAGAGGGCTTATCGGTTGTTCGTCCACCATTGTTTAATGGATTGGACTACACTTATTGGAAAACTCGAATGAGAGTTTTCTTGATTTCTATGAATTTGGATTTATGGAATATCGTTGAAAACGGTTTTCAACTTCCCTCCAAACCGATGAACGAATGGTTGGATTTGGAGAAGAAGTATTTTTCTTTAAACGCAAAGGCTATGAATGCCTTATTTTGCGCTTTGGACAAAAATAAGTTCAATCGGATTTCTATGTGCAAAACGGCTTTTGACATTTAGCGAACACTTGAAATCACGCACGAGGGAACTAGTAGAGTCAAAGACTCGAAAGTTAACTTTTTATTGCATGATTTTGAGCTTTTTCGAATGCAACCAAGCGAGACTATAGGTGACATGTACACCCGTTTCACGGATGTCGTCAATAGTTTAAGAGCTATTGGAAAATGTTTTTCAGATTTTGAACTCGTAAACAAGATTTTGCGTTCTCTTTCTAATAAGTGGGATTCAAAAGTAACTGCAATACAAGAAGCTAAAAACCTAAACAACTTACCACTTGAAGAACTAATTGGTTCGTTGATGACATATGAAATGGTGCACAATGCACATGATGAACATGTTGAACACAATCACCTTCCAAAGAACAGGAAGGATTTGGAACTCCGGACAAATGAATGCCACTTGAGCGATGACTCAATTGATGTGGACAATGATGAACTTGAACTTCGAACACTAAATCTTAATAATTTTATTAAACAAAAATCTAAAATAGACAATGAATTTGAACGAAGGAAAAGGCCAAAGAAGAGGAAGGCAACCAAGGATGAATCAAGAACTTCCAAAGGTAAAACGGCGAATTGGGCTTTGACGGGCTTCGACTACAAGGTAAGTAACTCAACTCTCTTGAATTATTTCGAAATTACATGATGCTCTTCATAATACATTTTCTTTTTACTATAGAATTAATTTTCTTGAAAATTACATGTTAAAAAAAAATATGATGAAAATGCAAAATTTATGATCATGCTAGTAGTTTTGAAAATAATCATGAAAAATACATATTTTATGATAAACAAACAAAATGATTTTGATTGAAAATATGAAATCATACTTGATGATATAATGATGTTTTGATACCATGATTTTATTCTATGCATGAGATTTTAAAAATCATGTTTATTGGTTTTATAATTATGGATGATGAATCTTGCGATTTTCGATTTTCACGATAATGAAAGTGCCTTATTGATCTTTGTCGTAATAAAACTTGCACTTTCGATTTTAAAACATGCTACATGTTTAGCATAGATGAAATAAAATCATATAAACTAAAACAACTAAAAAGAGAAAAGTATTTTTCTTGAAAATTTATTTTTCTCTACCGTATTGACTTTTTCACTAAGAGATCAATAAAATTATCTATGCCATTTTGAATCTCTTGAAAGTAATGTTGAGATTTTGATGATGTGTTCTTATTGAAATTTATTGAAATGAATCGTGATTTCTTGGAATTATAACTTGAGAATTCATTTTATAAATCAAAATAACTTACTGTGATTCTTTCTTTTTGCTATTTGAGTTATCTAAAAAGAATCATAATATGTCTCTTAATATTCATAATTTGTCTACATGATTCGTAAATCTCATTACCAACTCTTCTTGATATTCCTTATGTGATGATATGAATACATGAAATATTCATTAATTTATTTTGATGTATACAAATGAAAAGTTATGATCATGCATGGTAAGATATAATTTAACAAAATTGATACCATCATGATATGAAGCATTTATGATTTGCAATGATGCATGCAATACTTGAGCTTTTTAATTATGATGTGATGTATTGCATATGATATAAATCATGATTTAAAATGCTATGAGTTGTTACTAAAATGATGTATGTTGATTTAATGTCATGAATACTCTAAATGATGAATGTTTGGTATCATGATCAAAATGTTGATAAATAGTATCATGTATGATATGCTCATAATATTGATTGATTTATTCAGTATCATGCATGAATGAAATATAAGGTTTTTGAAATTGTGCATGTTCGAATTTGAAAATATAATGATGCACAAATAAGATTGAAACCTTCCCTTGTCATAATTTAGAAATTAATGTAAAGGGTCTTCCCTTCTCTTTCCCAATGACATAGGGAGAGAAAGAGTTGCTAATGTGCATATCTCAAAGAGAAAATTGCTAGCTTTCGTGTCTTAAAATGTTGAAAATTTTTTGCTAGCTTGTATATTGTAAACTTGCTATCGTACTATCATGATGATGAGCATGTCTTATCTTCATAATTGTATTTGAAAAACTATGGCAAAAATATGTTCGAATGATTGAACTTGTTAAAATTAATTTTTGGACTTTCTTGATTGAATGATCAAATCACTCGACTGCCATGATGATTTTACACAATTACATGCCCTAATAACAGGTTAGAAATTATGTGCTTTGGATACAAAATTTTCATGATAATAAGCATGTTTTGTCCTCATGATTGTATTTGAAAATCAATAGCACAGCCTTGTCCGAATGCATGAAAGTGTTAATTTCATTTTCGGATTCTCTTAACTATTGGCATCCTAACAATTGGATTTTCGAATTATCCTCTTCCAGACTTAATAAGCATATGTCATATCAAGTTTAATTCATATCATTAATTTTTGACATATGGAATCAATCAGCAAATACATCTCTTATACACTTATTATATGAACAATATTTTGTTTTGAGAAATGGATTTGATGAAATGATTCCTACTTATAAATTCCTTCTTGAAAAAGGAAGTCATTTTTACGTACAAGGATTTGATACATATCTTGATACTTATAAAAATGAAGCGTGCTTTAATATCTAATCGATTTTAACTTCATTCGAGTAAGCTTAGAAATAGCTTTCCTCCGTCATTCAAAAAGAAAATAACAAATAAAATGGAAGAAGTTTTCAAAGCTAACTCCATGTCATGTTTTCCTTGAAATGTTTGAATATTTGGTATCTTATCACTTTTTGTTGAAAAATGACATGAACTTGCTTATGGCATCGCACTTATATTTAAAATTTGCTTATATCGTTCTCCTTTTTATTGACGACAAAGGGGGAGAAATATATGAATTGATGCTATGAACACTGATGCTATGATTGCCAAATTTGCATTATGCCATGTCTGCATCGTGTGTTAAGATGTCAAGAACTTGTATCGTAATTTTATGCGTTGATATCTTACCATGTGATGAAATGCTACAATTGATAAATACTTGAAATGTTTGCGTTATGATATCAAAAGCTTACATCGCAATTTTTAATGTTGATATTTGATAATAGCAAACTTGCATGATGATAAAACTTGATATTATGTTTTTCATGCAATGAGTTGAACCAATATCACAAACGCTTGATTGTGGTACTTCTCCTTTTTGTTGATGACAAAGGGGGAGAAGTATGATGTTATGCAAAAGTTTATGCATAAGTTCATGATGACGTGTTGCAAGTATTCATGATGAATATTGCAATGACTTGAATTCAGTTTGAATTCAAGGTTTTATCAATATGGCATATTGATAGGGGAGTTTGTTTAAACTCCGGGAGTTAAGTTTAACTCCGTCATCAAGTGGTTGTCATCATCAAAAAGGGGGAGATTGTTGAATCTCGTATTTTGATGATGAAACTACTTGATATATGTTTATGATTTAATCTACGTTTTGAGTGACGTAGGATGCTTCGATCAGGATGAGACAATTAAAGCAGGAAAATCATGTTGTGCCGGAGGAACATGTCAGAAGATTGGACGTCGGGCCGGTGGATCGGTCGACGTATCGACAGAAGGCTTTGGGACGTGGACTCGAGCATCGGGCCAAGAAGAGCAGGTATTGTGCTAAGGATATCGGAGTTGTGGAGTCAACTAGCCGATTGGGCAATAGGCTGTAGGAGAGGACGATGCGCCGAAGAATCAGACGAAGCGTCGAGGGACCAATGATATGCCGGACAACTTGGTTAATTGCTTAGGATTAATTGTCACGATCGAAGTTTTGTTTTACATGTGCAGGATTAACTACGATGGAAGTAAGACATGCAACAGGAGTTGCGCCGGAATCAAGATAACGATCACGTTGGGAGTTCGAGAGTTCGACGGAAGTTCGGACGGTCGTCGGAGGTTCTACGGGAACAAATCCGAGAAGTCCATTAGCTTGCCAAAGAAGCTCGTCAGAATTCGCCAAGTGGATCGTCGCAAGTCCAGGAGTTTGTCGGACGTCCGTAGGAGCATCACCGAGGGTTCATCCGATGATCGACGGAAGTTCGTCGGAAACTCGCCGGAAGAAGCGATTGATGCACCGGAGCAAGCTGCAGAAATTGTCTAAGGATTTATCGTAGTTAGCACAAAGATTAAGTTGGAAATGGGAGGTGATCCCATTAGCTTAATCTCAGGGCAATTGGGCCCTTGAAAAACCCAAATTGGGCCGAATGGATCTACCCATTCGGACCCTGATTGCTGTGGGAGGTGCAACCGCCCAAGCCAGGAGGTAGCACCGCCTGGGCTAAGTCTCCCAGGGAGACTGGGTAGTGCAACCACCCCAGCCAGGAGGTAGCACCACCTGGGCTCAGTCTCCGAGCGAGACTGGGCGGTGCAACCGCCCTTGACAAGAGGTGGCACCACTTGAGCTCAGTCTTCGTGCTCTGGCAGGAGGTGCAACCGCCCCTGACAGGAGGTGGCACCACCCAGAGGCTCAGTCTTCGAGCTCTGCCAGGCGGTGCAACCACTCCAATCAGGAGGTGCAACCGCCTAATTCCGGTATTTCGGGAATTGACAGTTTTGAGCTCCAAATTTGAATTGGGTTGGGGCCTATAAATACCCCACCCATTAAGCACTGAAAGGGCAGCAACTTACACCGAAATCTTGATCCTTTTTGTGATTCTTAGAGCTCAAAATTATTGGAAAGGCCAAAAGTTCTTCTCCCTCTGTTCTTCCAAGTTCTGAGTTGTAAAGAGAGGAGAGAAAATTTCTATAAGGGTTGTCTCCTAAGCCCGTCAAAAGGAGTGAAACTGTAAAAGGGTAGTTGGCCTTCGCCTATTGAAGGAAGGCCTCTAGTTGACGTCGGTGACCTCGTCGGTGGAGGAAGCCAAAAGTGGAGTAGGTCAAGATTGACCGAACCACTCTAAATCTCAGTTTGCATTTACTTTGAGCATTTTATCTTTACTACAAACCTCCTAAATAGCTACTGCCTTCTACGCTTTTACGAACGAGTTTCTAAGTTCAGAGCTTTCTGAATCTGCGTTTATACGTAAATCGGCTTTTTTGTACGATCATTACATTTCAGTTTACGTTTACGTTTTGATTTCAATCATAACTGCAAACTACCTTCTGCGCATTTATAAAACGTATCTCAAAGTTCAGTATCCTCAAAATTGGCATTTAGACGTAAACCGGTTTTATCATACGAACGTCGCATTTCAGTTTGCGCTTGTATTCTGATTTTCATCATAAACTGCAAACTGCCTTCGTAGATTTACTTTAACGTCATCTCGCTTAATCTTAAGTTAAAGTAATCAGAGCTTTCCGAATCAGCATTTAGACGTAAATCAGCTTTTTCGTACGATCATTACATTTCAGTTTACGTTTACGTTTTGATTTCAATCATAACTGCAAACTGCCTTCTGCGCATTTATAAAACATATCTCAAAGTTCAGTATCTTCAAAATTGGCATTTAGACGTAAACGTCGCATTTCAGTTTGCGCTTGCATTCTGATTTTCATCATAAACTACAAACTGCCTTCGTAGATTTACTTTAACGTCATCTAGCTTAATCTTAAGTTAAAGTAATCTTAGAATCGGCTTTTACATCGAATTCGTTTTTATCAAACGAACACAGCTTTCGATTTTAATAGTGAAAGATTTCCGCTGCACTAATTCACCCCCCCCTCTTAGTGCTCTTGATCCTAACAGATGATGCCTTATTGTTAGACAGCGATTCCGAAGTCCTAGTGGTGTATCTGGTCCTTAGACTTGAGACACCAAGGATGTCCTCTATGAGTGCTCTACTCTTTGATACCAGACTTATAGGTTTGGCTGTCCCAGATCTAGTACAACTGGTCATTGGGAGTGGTAGTCGACCTTACGAGGGCTATTGAGTGTCGATAGAGGATCATCCACTCTCAGCGTCATGAGAGGAATATCCCATGTGTTCTTGCTCAGACAAATCCCTGGCTAGGGTCATTCGGGTTGAGAGAGAAAGAGTTCTCCGAGAGAATCCGATTAGAGTGAGACTCGAGTAGAAACCGTATGGGTCTGACAACACCATGCTCGATATACGATCTCTGGGATATTAGATGGATGAGGGACTATAGGTACACGGTAACTGAGGATAGACAGGTCTAATGGATTGGATTCCCCTATATCGTCTGGGGACTACGGTGTAGTGGCCTAGTACGTCCGTAGTCGATGAGTCAAGTGAATTATTACAGAGATAATAATTCACTGAGTTAGAAGGAGTTCTGACAGGTATGACTCACGGCCAGCTCGATATTGGGCCTAGAGGGTCACACACATATGGTAGGTATTGCGATGAGTAGAGGTTCTGATATGAGATATCCAACGGAGCCCTTGTCTTATTGGATGCAGATCCAATACCCACTAGGGGAGGACCCATTAGGGTTTGACAGGGGACCTCTATAAATAGGAGGGATTCAGAGCCTCATAGGCTAGAGCCTTTGCTTTCCTTTCCTATTCTCCTCTCCCTCTCCACCTTAAAGTAGGCCTGGAGTTTTGAGGAGCGTCGTCGCAACCCTGGATGCTTGACCTCCTTCACCCTCTCCTAAGGATCTGCAAGGAATCAGGGATATACGATCTCCCTAGGTAACATAATCTACTCTATATGCAATTTTAAGTTTCGCGGATTTTGCGCACCAATCTTCGCACGACGACGAACATCTCTTTAGGAATCGGGGATTTTGTTTTCTTGTTCTTCCGCTGCGCATATGATGTCACCCCCAAGATTACCCAACACTGCTAAGTAGTGGAACCGCCCCTGTTAAGTGGTGGCACTGCCCAGAGGCTCAGTCTCTGAGCTCTACCAAGCGATGGAATCGCCCCTATCAGGCGGTGGCACCGCCCATAGGCTCAGTCTTTGAGCTCTGCTAGGCGGTGGTACCGCTAGACCCTAAAATTTCAATAAATGACAGTTTTGAGCTTGAAATTCAAATCTGTTTAGGGCTTATATATACCCCACCCTTTCATGCATGAAAGGGCACCGAAAGATTGATCTTACTTTGTGATTTTTAGAGCTCAAAAGTGTTGTAAAGGCCAAAAGTTCTTCTCCCTCTTCTTCCAAGTTTTGATCATTCAAGAGTGGAGTAAAAATTCTGTAAGGGTTGTCTCCTAAGCCCGTCAAAAGGAGTGAAACTGTAAAAGGGTGGTTGGCCTTCGCCTATTGAAGGAAGGCCTCTAGTGGACGTAGGTGACTTCATCGGAGGAGGAAGCCAAAAGTGGATGTAGGTCAAGATTGACCGAACCACTCTAAATCTAGGTTAGCATTTATATTCTGTTCTCTATCTTAACTACAAACTGCCTCTTTAGCTTTACTTTAACTACACTTCGCTTGATCTTAAGTTAAGGTAATTTTCGAATTGGCTTTCATACTGAAATCATTTTTATCGTATGAACGTCGTATTTCGGTTTGCATTTACATTCTGTTCTCTATCTTAATTGCAAACTGCTTCTATAGCTTTACTTTAACTGCACTTCGCTTAATCTCAAGTTAAAGTAATTTCTGAATCGACTTTCATATCGAAATCGCTTTTATCGTACGAACGTCATTTTAAATCGTCGAAAGTTTTCCGCTGCACTAATCCCCCCCCCCCTCTTAGTGCTCTTGATCCTAACAATTGGTATCAGAGCGGGGTTAACTCTCAACGGATTAAAACCCAAGAGAGATGGCATACGTTGAAAACCAAGAGGGCCACTCTATTATACGTCCACCTATGTTTAATGGGACGGACTACACCTATTGGAAGACCCGAATGAGGATCTTCCTTATTTCAATGGATTTTAAACTTTGAAATCTTGTCGAAAATGGATTTTCGAAGTCTTCTCTTCCAATGATCGATTGGAATGAATTGGAGAAGAAGACTTTCGCTCTTAATGTAAAGGCTACAAATGCCTTATTTTGTGGGCTTGATAAAAATGAGTTCAATTGTGTTTCGGTTTGTGAAACTGTATTTGATATTTGGCATACACTCGAAGTAACTCACGAAGGCACAAGTAGAGTGAAAGAGTAAAAAATCAATCTTTTGTTACATTCTTTTGAACTTTTTCGGATGAAACTAAGCAAGAATATTGGTGACATGTACACCCATTTCACTGATGTCGTCAATGGTCTAAAAGGACTCAACAAAAGTTTTTTAGATTTTGAGCTCATAAATAAGATTCTAAGATCCCTTCCTAAGAGTTGGGACCCTAAAGTCATTGCTATTCAAGAGGCTAAAGATTTAAATAACTTTTCTCTTGAAGAACTAATCGGGTCATTAGTGACCTACGAAATGACCTGCAAAGCTCATGATGAGCAAGAAGACATCCTTCCAAAGAACAGGAAGGATATGACATTAGAATTTTAGAATGACTTGGCACAGCAAGAAGACATCCTTCCAAAGCTCATGATAAGAACTGTGACGATGACTTGGCACTTCTAACAAGGAAATTCAAAAAATTCATTAAAAGAAACAAGTTTAAGAATGACACAAAAAATAAATTTGAACCAAAGAAGGACCAAGTTATTTACTATGAATGCAAAAAGCCGGGACACTACAAAAGTGATTGTCCCCAAGTCAAAAAGAGAACATCAAAGAAGAAGGCGCTCAAAGCAATGTGGGATGACTCAAGCGCGTCCGAAGAAGAGGAGTCCAACACTGAGCAAGTTACTTATTACGCCCTAATGGCCATCGGAGAGGAGTTAACAAATTTTATTGATGCAGATTTATCATTTGATGAATTATTAAATGCCTTCCATGACTTATTTGATTAATGTAAAACAATCAATAGAAAATATAAATTACTGAAAAATAAGCATGATAGTCTTATTAGCAATTTCGATAAATTAAAAACTGAATATCATGATCGGTTAGCTTAATGTAAAAAATGCCATGATCTAGAAACTCTCCAAAAGGAAAACTTGCTACTTAAGGACACCTTGAAGAAATTCGAGATTGGTAGTAAGTCTTTGAACATGATCCTTACAAATAAGGGTCACGTTCCCAAAAGAAGTGGAATCGGATTTGTGAGAAGTCCTCACCAAAATTCAACCACCTTCATAAAAGGCCCTATCTTATATGTTCGGCATCAAAGCAAATGCAACTTTTGTTGCAAACATGGATATAAAACGTATCATTGTCCATTCAAGAAAATTAGTTTGAACAAACTGATTTGGGTTCCTAAAGGAACCATGATAAACTCTATGCAACATGATAAACAATATAGATCAGTTTTTGAGGCACCCAAAAGTAAATGGGTACATAAAAATCATCATTTATTGTAGAAATGTACACCATCACAAGCTAGGAGCAAGAGATGGTACCTTGATAGTGGATGCTCAAGGCATATGACTGGAGATCCATCTCAATTCTCTAAGCTCACTAGCATAGATGAATGCTATGCCATCTTTGTAGACAACAACAAGGGTAAAATCATTAGCAAAGGAACCATAGGTAACAAATCCAACTTCTTTGTTGAAGATGTTTTATCAGTTGATGGTTTAAAACATAACCTCTTGAGCATTAGTCAATTATGTGATAAAGGATATATTGTCAAATTCGAATCTAATGCTTGCATCATTGAAAAACAACACAAAAACACATCTATGATTATATTAAAACAAAATAATGTATACACTATTGACATCAATGATCTTTGTAATGAAATGTGTCTCTCGGTTTTGAATGAGAATGCTTGGCTTTGACATAGGAGATTAAGTCATGCTAGCATGAAACTAATCACTCAAATATCATCCAAAGAACTTGTAAGAGGAATTCCTCATATCAAGTTCATCAAAGATAATGTGTGTGATGCTTATCAATTGGGAAAACAAATTAAGGGTAGTTTCAAATCTAAGAATCAAATAAGCAATTCTAGACCCTTGCAATTGATCCATATGGACTTGTTCGGACCTATCTCTACATCAAGCCTAGGAGGTAGCAAATATACCTTCGTCATTGTAGATGACTATAGTAGATACACATGAACTTATTTCTTAAAACATAAAAATAAATGCTTTAGATATTTCACCAAGTTTTGTAAACTTGTCCAAAATGAAAAGGGTTCTATGATTTCATCAATTAGAAGTGATCATGGTGGTAAATTTTAAAATTATGATTTCCAAGAATTTTATGAATTTAATGGATACAATCACAACTTCTTAACTCCAAGAAATCCTCAACAAAATAGAGTAGTAGAAAGAAAAAAATAGAAATTTACAAGAAATGACGAGAACCATGTTGAATGAACAAAGCCGACCCAAATATTTTTGGGTTGAAGCCATAAACACTGCATGCTATATTTTGAATAGAGTTCTGGTAAGATCCTTACTCACCTAAATTCCCTATGAGTTGTGGAACAATAAAAAACCCAATATTTCATATTTTAAAGTTATTGGGTGTAAGTGTTTTATCTTGAATGAAAAAGATGCCTTAGGAAAATTTGATGCTAAATCCGATTAAGGAATTTTTCTTGGTTATTCTTCGATTTCTAAAGCTTTTCGTATCTTCAACAAAAGAACTTTAATTATAGAAGAATCCATTCATGTTGTTTTCAATGAGATTTCTGAAATTAAGAAAAATGATTTTGATGATGATGTTAATTTTGATTCTTTGAATTTAAATGAAACCCCTTCTGCAACTAACAACTTGGATGCATCCACTTCCAAAACATCCTTACCCAAGGATTGGAAGTATGTAGATGCTCATCCTAAGGAGCTAATCCTAGGAGACATATCTAAGGGGGTTCAAATACGTTCTTCTCTTAAAAATTTTTATGCCAACGCCACTTTTCTCTTCCAAATTGAACCTAAATGTATTGACGAAGCCATGAAAGATGATTAATGGATTATCACAATGCAAGATAAATTAAATCAATTTGAGAGAAATGAGGTGTGGAAGCTTGTTCCTAGGCCAAATGACCATTTAGTCGTTGGTACTAAATGGGTCTTTAGAAACAAGCAAGATGAATATGGTATTGTGGTTTGAAACAAGGCTAGATTAGTGGCCATAGGTTTCAACCAAGAAGAAGGTATCAATTACGAAGAAACCTTCGCTCCTGTGGTTAGATTAGAAGCCATAAGGATACTCCTTGCCTATGCTAGTAATAACAATTTTAAGTTGTTTGAAATGGATGTTAAAAGCACTTTTCTTAATGGCTTTATTTCTGAAGAAGTTTATGTTGAACAACCTCCTGGATTTGAAAATAATAGCCTCTCTAATCATGTGTTTAAATTAACTAAAGCTCTCTATGGTTTAAAACAAGCCCCAAGGGCATGGTATGAGAGACTTAGTTCTTTTCTTATTGAAAATAATTTCACAAAAGGCAAGGTCGATATAACATTGTTTATCAAGAATTTTAAAAATAATTTTCTTATTGTTTAGATTTATGTTGATGATATTATCTTCGGTTCTATGAACGAATCTCTTTGTGAATCTTTTGCTAAAACTATGACTCTCTAATTTGAAACGAGTTTAATGGGAGAATTAACATTTTTCTTAGGCTTACAAATTAAGCAACTAAGTAATGACATCTTTATTAGTCAAACTAAATATGCTTTAGATTTGCAAAAAATATTTAATATGGATTGCTCAAAAGCTATTAATACTCCTATGAGCACCTCCACTAAATTAGAAGTTGATGAAAGTGGAGAAAGCTTCGATCAAAAAACTTATAGGGGTATGATAGGAAATTTACTTTACCTCACTACAACTAGACCAGAAATCATATTCAGTATAGGACTTTGTGCTAGGTTTCAATCTAACCCTAAGATATCCCATCTCAAAGTGGTTAAAAGGATACTTAAATATCTTAAAGGTACCATAAATCTAGGATTATGGTATCCAAAAACTGAGAATTTTGAGTTAATTGCTTATGCTGATACGGATTTTGTTGGGTGTAGACTAGATAGAAAAAGCATATTAGGAACATTTCAATTTTTGGGACATGTCCTTGTTTCCTACTCATCTAAGAAACAAAACTCGGTTGCACTATCAACAACCGAAGCTGAATATATTGTAGCTAGTGTATGCTATGCACAAGTTGTGTGGATGAAAAACACCTTAGAAGATTATAAAGTTAATCTTAAAAACATTCCCATTAAATGTGATAACACAAGTGCAATATGTTTAACAAAGAATCCCATTCAACACTCAAGAACAAAACATATTGATATCAAACATCACTTTATATGAGATCATGTCACTAATCATGATGCAATCATAGAGTTCATTGATACTAAGAATTAACTAGCTGATATTTTTACAAAACCTCTAAGTGAAAAATAATTTGATTTGTCCGAATACATGAACTTATTAAATTTATTTTTTGGACTTTTTTGATTCAATGATCAAATCACTTGATTGCCATGATTATTTTACACAATTACATGCCTTAATTACATGTTGAAAAATATGTGCTTTGAATACAAAAATTTCCATGATAATAAGCATGTTTTGCCTTCATGATTGTATTTGAAAATCTATAGCAAAACCTTGTCCGAATGCATGAAAGTGTTAATTTCATTTTCGGATTCTCTTAACAATTGGTGTCCTAACAATCAGATTTTCTTAATACATTATTCTCTTCCGGACTTAATAAACATATGTCATATCGAGTTTAATTCATATCATTGATTTTTGACATATGGAATCATCTAGCCAATGCATGTGAAAAATATTTTTCGAAAAAATATTCGATGATTCCTTCTTATAAATTCCTTCTTATTGAAAAAGGAAGATATTTTTACGTGCAAGGATTTGATACATATCTTGATCCTTGTAAAAATGAAGCATACTTTAATATCTTACATTTTTTAACTTCATTCGAGTAAGCTCACAAATGGCTTTCCTCCTTCATGCAAAAATATAATAACAAATAAAAAGGAAGAAGTAATGAAAGCTATCTCCATGTCATGTTTTCTTGAGATGTTTGTATAACTGGTTTCCTATCACTCATTGTTGAAAAATAACATGAACCTAGTTATGGCATGAATATTTACTGCACTTATGATTAAAATTTGCTTATATTGTTCTTCTTTTTGTTGATGACAAAGGGGGAGAAATATATGAATGGATGCTATGAGTGCTATATTTGAATGAGAAATATATGAATTGATGCTATGAGTGCCATATTATGTTAAGATATCAAAAGAAGCTTGCATCGAAATATATGGTAAATTGATGCTATGATTATGCCATGTTTGCATCATGTTAAGATATCAAGAAATATATGAATTGATGCTATGATTGCCATATTTGCATTATGCCATGGTTGCATCATGTTAAGATATCAAAAACTTGCATCATAATTTTACTTGCTGATATTTTGCCATGTGATGAAATGCTACAATTGCTAAACACTTGAAATGTTTGCATTACATTAAGATATCAAAAGTTTACATCGTAATTTTACATGTTGATATATTACCATATGATGAATTGCTACCATCATTTATATTTGAAATGTAAAACTTGAAAATCGATGTCAAGCCTTGACATCATTTTCAGAGAGATACATCATGATAGGAATCATGATGAGAGTATTGATAAGGTTAAACGATTTTAACATATCAATATGTCTCTTGAATTCAAAGGCTTTGAATTCAAGAATGACTTATCTCAAGTATGGCATATAGATAGGGGGAGTTAAGGTTAACTCTGTTATCAATTGATTGTCATCATAAAAAAGGGGGAGATTGTTGAATCTCAGATTTTGATGATGAAGTCAATTATTATTTGTTATCTAATCCATATATTGAGATAAGTTTGCAGGATTAACTACTATGAAAGTAAGACATACAGTAGGAGTTATGCCGGAGTCAAGACTATGATCACGTTGGGGGTTTGAGAGTTCGATGGAAGTCCGGACGGTCATCGGAGGTTTTACGGGAACAAATCCGAGAAGTCCAGGAGCTTGCCAAAGAAGCTCGTCGGAACTCACCAAGTGGATCATCGCAAGTCTAGGAGTTTGCTGGAAGTCCGCAGGAGCATCGCCGAGGGTTCGTCGGAAGTTCGTCGGAAGTTCACCGGAAGCTCGCCGAAAGAAGCGATTGACGCACCGGAGCAAGTTGCAGTAAATGTCTTAGAAATATCGTAGTTAGCATGATGATTAAGTTAGAAATGGAAGGTGATACCATTAACTTACTCTTGGGGCAATTGGGCCCTTGATAGACCCAAATTGGGTCGAATGGATTAGCCCATTCGGACCCAGATTTCCTAGCTGGCGGTGGCACCGCCCATGAGCTCAGTCTCCCAGGAAAGTTGGGTGGTGACACCACCCAGGTCAAGCGGTGGTACTGCCTGAGCTAGGTCTCCGAGCTTTGCCAAGCGGTGGAACCGCCCCTGTAAAGCGGTGGCACCGCCCAGGAGCTCGATCTCTGAGCTCTGCCATGTTGTCACGGACTTAGCTGGTTTTGCCTAAGTCGTGCGGCACCCTTGCGTGTCCGTCCGCAAAGGTCAACCTCCCCGAAGCCTCCCATTGTCCCTTAGGACCAACAAAAGAGAGAACGGGTTAAAGAGAACACCTCAATCGGGATCCACAAGCAAACATCTCCGAAAAATATTCCATAGACAATGCAAATTATAAACAGACTTTACAAGCTCTGAACAGTGGCACAACAAAGGGTAAAATGGTCCATTACAGACCGAAAATCTCTCGCACGTGTCCACATGACACAACCTTTATTTACAAGCCTAAAGAGGCCACCAACCCAACTAAAATAGGACTATTAAGCCTTCGGCCGCCCCTCTACATACTGTACAAGGCATGAACATGCCAAAAGACACGGACATACATAAGCATTACATCAAACATCTTGTTTAGAAGTTTGTCCATGACATTCTCCCCCACTTATTCCTTCGACGTCCTCGTTGAAGCCTTTGTCGACACTGTAACTCCTCACCTTTACTGATTCTTCAATCTTCTACTCTAGCTACAATGCGCCTCTTGGCTCCTAGCTGCTCTCCGTTGCTATTTTTGAGTAGTCAAACCTTTGATCCGCCTTGTTGCTTCAACTCACCAATGACTCTGACTCTGGTGTGGGGTTGGCTGAGTTGTGTTGATCCTTGTTGATTCCTGCGGATCCCCTAGATAAAGGAAAAGACCATCCTTACTGCGCTAGTCTCTCAAATGCCTCATGCTGCTTGAACTGGGTGGATGCTTGTTGGAGCTTTAACGAGCATCGTCTCGCAAACTTCTGAAGTTTTGGGTCCTTCCTCCACAACATTTGCTCATTGACTCTTCTTTCACTTAATTGTCACATCCAAGTAGGTTCGCATCACTTCCACTTTCGATTGGCATTTCGTTGGGAAATGAAGCGGACAATCTACTCTCAGTAGCACTGATCACCGTTGGTGAGGATTTGACAACTATTGTCTTCCATTATCTTCGAAGGGTCTTTGAGCTTATGCAGAGCTCCTCTACTGGATAGATAAGAGAATTGGGGTACTCAGTTTCGCCCATTCTCTTAAGAGTTGAGAAGGCAAAGGTTACTTGACTTCGCCCGCCTCCTCAAGGTTGTACTCCATGCATCGAGCTGGTTACTAGCCTTCGCCTGCTCTTTGCTCACACTTCTGAAGCACTTGAAGTGTTTACATTCCTTGCATTGAGTTAGTTATTGTGATTCACCTTCTCAATGCCATCGAACTTCAGGAATGCAGGAAGTTTTCACCCCAACTTGGAGTAATTCTCTCATAGGTTTGGTCGCCTCTGGGATTGTACCGTCTTCTCCATCAACCCTGCCGCCTACTCCTCTTAGTAGCAAAGGTACAACACCGCGTACTGCCTGCTTCGTTCCTTGGTTATGCACTCTTGCATGACCCGAAGTCCTTCGCTTTCGGCTATCTTGATGAGAAGCACATTGACACCGGTCTTACGAAGTTCTTCGGCCTTTGCCCTTCAGCCTTATCTCGGTACTTGGAGATTGCCTCTGCATTCTCCACCTCCTCGGTCCCTTTCACGACCAAGCGCTCTCCCTTCATGAGAGCAAGGGATCAATGACTTTCACGGAAGTCCCACCTCTGCGGTACCATGGCGCTGCCATGCCCATGGCCCTACTATCCGTCGCCTCGCATCTACATCCCTTTCCTTTACGATAAGTAGATATGTCTCCTTGGCACTCCTCTGAGTCCACCTCCATTCTAACTGATGCTTGATTTTGGGTAGCTAAGTCCCTCTGGACTCGTCGTCACTTCCTCGCCCCTTTCGACCCCCTGCTTTAACACCTCTGTGTTCTCCAAGCAGTCCGTTTAGTCGATGGAAAGACAGACTGCAACTCCCATGCATGGCCTCTGCCATCACGTTGTAGGGTTTACACCGATTCTGTTCTCCTTAGCTTCCTTGGTAGCAACGTTCGCTTACTCAGCCTTGTCCTCTGACTTGCCGGGCTCCCTTAAGCGAATATGAGCTCTGGAATAGTCCAACTCTCCAACTGCTTCGATCATACCTCTGCATGATCAAGTCCCTCCCATGGGACTCACTAGTACTTGCATTCGAACTTTTCCCTTAGTGGAACACAGCCCCCATATGCTAATGACCAAGGTTTTCATCCGATGCAAAATTCGATGCATGCTTGGAAGACCCGCCTCTGCGGTACCATGGCCTTCACTCCTTGAATCCATAGCCCTTCTTACCGTCGTATTGTTCACCGAAGTCGAGCTTCCAGTAGCTCCCGATCATACCTCCATATTGTTGAATCTCATATTTTGATGATGAAACCACTTGATATGTGTGTATAATTTAAACTGCATTTTGAGTGATGCAGGTATACTCGATCAGGATTAGACAGTTAACGCAGGAGGAATTGACGTTGCGCCGAAGGAGATCACATCAAGATATTGGACGGCAGAAGGCTTCGGACGTCGGGCATCGGGCCAAGGAGAGCGAAATTGCGCCAAGGATATCGGGGTTGCGGAGGTCAACCGCCGATTGGGCAACAAGCCACAAGAGAGGATGATGCACCGAAGAATTGGACGAAGTGCCAACCAATGACGTGCCGGGCAACAGAATGTCAATTCGCGTTGTAATAATTGTCTAGATCGGAGTAGAGTTTTAGCTTGTGTGTGTAGGATTAACTACGATAACGATGAAAACATAAAGCAAAACAAAGTGTCGGAGTCAAGCACGAAGAATTCATTGCGAGTTCGAGAGTTCGACGGAAGTCTGAAGGTTCGTCGGGAATGCTGCCGGAACTAGCCGAGAATGAGTAGGGAGCTTGCCGAAGGGTTTTCCGGAAGCTCGCCGGAAGGTTTGTTGGAAGTTTGCGAAGCTCGTCGAGAAAGATCGGAGCTTGCCGAAGAAGCTCGTTGGAACTCGTCAAGATCAAATCGTGAAGTCTAGGAGCTTGCCGGGAGTCCGTAGAATGGTTTCCGAGAGTTTATCGGAAAACCATCGGAAGTTCGCCAGAAGCTCGTCGAAAGAAGTCTTGACTTATGGACTTTGTAATAGCTTAGAAAATGTCTTTAAATTCGTAGTTAGCATGTTACTTAGGGTTAGGATTAGGTGTTAATCCTATAAACCAAGTAGGGGCCAATTGGGCTCTAGTTCGGACTGGTTTGGGCCAATTTTGGAGCCCAACCAGTGAGCTGAAATAGTGTAGGCGGTGGCACCGCCTAGCACCCAAGAGCCAGGCGGTGACACCTCCTGGGCTGGGCGGTTGCACCGTCCAGCACCCAAGCGCTGGGCGGTGGCACCGCCAGCATCGGGAACATAAGAGAATTCAAATTTTTGGGAGCCCAAATTTGAATCCTCTTGAGGCCTATAAATACCCCTCAAGTCTCAGCTGAGAATACAACTCTTTGAGCAGCAAGTGATTGAGAGAAAAGTCTTAGAAGAGTCTTTGCCTTTCTTGTTTTCAATTTGCTAGAGAGTTCTCCTCCTTCTTTCTTGCTGAAAATTTGTAAGAGGTTGAACTGCTTGTAAAAGGTTGTAAGAGGGGTATTTGCCCTTCCATTTCAAGAGATTTGCTAGTGGAAGGTGGGAGCCTCATCGAAGAGGGGCCTCGCAAGTGGATGTAGGTCATTTGACCGAACCACTCTAAAATCGGCGTGATCTCTGGTTTGCATTTCATTATTGTTATTTACATTACTGCAAACCTTCTTACATGCTTTAGTTCCTTATTACCTTTGCTGCGCAACTTTAAGAATACGCTTTCAAGTTAAGCTTTTCAAGTTTCGTTCTTATCGTACGAAAGATTTATCGAAAACCAATGTTTTAATCTGCTGCACTAATTCACCCCCCCCTCTTAGTGCCGCTCCGATCCTAACACATATGATCTAGTCCCTCCCGGTACTATATCATGTGTATCGCATTGTCACGAATTGTTCCACCATGATCCGCTGCACCATGTCGCCTCCTGGTGACATCTCCATTGCATTCTGATCCTTGTGGAATAAACTCGAATTGTGAACCCTCCATGTGTGGCCTCTGCCAATACATCGCAGGGTCTCTTCCACCTTCGATTTTGTTCGCTTCTTTAGCAATCGACCTTCATCCACCCACTCTTGGGTCACACCTAGATGAAGCACCGCTCTAGGACAGTCCGTCACCTAGTAGCTCCCGAAGTCCACCGACTTCACTGTAATTTGTGCACCATTGTCTGGATCCTGGGTCTCTGCTCCTACCAGCATAATCTCCGCTGCGCACTGCTTCCTTCATGGCAACTTGAATGGCAATACTATGGCATATTCTTCAAGAGTACTCGTCTCTACATCCTCTTGCCCCGTGCTAAGGCCTTATGAACCCAACTTCGCCTCCGCAAATTGAGTCGCCTTAGTTCCTCCATCAAATGCTCCTCCGAGATAAGGTGCATGTGCCCAGAAGCTCCCTTCGTCTTTGGCACCATGCAAGATGAGTCCGCTCCGTTAGAATGAAGGCCCATGGAACAACATGATCCTACTCTTGCCTCTGCAAGAGTTCATGTCCTTGACCTCTGTCTACGGAAAGCACGGTGCCTCTGCTCCATGTTCCAACTTCTATGCTAGCTCCCATCATGCGGCTTGGGTACTTCGCCAAGTTACACCCAAGTTGCTCCGCTCCTCATTTTTGCATTTAGTCGATGGTGGCCCTCGCGCCCACCATTCCACGGGTCAGCCCTCCCTTGAGTCTGATCTCCACATCGACTCCAAGTGTGCCTTCATTTGTGTTGCTTTGGGTCGCTCCCCCACTTGATCTCGCAATGCATCCACCAATGCATTCTCTCAAGCGAGATCATGCGACGACTCCTCGCCGCTTGCTCAGCCCATCGAGCTTCGTGGAGTTGTTGTTTGTTGAGGTACTCCTCCTCAACATGTGAGGTCCGTCTCACATGATTCTCCCTTTGGAGAGCCAGGACTTATCCCTCCTGGATAACTGTCCCATTGGAGTAACATCTCTCTTCGTTTCGGAGACCACCATCCCCTTGGACTACTTCGATCTGCTGAACAAACTGTGCATTGATCTGCCTCCTGCAAACGCACTTGCTAGATTGCGACTCCACGTCAATATAGCCCCCACTGCACCACTCAAGGCCTAGCAACATGCTGAACTCATTGAACACTTCAGCCTCCTACGGACGTATCCTTCACATGTCGAAGAGAAAGTTTCAATGCTCTATGGCGTCGAGTTTCGGTCGCCTTGGGATGGCCATGAACATTCCATCGTCCGCATACAAGCCCATGCATGAGTACCAAATTCTTCGAGTTAGCAATTCCCCTCACCTCTCTGAGCTTTGCATAACTCTTTTGGTCGTTGAGCAACTCATTCCCCCTTGCATGGTCTCATCCTTTACCAAGCGCCTCGCTTGGCTTGAGCACCATCAAGTATGGTTGTCAACGTTGTGTCGTAGCTCAAACTCAGCCATCCCAACCTTTGTGCACTCCGCATTCTTCCAAGCTTGCCTGTTCTCGTGGTGTCTCTTGCGTGAAGGGTTGGCCATTCCTCTGAATGCCAATGTCAGATGCCCACTCCTCCGAGCGACTCCTTTTCCCTACATCTCCATACCCGTTTTCCCCCAAACGGTCGCGCGTGTGCTGATTGCCCTCAACGCAGCCTCGCTAGGTCCCCCATGTTTTCATGCTAAATGTTTCTATGAGTGCTTGTCCCGCTCTAATACCATCTGTCACATGACTTAGGAAAAACCAGCTAAGTCCGTGACAATGTGGTGGAACCGCCCCTGTCAGGCGGTGGCACCGCCCAGGAGCTCGGTCTCCGAGCTCTGCCAAGCGGTGGAACCGCCCCTATTAGGTGGTGGCACCGCCCAAAGGCTCAGTCTTTGAACTCTGCCAGGCGGTGGAACCGCCCCTGTCAGACAGTGGCACCGCCCAGAGGCTCAATCTCCAAGCTCTACCAAGCAGTGGTACCACCCAGTCAGGCGGTGGTACCGCTAGACCCTGGAATTCCAGGAGATGACAGTTTTGAGCTCGAAATTCAAATCTGTTTGGGGCCTATATATATCCCACCCTTTCATGCATGAAAGGGCATCGAAAGATTGATCTTACTCTGTGATTTTTAGAGCTCAAAAGTATTGTAAAGGCCAAAAGTTCTTCTCACTCTCTTCTTCCAGGTTTTAACCATTCAAGAGTGGAGTGAAAATTCTATAAGGGTTGTCTCCTAAGCTCGTCAAATGGAGTGAAATTGTAAAAGGGTGGTTGGCTATCACCTTTTGAAGGAAGGCCTCTAGTTAACTTCGGTGACCTCATCGGAGAAGGAAGCCAAAAGTAGATGTAGGTCAAGATTGACCGAACCACTCTAAATCTTGGTTTGCATTTACATTCTTCTGTTTTCTATCTTAACTGCAAACTGCCTCCTTAGCTTTACTCTAATTGCACTTTGCTTGATCTTAAGTTAAAGTAATTTCCGAATCGACTTTCATACCGAAATCGTTTTTATCGTATGAACGTCATATTTCGGTTTGCATTTATATTATGTTCTCTATCTTAACTACAAACTGCCTCCATAGCTTTACTTTAACTGCACTTCGCTTGATCTCATGTTAAAGTAATTTTCGAATTGGCTTTCATACCGAAATCACTTTTATCGTACGAACGTCGTTTTAATTCATCGAAAGTTTTCCACTGTACTAATTCACCCCCCCTCTTAGTGCTTTTGATCCTAACAGTGCAGATATTGTGCCAAGGATATCAGAGTTGCAGAGTCAACTAGCTGATTGGGCAATAGGCCGCAAAAGAGGACGATGCGCTGAAGAATCGGATGATACGCCGAAGAATCAAACTAAGTGTCGAGGGACCAATGACATGCCGGGTAACTTGATTATTACTTAGTATTAATTGTCTAGATTGATGTATATTTTTACATATACAAGATTAACTATGATAGTAAGGCATGAAGCAAAATAAAGTCCCGGAGTCAAGATCGAGATGAAGTTAGGAGTTCGAGAGTTCGTCAGAAGTTCGGACATTCGTCGGAAGTTCTGGAAGAACCAGCCGCGAAGTCTTGAAGCTTGCCAAAGAAGCTCGTTGGAACCTGCCAAGAAGATCATCATGAAGTCTAGGAGCTTGCCGAGAGTTCGTCAGAACATTGCCGAGATTTCATCGGAAGTTCGTCGGAAGCTCGCTGGAAGAATAGACTTACAAACCTTGTTTAACTTAGTATATGTCTTAGGAATCGTAGTTAGCACATAATTGGGATTTGATTTAGGCCAACCCAATTAGGGGCCAGCTAGGCCCATGTAAGAACTATGTTGGGCCCAATAAGAAGCCCAAACAGTGCCTAAACAAGTCTTACCATCATAGCACACAATCTTCGAGATTGTGTCAAGCGGTGGTACTGCCAGTATAGGTGGTTGTACTGCCCCTAGCAGGGTGCTAGGCGGTGGTACCGCTAGTCTGGGGGATGGTACTGCCTAGCACTATGCCCCAGGCGGTGGTACCGCCCAGGACAGTGTCAGTCAAACGGACATTGAGCGGTGGTACCGCCCAACGCAAGCAGTGGTACCGCTCGTGCCCGGGGAACCCGGGATGGGAAAGTTTTAGGCTCCAAGTTTGAATCAACTTAAAGCCTATAAATACCCCTTCCATCCCTGGTTAAAGCATACAAGCACAGAGGGTTTAAAAGTATAGAAACGCTGCTGTAATCTCCTTATTTTTCCCTCCTCTACTCTTAAGTGTTAGAAATCTATAAGAGAGGAGTGTGAGTGCTTGTAAGGGTTGTCTCCTAAACCCGGTAAAAGGAGAAGAGGGGTGTAAAAGGTGATTGGCCATCGTCTATTGAAGGAAGGCCTCTAATGGATGTCGATGACCTCGTCGGAGGAGGAAGCCAAAAGTGGATGTTGGTCAAGATTAACCGAACCACTCTAAAATTGCCGTGCTCTCTGGTTTGCATTTATTCTTGCCATTTACAAACTGCAAACTACTTTGATAGTTACTATGCTTCCTTACCCTTCCAAGTTATTAACTTTTCGAAATCAATTTTCAACGTAAACGACTTTTATCATACGAAAAGTCTTTTTAAACTGACATTAGTTTTTCTACTGCACTAATTCACCCCTCCTCTTAGTGAGCTCTTGATCCTAACAATTGGTATCAGAGCCTAGGATGGGAGTAGTTTTGAAAATTAATTTTCTTGAAAATTAATTTTCAATCATGTAACTGGCAAGCACCGAGACTTCTCGGCTAGTTCCTCCAGAATTTCCGACGAACATCCGAACTTCCGACAAACTCTCGAACTCCCAACTTGATCTCGATCTTAACTCCGAGACTTCATTTTGCTTCATGTCTTGCCATCGTAGTTAATCCTATACATGTAAAAATATACTTCGATCTAGACAATTAATACTAAGCATTAATCAAGTTATCTGGCATGTCATTGGTCCCTCGACACTTTGTCCGATTCTTCGGCGCATTGTCCTCTCTTATGGCCTATTGCCCAATCGGCCAGTTGACTCCACAACTCCGATATCCTTGGCACAATATCTGCACTTCTTGGCTCGATGCTCGAATCTACGGCCCGAAGCCTTCTGTCGATACGTCGACCATTCCACCGGCTTGACGTCCAATCTTCTGACATGTTTTCCCCCGGTACAACATGATTTTTCCTACTTTAATTGTCTCATCTTGGTCGAAGCAACCTGCATCACTCAAAACATAGATTAAAACATAAACACATATCAATTGGTTTCATCATCAAAATATGAGATTTAACAAAGGGAAGGTTGTTGTCGAGGTTGAGAGGCAGTAGTGGCGGTGTGGCTAGGAGCAAGATCGTCGAGGGTGAGGAGCAGAAGAGGAGCGCCGAGGCTATGCATTGCCAAGGTGTGGTCCACTGGCTGAAAATAGCGCCAGCGGCCCTTTCTCGGTTGCCCTGTTTTGGACACCGCAAGGAGGGGAGATTGAGCGGCTGCGGCTATGACCCAAGGGGAGGCGGGCGACGGTCGAGAAGGAGGCAGTGGTGGTGGCGCGGTTGGGAGCAGCGTCACCAATGATCGCCGAGGAGGGGAGATCGAGCAGTGGTGGCTGCGACCCAAGGGGAGTCGGGCGGCAGTGGAGAAGGAGGCAGCGGTGGTGGCTCAGGTGGGAGGCGACCGGCGGTGAACGAGCGGCCGGGGCGTAGCCGTAGCGGTGGAGTCACCTTGCAGCGGCAAGCAGCGGTGGGTTGGCCGGAAGCAAGGGTGCATGGCTGCGGCCTCTTCTTCATTTTTTTTTTTAAATAGAAGTGATCATTTGGGAGGGGAGGGGATCATTTTAATAGAAGTGATCAAGGAGGCCGATCCTCTCGAAGCAATCAAGGAGTCCAATCCTCTCGAAGCAATCATTCCCTTTTCTCCCATTTCTTCCATGATAAGACCTTAGGGACTTATCATTTGGTATTAGAGCAGTGATCCTCAGCATTCTCGCTATTCTCGTTGCAGCTATCATCATCTAAAAAAACAAAAATAAAAAAAAAGAAAGAAAAGGCCAGTAACCATGCACGCAATCGAGAACCCCTGCTTCCCTTGCTTCCGGCAAGCCCATCGCTGCCACCGCTCTCCAGCTAGCAACCACCACCGCCGCCAAGGTGATTCCACTACTACTGTTGCTTCCCAGCCGCTCGCTGCTGTTAGGATCAAGAGCACTAAGAGGGGGGGGTGAATTAGTGCAGCGGAAATTTTTCAGCGATTAAAACGAAAGCTGCGTTCGTTCGATAAAAATGATTTTGATGTGAAAGCCGATTCTAAGATTACTTTAACTTGAGATTAAGCGAGATGACGTTAAAGTAGATCTATGAAGGCAGTTTGCAGTTTATGATGGAAAGCAGAATACAAGCGCAAACTGAAATGCGACGTTCGTACGATAAAAACTGATTTACGTCTAAACGCAGATTTAGAAAGTTCTGAACTTAGAAACATATTCGTAAGATCGCAGAAGGCAGTAAACAGTTATGATTGAAATCAAGATGTAAACGTAAACTGAAATATGATTATCGTACGAAAAAAGCCGATTTATGTTTAAACGCAGATTCGAAAAGTTCTAAACTTAGAAACTCGTTCGTAAAATCACAGAAGGCAGTAAGCTATTGAGAAGTTTGCAGTGAAGGTAAAATGCTCAAAAGGAAATGCAAACCGAGATTTAGAGTGGTTCGGTCAATCTTGACCTACTCCACTTTTGGCTTCCTCCACCGACGAGGTCACCGACGTCAACTAGAGGCCTTCCTTCAATAGGCGAAGGCCAACCACCCTTTTACAGATTCACTCCTTTTGACGGGCTTAGGAGACAACCCTTACAGAAGTTTTCTCTCCTCTCTTTACAACTCAAACTTTGAAGAATAGAAGGAGGAGAACTTTTGGTCTTTACAACAGTTTTGAGCTCTAAGAATCACAGAAAGATATCAAGATTTCGAGTGTAAGTTGCTACCTTTCAGTGCTGAATGGGTGGGGTATTTATAGGCCCCAACCCAGTTCAAATTTGGAGCTCAAACCTGTCAATTCCCGGAATTCCGGGATCAAGCGGTTGCACCTCCTGATTGGGGCGGTTGCACCGCCTAGCAGAGCTCGAAGACTTAGCCTCTGGGCGGTGCCACCTCTATCAGGGGTGGGTGCACCTCTCTGCCAGAGCTCGAAGACCGAGCTCAAGCGGTTGCACCTCCTGACTGGGGAGGTTGCACCGCCTGGCAGAGCTCGAAACTTGAGCTCAAGCGGTGCCACCTCTTGTCAAGAGAGGTTGCACCGCCCAGTCTCGCTCGGAGACTGAGCCCAGGTGGTTGCACCTCCTAGTCTCCCTGGGAGACTTAGCCCAGGCGGTTGCACCTCCTACAGTAATCAGGGTCCGAATGGGTAGATCCATTCGGCCCAAATTGGGTCTTTCAGGGGCCCAATTGCCCCAAGATTAAGCTAATGGGATCACCTCCCATTTTTAACTTAATCATTAGTGCTAACTACGATAAATCCTAAGACAATTTTTGCAGCTTGCTCCGGTGCGTCATTCGCATCTTCCGGCGAACTTCCGTCGATCATCCGATGAACCCTCGGTGATCCTCCTGCGGACTTCCAGCAAACTCTTGGACTTGCGACGATCCACTTGGCGAGTTCCGACGAGCTTCTTTGGCAAGCTTCTGGACTTCTCGGATTTGTTCCCGTAGAACCTCCGACGACTGTCCGAACTTCCGTCGAGCTCTCGAACTCCCAACGTGATCATTGTCATGACTCCGGCGCAACTCCTGCTGCATGCCTTACTTTCATCATAGTTAATCCTGCACACTTATCTCAACACATAGATTAGACAACAAATGACAATTGACTTCATCATCAAAATCTGAGATTTAACAATCTCCCCCTTTTTGATGATGACAATCAATTGATAATGGAGTTAACTTTATCTCCCCCTGTCTATATGCCATACTTGAGATAAGTCATTCTTGAATTTAAAACCTTATAAATTCAAGAGACATTCCCATCATGATTCCTATCATGATGTATCTCTTTGAAGATGATATCAAGGCTTGACATTCGTTTTCAAATTTTACATTACAAGTTTGAATGATGGTAATAGTAGCAATTTATCATATTGTAAGATATCAACATGTAAAGCTGTGAAGTAAGATTTTGATATCATTACATGATGCACACATTTTTATATTTTAGCAAGTGTTGCATTTCTATAAATGGCATCTTTTCATATATCTCTTGATGATGCAGGCATGGCATAATCATAGCATCAGTGTTTATAGCATCAAATCAAGTCATATATTTCTCCCCCTTTGTCATCAACAAAAAGCATAGTAGATGTGAAACCAGGAGAACAATATAAGCAAGTTTATCAAGCATATAAAGGAAGGCATGATAAGTATAATGCTTTGAATACTTCTTCTCCTTGTATGTTATAATTCTTTGTGCATGAAGGAGGAAAGTCATTTTATCAAATCCATTTCGAAAAAATATTTTTCATAAGAGTGTGTTTGATTTTTGTCATTCCAGCTATTAAGCGAGTCCGAAAATGAGATGAATTCTTTCATGCATTCGGACCAAATTATGCTACAAAAATCAACACATTTCAACACATGGCAATCAAGTGATTTGATCATTCAATAAAGTCTGAAAAGTAATTTTAACTAGTTTAAGTATTCGGATACATCAACATTCCTAATTCTCTTCTTATAAAATCAAATTGTTCTTCACTTAGAGGTTTCGTAAAAATATCGGCTAGTTGATGTTTAGTATCAATGAACTCTATAATTACGTCATGATTAGTAACATGATCTCGTATAAAATGATGTCTAATATCAATATGTTTTGTTCTTGAGTGTTGTATAGGGTTCTTTGTTAAGCATATTGCACTTGTGTTATCACATTTAATGGGAATATTTTTAAGATGAACTTTATAATCTTCTAAGATATTTTTCATCCATACAACTTGTGCACAGCATGCACTTGCTGCAATATATTCAGCTTCGGTTGTCGATAGTGCAACCGAGTTTTGTTTCTTAGATGACCAGGAAACAAGGGGATGCCCTAAGAATTGACATGTTCCTGATGTGCTTTTTCTATCTAATCTACAGCCAGCAAAGTCCGCATCAGCATAAGCAATTAACTCAAGATTCTCTAATTTTGGATACCATAATCCTAGATTTGTGGTACCATTAAGATATCTGAGTATTCTTTTAACTGCTTTGAGATGAGATATCTTAGGGTTTGATTGAAATCTAGCACAAAGTCCTACACTGAACATGATGTCTAGTCTAGTTGTAGTGAGGTAAAGTAAACTTCCTATCATACCCCTATAAGTTTTTTGATCGAAGCTTTCTCCACTTTCATCAATTTCTAACTTAGTGGAGGTGCTCATAGGAGTGTTAATAGCTTTTGAGTTATTCATATTAAACTTCTTTAGTAAATTCATAGCATATTTAGTTTGACTAATAAAGATGCCATTGCTTAGTTGTTTGATTTGTAAACCTAAGAAGAATGTTAACTCTCCCATTAAACTCATTTCGAATTCAAGACTCATAGTTTTAGCAAAAGATTCACAGAGAGATTCATTCGTAAAACCAAAGATAATATCATCAACATAAATTTGAATAATGAGAAAATTATTTTCAAAGTTCTTGATGAATAATGTAGTATCAACCTTACCTTTTATGAAATTATTTTCAATAAGAAAATAACTAAGTCTCTCATACCAAGCTCTTGGAGCTTGTTTTAAACCATAGAGAGCTTTAGTTAATCTAAACACATGATTAGGGAGACTATTATTTTCAAATCCAGGAGGTTGTTCAATATAGACTTCTTCGGAAATAAAGCCATTAAGAAAAGCACTTTTAACATCCATTTGAAACAACTTAAAATTATTACTACTAGCGTAGACAAGGAGCATCCTTATGGCTTCTAATCGAGCCACAGGAGCGAAGGTTTCTTCGTAATCAATACCTTCTTCTTGGTTGAAACCTTTGGCCACTAATCTAGCCTTGTTTCTAACCACGATACCATTTTTATCTTGCTTGTTTCTAAAGACCCATTTAGTACCAATAACTAAATGGTCATTTGGCCTAGGAACAAGCGTCCACACCTCATTTCTCTTAAATTGATTTAATTCATCTTGCATTGCGATAATCCATGAATTATCTTTCATGGCTTCATCAACACATTTGGGTTCAATTTGGGAGAGAAAAGCGGCATTGGCACAAAAATTTTTAAGAGAAGATCGTGTTTGAACCCCCTTTGATGTGTCTCCTAAGATTAGCTCTTTAGGATGAGCATCTACATACTTCCAATCCTTGGGTAAGGAAATCTGGGAAGTGGATGCATCCAAGTTGCTAGTTGGAGACGGGGTTTCATTTAAATTCAAAGAATCAAAATTAACATCATCATCAAGATCATTTTTCCTAATTTCGGAAATCTCATTGAAAACAATATGAATGGATTCTTCAATAATTAAAGTTCTTTTATTGAAGATACGAAAAGCTTTAGAAACCGAAGAATAACCAAGAAAGATTCCTTCATCGGATTTAGCATCAAATTTTCCTAAGTTATCCTTTTCATTCAAGATAAAACACTTACACCCGAAGACTTTAAAATATGAAACATTGGGTTTTTTGTTATTCCATAACTCATAAGGAGTTTTGGTGAGTAAGGGTCTTACTAGAACTCTATTCAAAATATAGCATGCAGTGTTTACGGCTTCGGCCCAAAAGTATTTGGGTAAGCTATGTTCATTCAACATGGTTCTTGCCATTTCTTGTAAATTTTGATTTTTTCTTTCTACTACCCCATTTTGTTGAGGATTTCTTGGAGTAGAGAAATTATGGTTGTATCCATTGAGTTCACAGAATTCTTGGAAATCATGGTTTTGAAATTCTCCACCATGATCACTTCTAATTGATGAAATCATAGAACCCTTCTCATTTTGAACAAGTTTACAAAACTTGGTAAAATATCTAAAGCATTTATTTTTCTATTTTAAGAAATAGGTCCATGTATATCTGCTATAGTCATCAACAATGACAAAGGCGTATTTGCTACCTCCTAGACTTGATGTAGAGATTGGTCCGAACAAGTCCATATGGATCAATTGTAAGGGCCTAGAGGTGCTTATTTGATTCTTAGTTTTGAAACTACCCTTAATTTGTTTACCTAATTGGCAAGCATCACATACATTATCTTTGATGAACTTGATAGGAATTCCTCTTACAAGTTCTTTAGATGATATTTGAGTGATTAGTTTCATGCTAGCATGACCTAATCTTCTATGCCATAGCCAAGCATCCTCATTCAAAACCGAAAAACACATTTCATTACACAAATCATTGATGTCAATAGTGTATATGTTATTTTATTTTAATTCAATCATAGACATGTTTTTATGTGGTTTTTCAATGATGCAAGCATTAGATTCGAATTTGACAGTGTATCCTTTATCACATAATTGACTAATGCTCAAGAGGTTATGTTTTAAACCATCAACTAACAAAACATCTTCAATAAAGAAGTTGGATTTGTTACCTATGGTTCCTTTGCCAATGATTTTACCCTTGTTGTTGTCTCCGAAGGTGACATAGCCTTCGTCTATGCTAGTGAGCTTAGAGAATTGAGATGGATCTCCGGTCATATGCCTTGAGCATCCACTATCAAGGTACCATCTCTTGCTCCTAGCTTGCGATGGTGTGGGTTTCTACAAGAAAGGATGATTTTTAGGTACCCATTTGCTTTTGGGCGCTCAAGGATAGATCTACATTGTCTATCATGTTGCATAGAATTTATCATGGTTCCTTTAGGAACCCAAATCAATTTGTTTGGACTAATTTTCTTGAATGGACAAAAATACGTCTTGTGTCCAAATTTGCAACAAAAGTTGCATTTGTTTTGGTGTTGAACATGTAGGATGGGGCCTTTTATGAAGGTGGTTGGATTTTGGTGAGAACTTCTCACAAATCCAATTCCACTCCTTTTTGGAACATGACCCTTGTTTGCAAGGATCATGTTTAATGACTTGCTACCAACCTAGAATTTCTTCAAGGTGTCTTTAAGTAGCAAGTTTTCTTTTTGGAGAGTTTCTAGATCATGGCATTTGATGCATGGATCTAAACTATCATGATATTCAGTTTTTAACTTATCAAAATCACAAGTAAGACTATCATGCTCCTTTTTTAGCAATTTATATTTTCTATTGATAATCTTGCATTCATCAAATAAGTCATGGAAGGCATTTAATAATTCATCGAAAGATAAATCTGCATCTAATAAATTTGTTACCTCCTCTCCGATGGCCATTAAGGCATAATGAGCAACTTGCTCGGTGTTGGACTCCTTTTCTTCGGACGCGCTCGAATCATCCCATGTTGCTTTGAGCACCTTCTTCTTTGTTGTTCTCTTTTTGGCTTGGGGACAATCACTCTTGTAGTGTCCTGGCTTTTTACACTCATAGCAAATAACTTGGTCCTTCTTGGGTTCAAGTTTATTTTTAGTGTCATTCTTAATCTTGTTTCTTTTAATGAATTTTTTAAATTTTCTTGTTAGAAGTGCCAAGTCATCGTCACTGTCCTCATCACTTGAGTTTTCTTTCAAGTGGTCTTCCAAAGTTCTAAGTGCCATATCGTTCCTGTTCTTTGGAAGGATGTCTTCTTGCTCTTCATGAGCTTTGCAAGTCATCTCGTAGGTCATTAATGACCCAATTAGTTCTTCAAGAGGGAAGTTGTTTAGATCTTTCGCCTCTTGAATAACAGTGACTTTAGGATCCCAACTCTTAGGAAGGGATCTTAGAATCTTATTTACGAGCTCAAAATCTGAAAAACTTTTTCCGAGTCCTTTTAGACCGTTGACGACATCCGTGAAACGGGTAAACATGTCGCCAATAGTCTCACTCGGTTTCATCCGGAAAAGTTCGAAAGAGTGTAACAAAAGATTGATTTTTGACTCTTTCACTCTACTTGTGCCTTCATGAGTCACTTCGAGTGTGTGCCAAATATCAAATGCGGTTTCACAAATCGAAACACGATTAAACTCGTTTTTATCAAGTGCACAAAATAAGGCATTCATAGCCTTTGCATTAAGAGCGAAAGCCTTCTTCTCCAAATCATTCCAATCGATCATTGGAAGAGAAGACTTCGAAAAAGCATTCTCGACAAGATTCCAAAGTTCAAAGTCCATAGAAATAAGAAAGATCCTCATTCGGGTCTTCCAATAGGTGTAGTCCGTCCCATTAAACATGGGTGGACGTGTAATTGAATGGCCCTCTTGGTTTCTGGCGTAAGCCATCTCTCTTGGATTTTAATCCGTTTGAGAGTTAACCGAGCTCTGATACCAATTGTTAGGATCAAGAGCACTAAGAGGGGGGGGGGGGGGTGAATTAGTGCAGCGGAAATTTTTCAGCGATTAAAACGAAAGCTGCGTTCGTTCGATAAAAATGATTTCGATGTAAAAGTCGATTCTAAGATTACTTTAACTTGAGATTAAGCGAGATGACGTTAAAGTAGATCTATGAAGGCAGTTTGCAGTTTATGATGGAAAGCAGAATACAAGCGCAAACTGAAATGCGACGTTCGTACGATAAAAACTGATTTATGTCTAAACGCAGATTTAGAAAGTTCTGAACTTAGAAACTTATTCGTAAGATCGCAGAAGGTAGTAAACAGTTATGATTGAAATCAAAACGTAAACATAAACTAAAATATGATGATCGTATGAAAAAAGTCGATTTATGTCTAAACACAGATTCGGAAGGTTCTGAACTTAGAAACTCGTTCGTAAAATCGCAGATGGCAGTAAGCTATTGAGAAGTTTGCAGTGAAGGTAAAATGCTCAAAAGGAAATGCAAATCGAGATTTAGAGTGGTTCGGTCAATCTTGACCTACTCCACTTTGGGCTTCCTCCACCGACGAGGTCACCGACATCAACTAGAGGCCTTCCTTCAATAGGCGAAGGCCAACCACCCTTTTACAGATTCACTCCTTTTGACGGGCTTAGGAGACAACCCTTACAGAAGATTTCTCTCCTCTCTTTACAACTCAAACTTTGAAGAACAGAAGGAGGAGAACTTTTGGTCTTTACAACAGTTTTGAGCTCTAAGAATCACAAAAAGATATCAAGATTTCGAGTGTAAGTTGCTACCTTTCAGTGCTGAATGGGTGGGGTATTTATAGGCCCCAACCCAGTTCAAATTTGGAGCTCAAACTTGTCAATTCCCGGAATTCCGGGATCAGGCGATTGCACCTCCTATATATACCCCACCCTTTCATGCATGAAAGGGCACCGAAAGATTGATCTTACTTTGTGATTTTTAGAGCTCAAAAGTGTTGTAAAGGCCAAAAGTTCTTCTCCCTCTTCTTCCAAGTTTTGATCATTCAAGAGTAGAGTACAAATTCTGTAAGGGTTGTCTCCTAAGCCCGTCAAAAGGAGTGAAACTGTAAATGGGTGGTTGGCCTTCGCCTATTGAAGGAAGGCCTCTAGTTGACGTTGGTGACCTCATCGGTGGAGGAAGCCAAAAGTGGAGTAGGCCAAGATTGACCGAACCACTCTAAATCTCGGTTTGCATTTACTTTAAGCATTTTATCTTTACTGCAAACCTCCTCTAAAGCTTACTACTTTCTACGCATATACGATCGGGTTTCAGCTTTGCACTTTCCGAATCAGCGTTTAGACATAAATCTGTTTTTTCGTATGATCATCATATTTCAGTTTGTGTTTACATTTTGATTTCTATCTTAACTGCAAACTACCTTAATATCCCTGCTTAAGCTGCATCTCGCCTAATCAAGTGATTTACGAATCAGCATTTAGACGTAAATTAGTTTCTTCGTACGAACGTCATATTTTAGTTTGCGCTCATATTCTGGTTTTCATCAAAACTGCAAACTGCTTCATAGATTGACTTTAACGTTATCTCGCTTGATCTTAAGTTAAAGTAATCTTAGAATCGGCTTTCACACCGAAATCATTTTTATCGTTCAAACGTTTTTATCGTCGAAAGATTTCCACTGCACTAATTCACCCCCCCCCTCTTAGTGCTCTTGATCCTAACAATTGGTATCAGAGCCCGGTATTTCTCATTTCGGATTTACACCCGAGAGAAATGGCTCTTCATGGATTTCAAGATGGCTTATCGGTTTTTCGTCCACCGTTGTTTAACGGATTGGACTACACTTATTGGAAAACTCGAATGAGAGTTTTCTTGATTTCTATGAATTTGGATTTATGGAATATCGTTGAAAACGGTTTTCAACTTCCCTCTAAATCGATGAACGAATGGTCGGATTTGGAGAAGAAGTATTTTTCTTTAAACGCAAAGGCTATGAATGCCTTATTTTGCGCTTTGGACAAAAATGAGTTCAATCGGATTTCTACGTGCGAAACAGCTTTTGACATTTGGCGAACACTTGAAATCACGCACGAGGGAACTAGTAGAGTCAAAGACTCTAAAGTTAATATTTTGTTGCATGATTTTGAGCTTTTTTGAATGCAACCAAGTGAGACTATAGGCGACATGTACACCCGTTTCACGGATGTCGTCAATAGTTTAAGAGCTCTTGGAAAATGTTTTTCGGATTTTGAACTCGTAAACAAGATTTTGCGTTCTCTTTCTAAGAAGTGGGATTCAAAAGTAACTACAATACAAGAAGCTAAAAACCTAAACAACTTACCACTTGAAGAACTAATTGGTTTATTGATGACATATGAAATGGTGCACAATGCACATGATGAACATGATGAACAAAATTACCTTCCAAAGAAAAGGAAGGATTTGGAACTCCGGACAAATGAATACCACTTGAGCGATGACTCAAGTGATGAGGACAATGATGAACTTGAACTTCGAACACTAAATCTTAATAAGTTTATTAAACAAAAATCTAAAATAAACAATAAACTTGAACGAAGGAAGAGGACAAAGAAGAAGAACACAAAGTGGGATGAATCGAGCTCCTCTAAAGACGAGGAGAAAATCAAGAAAGGCGAGGTGGCAAACTACGCCTTAACCACTTTCAATGATGAGGTAATCGAAATCCCCCTAATTTATTTTGAAATTACTTGATGCTTTCATGATGTATTTTCTTTTTTAGTTTAGAATTAATGTTTAAAAAAATATTATGATCATGCTAGTAATTTCGAAAATGATAATATTGCATATTTTATGATAAACAAACAAAATAATTTTGATTGAAAATATGAAATCATGGTTAAGAAGTAATAATGTGTATCATATTGATGTCCATTGTTATTTCTCGATTTTGAGTATATTAAATCATGTTTAATTTGAAGTTATGATTAATGAGTATATATTTTTGAAATTATGTATGATGATTCTTGATAATTATGGATTATCGATTTTCATGATAATAATAGTGGCTTTAAAAATTGATGCATGTTTTGATTTGACATAAATGAAAAGGCATACTAACATGAAATCGATCACTTAAGATGAAACACTTAAAAAATGGGGAAAAATATATTATCAATGAAATCATGAATCTATTTATATTATAAATTTTGTGAGCCATAAAAATGATTTTGATGATTTAAATTTGAAATGAGTTTTATCAAAATCATGATCATGATTTGTCAAATTGAATGAATTGAAAATGAATGATGATTTTTCTCTTGAATGATTGTGACCTGTATTCCTTGTATTCATGATATGATTCTTTGTATTCATGAAAGGTTTATCTCATCACCCAATTATTTTCTTCTTGATATTCCTTATGTGATGATATGAATACATGAAATATTCATTAATTTATTTTGATGTATACAAATGAAAAGTTATGATCATGCATGGTAGGATATAATTTAACAAAATTGATACCATCATGATATGAAACATTTATGATTTGCAATGATGCACACAATACTTGAGCTTTTTAATTATGATGTGATGTATTACGTATGATGTGAATCATGATTTAAATTGCTATGAGTTGTTGCTAAAATGAAGTATTATAAATGTTGATTTAATGTCATGAATGCTCTAAATGATGAATGTTTGGTATCATGATAAAAAATGAAGTGATAAATATTTAAAAAATATTGATTTAATGTTCGGTATCATGAACACTTTATTATCATACATGAAAATAGTGATAAATACTTTGAAAATAAATGTTTGTATCATGTTAGGTGGTTTGACATATTGTGCATGATAAGCTATAAAGATGATTGAAACAATGATTGAAATAATAGGAATGATGATTTGGAATCATATAATAATGAGTTTATATGTTTTAAAAATATATATGATGATAATGATGCATGCAATGATGAAATATTCATGATAAAATAATTTTTTTGACATTCAAGACTTGAATTTTCATCAATGCTATTTACCTTTGTCATAATTTAGAAATCAACGTAAAGCGTCTTCCCTTCTTTTTGACAATGACAAAGGGGGAGCAAAACATGCTTGAAAGCTAATTTGCTAGCTCATATAATTCAAAAAAAGGGAGAAAGAAAATAATTACACTTCTCAAAAGAAAAGAAATTGCTTTCTTGAACATATCAAAATTACTAGCTTGCGTGTCTTAAAATTATAAACTTGCCATCATTCTACCATGATGATGAGCATGCCTTACCTTCATGATTGTAATTGAATATCTATAGCAAAACCTTGTCCGAATGCAAGAAAGAGTCAAATTTCATTTTTGGATTTTCTTAATCCTAACAATCAGATTTTCTCGATATATTACTCTCTTCTGAACTTAACAAGCATATGCCATATCAAGTTTAGTTCATATCATTGATTTTTGACATATGTAATCAACTAGCAAATACATCTCTCATACACATATCATGTGAAAAATATTTTTTTGAGAAATGGATTTGATGAATATGGATGAAAGTGTTTTTACTTGCAAGGATTTGTTTCACATACATATCTTGATCCTTGTAAAAATAAAGCATGATTTAATCTCTCATCGATTTTAACTTCACTCGAAGTAAACTCACAAATAGCATGTATCACAAATAGTCTTCCTCCTTCATGCAAAAAGATAATAACAGATAAAAAGGAAGAAGTTTTCAAAGCTATCTCCATGTCATGTTTTCCTTGAGATGTTTGTATAATTGATATCCGATCACTCACTATTGGAAAATGATATGAACCTAGTTATGACATGAATAATTACAAGCACTTATGCTTAAAATTTGCTTATATCGATCTCCTTTATGTTGATGACAAAGGGGGAGAAATATATGAGTATTAATGCCATGCTTGCATCACCAAGAGACGCCATGATTGCTATAATTTGCATTATGCCTTGTTTGCATCATGTCAAGATATCAAACAAAAAACTTGCATCATAATTTTACGTATTGATATCTTACCATGTGATGAAATGCAATAATTGCTAAAACATCATTTGAAATGTGTGCATCATGTAATGATATCAAAATCTTACTTAACAGTTTTACATGTTGATATCTTACAATATGATGAATTGCTACTATTACCATCATTCAAACATGTAATGTAAAATTTGAAAATGAATGTCAAGCCTTGACAACATCTTCAGAGAGATACATCATGATGGGAATCATGATGGGAGTATTGATAAGTTTAAATGATTTTAACTTATCAATATGTCTCTTGAATTCAATGGTTTTGAATTCTAAAATGACTTATCTCAAGTATGGCATATAGATAGGGGGAGTTAAGGTTAACTCCATTATCAATTGATTGTCATCATCAAAAAGGGGGAGATTGTTGAATCTCGGATTTTGATGATGAAGTCAATTGTCATTTATTATCTAATCCATATGTTGAGATAAGTATGCAGGATTAACTACGATAAAAGTAAAACATGCAGCAGGAGTTGCGCCGGAGTCAAGACAATGATCACGTTGGGAGTTCGAGAGTTCGACGGAAGTTCGGACAATCGTCGGAGGTTCTACAGGAACAAATCCAAGAAGTCCATGAGCTTGCCAAAGAAGCTCGTCAGAACTCGCCAAGTGGATCGTCGCAAGTCCAGAAGTTTGCCGGAAGTCCGTAGGAGCATCACCGATGGTTCATCGGATGATCGACGGAAGTTCGCCGGAAGCTCGCCGGAAGAAGCGATTGACGCACCGGAGCAAGTTGCAGTAAATGTCTTAGGGAATATCGTAGTTAGCACAATGATTAAGTTGAAAATGGGAGGTGATCCCATTAACTTAATCATGGGGCATTTGGGCCCCTGAAAAACCCAAATTGGGCCGAATGGATCAACCCATTCGAACCCTGATTTCTGCCAAGCGGTTGAACCGCCCAAGGCAGGAGGTTGCACCGCCTGGGCTCAATCTCCGAGCGAGACTGGGAGGTGCAACCGCTCCAGCCAGGCGGTGGCACCGCTTGGGCTCAGTCTCCGAGCGAGACTGGGCGGTACAACCTCCCCTAACAAGAGGTGGCACCGCCTGGGCTCGGTCTCCGAGCACTGGCTGAGCGGTGCAACCGCCTCAGTCAGGAGGTTGCACCGCCTGAGCTCGGTCTTTGAGCTATGGCAGGAGGTGCAACCGCCCCTGACAGGAGGTGGCACCGCCTCGAGGCTCAGTCTTCGAGCTCTGCCAGGCGGTGCAACCGCTCCAGTTAGGAGGTGCAACCGCCTGATCCCAGAATTCCGGGAATTGACAGTTTTGAGCTCCAAATTTGATCTGGGTTGGGGCCTATAAATACCCCACCCATTCAGCACTGAAAAAGCAAGAACATACACCGAAATCTTGATCTTGTTCTGTGATTTTTAGAGCTCAACATTGTTGTAAAGGCCAAAAGTCCTTCTCCCTCTTTTCTTCCAAGTTTTGAGCTGTAAAGAGAGGAGAGGAGAGAAAATTCTGTAAGGGTTGTCTCCTAAGCCCTTCAAAAGGAGTGAAACTGTAAAAGGGTGGTTGGCCTTCGCCTATTGAAGGAAGGCCTCTAGTTGACGTCGGTAACCTCGTCGGTGGAGGAAGCCAAAATTGGAGTAGGTCAAGATTGATCGAACCACTCTAAATCTCGGTTTGCATTTACCTTGAGTATTTTATCTTTACTACGAACCTCCTCTAAAGCTTATTGCTTTCTACGCATATACGATCAGGTTTTAGTTTTGCACTTTCCGAATCAGCGTTTAGACGTAAATCTGTTTTTTCGTACGATCATCATATTTCAGTTTGTGTTTACATTTTGATTTCTACCTTAACTGCAAACTGCCTTAATATCCTTGCTTAAGCTGCATCTCGCCTAATCAAGTGATTTACGAATCAGCATTTAGACGTAAATCAGTTTCTTCGTACGAACGTCATATTTCAGTTTGCGCTCATATTCTGGTTTTCATCATAACTGTAAACTGCCTTCATAGATTGACTTTAACATCATCTCGCTTGATCTTAAGTTAAAGTAATCTTAGAATTGGCTTTCACACCAAAATCGTTTTTATCGTTTAAACATTTTTATCGTTGAAAGATTTCCGCTGCACTAATTCACCCCCCCCCCCCCTCTTAGTGCTCTTGATCCTAACACGAAGAGGCTCCCAACTTCCACTAGCAAATCACTTTGAAGGGGAAGGACAAATACCCCTCTTACAACCTTTTACAAGTGGTTCACACTCTTACAAATTTTCAAAGAGAAAGAGGGAGGTGAACACTCAAGCTATTGAAAACAAAAACTTGCTAAAGGCTTTGCTAAGACTTTTATCTCAATCTCTTGCTTCTCAAAGGTTGTCATCTCAGCTGAGAATTGAGGGGTATTTATAGGCCCCAAAAGGATTCAAATTTGGGCTCCAAATTTTGAATTCTCTTGGGTTTCCGAGGCTGGCGGTGCCACCGCCTGATTTCGGGTGTTGGGCGGTGCCACCACCCAGTTTGGCGGTTCCACCGCCTGACCCTTCGGGCTCTGGGCGGTGCCACCACCCAATCCGGCAGTTCAACCGCCCATCCTTACGGATCTTTGGTTGGGCTTCAAGTCTGGCCCAAACCAGGTCACATTTGGGCTCAATTGGCCCTTAACTAGGATATAGGATTATCCCTTAATCCTAACCCTAATTACATATGAACTACGTAACTAAAAACATAATCCTAAGCAAGTTTTTAACCGGCAAACGTCAAGTCTTGTTTCGATGAGCTTTCCGATGATCTTCCGGCGGACTTCCGATACGCCCTCAGATTTCTTCCGGTGGACTCCCAGCAGGCTCCCGATCTTGTGACGAATTCAGCGAGTAGCCAAGCCTTCTCGGTGATCTCCACAAACTTCCGATGTACCTTTCGACGAGCTTCCAAAAACCCTTCGGCAAGCTCCCTACTCATTCTTGGCTAGTTCCGACAGCATTCCCGATGAACCTTTGGACTTCCATCGGACTCTCGAACTCTCAACGAATCCTTTGCGCTTGACTTCAGCACTTTGTTTTGCTTTATGTCTTCATCGTTATCGTAGTTAATCCTGCACACACAAGCCAAAACTCTATTCCGATCTAGACATTATTATAACGTGAATTGACATTCTGTTGCTTGGCACGTTATTGGTTGGCGCTTCGTCCGATTCTTCAGCGCATCGTCCTCTCTTGCGGTGGATGAACGATGGACGAACAACCGAAAAACCCTCTTTAAAGCCATGAAGAGCCATTTCTCTTGAGTGTAAATCCGAAATGAGAAATACCGGGCTCTGATACCAATTGTTTGGATCAAGAGAACTAGGAGGGGGGGGGGGGTGAATTAGTGCAGCGGATAAAAACGTCAACTTCGTCAAATCTCTCGTATGATAAAAACCATTTCTGACGTAAAACCGATTTCGGAAACTTAGCTTGAAAGCATACGTAAATGTATTGAAGGCAGTAAGTTATTGAAGGGGTTTGCAGTAAGGTAATAGCAGGAAACAAAATGCAAAACAGAGAAGACAGGAGTTTATAGTGGTTCGATCAATCGTGACCTCCATCCACTCCTCTGATTCCTCTTCTGTCGAGGCCACCGATATCCACTAACGATCTTCCTCTACTAGGCGAAGATCAACCTCCTTCTTACACCCCTCTTCTCCTTTTACCGGGTTTAGGAGACAACCCTTACAAGCACTCACTCTCCTCTCTAGAATAGAATCTTAACACTTAAGCTAGAGGAGGGATTTCTCAACTGATTTCTACAGCGATTCTTTCCTTTTTTGCTCTCTGTGCTTGTGTGAATTAACCAGGGATGAGAGGGGTATTTATAGGCCCCAAACTAGTTTTAATTTGGAGCTCAAAACTATAATCTCCCGGAATTCCGAGGTCCTGGCGGTACCACCTCCTAACTAGGGCGGTACAACCGCCTTACAGCTCGGAGACTGAGCCTCTGGGCGGTGCCACCGCCTGATAGGGGTGGTTGCACCGCCTGGCAAAGCTCAGAGACCGAGCTCAGGCGGTGCCATTGCCTGTCAGGGGCGGTTGAATCGCCCAGTCTTGCTCGGAGACTGATCCCAAGCGGTGCCACCGCTTGCTTGGGGCGGTTGCACCACCTAGTCTCGCAGAGCCCAAGCGGTGCTACCGCCTGACCTGGGTGGTTGCACCGCCCAGCTTTCCTGGGAGACCATCTCCTGGCGGTGCCACCGCTTGGCAGGAATTCTAGTTCGAATGTGTTGATCAATTCGACCCAATTTGGGTCTGTCAAGGGCCCAATTGCCCCCAGATTAAATTAATGGGATCATCTCCCATTCCTAACTTAATCTACATGCTAACTATGACATTTCTTAAGACATTTACTGCAACTTGCTCTAGTGTGTCAATCGCTTCTTCCAGCGAGCTTCCGACGAACTTCCGTCGATCATCCGATGAACCCTCGGTGATGCTCCTACGGACTTCCGGCAAACTCCTGGACTTGCGACGATTCACTTGGGGAGTTCCGACGAGCTTCTTTGGCAAGCTCCTGGACTTCTCGGATTTGTTCCAGCAGAACTTCCGACGACCGTCCGGACTTCCATCGAACTCTCGAACTCGCAACGTGATCAGAGTCTTGACTCCGGCGTAACTCCTACTACATGTCTTACTTCCATTATAGTTAATCCCGCACATGTAAAACAAAACTTCGCGAGACAATTAATCCTAAGCAATTAACCAAGTTGTCCGGCATGTCATTGGTCCCTCGACGCTTCGTCCGATTCTTCGGCGCATCGTCCTCTCCTACGGCCTATTGACCAATCGGCCAGTTGACTCCGCAACTCCGATTTCCTTGGCACAATACCCACTCTTCTTGGCCCGATGCCTGAGTCCATGGCCCGAAGCCTTCTGTTGATACGTCGACCGATCCACCGGTCCGACGTACAATCTTCTTACATGTTCCTCCGGCACAACATGATTTTTCTTGCTTTAATTGTCTCATCCTGATCGAAGTATCCTACGTCACTCAAAACACAGATTAAAACATAAACATATATCAAGTGGTTTCATCATCAAAATACGAGATTTAACAATCTCCCCCTTTTTGATGATGATAACCACTTGATGACGGAGTTAACCTTAACTCCCGGAGTTTAAACAAACTCCCCCTATCAATATGCCATATTGATATAAACTCTTGGATTTAAAAATCCAAGCAACATGTCATCATATACTTATGCATAACATATCATGTCATCAACATACTTCTCCCCCTTTGTCATCAACAAAAAGGAGAAGTACAACTATTCTTGTGTTTGTGATATTAATTCAACTTATTGCATGAAAAACATAATATCAAGTTTTATCATCATGTAGTTTTGAAGCTAGAAAATTTAGCAAGTGTTACATCATGCTTAGAACATTCAAGCTATCAAGTTGTAGATATGCAAGTTTTACAACATACAAGATAGCACATTCAAAGATATACAAGTTGGCATATTTGCTTTTTCTTGAGATAGGGACGATAGCACATTTTTGCATTTTCTTTAGATTTCAAGTTAGCAATTCTCGGTGATGTTCAAGATAGCAATTTCTTCTCTTTTGAGAAGTGGAATTTTTGCTTTCTTCTTAAATCACGCAATTTGCTTCTTTTGAGATAGCAACTTTTTGCTTCTCTTTAGATCACAAGCTAGCAATTCTAGCAAATTTGACATCATGCAAGATAGCAAATTTTTGTGATGTTCAAGATGTCAAGTTCTTTTCCTTGCAATATGTAAGCTAGCAAATATTTGCTTCCTTTGCAAAGTTCAATTTTCTAAATTTTGCAAGATGAGCTAGCGATATTTCTCCCCCTTTGTCAATGTCAAAAAGAAAGGAAGACCTTTTGCGTCAATTTCTAAATCATGACAAAGGTAAGTATCAATCTTATCATTATATTTTTAAATTAAAACATGCACATTTTCAAAACCATATATTTCATTTTTCATGCATGATACAAATAAATCAATCATCATTATGAGCATATTATACATGATATTCAAGCATTAAAATTTTTAAGCATTTATCAATCATGATATCGAACATTCATCATTTAAAGCATTCATGATACACATCATATGCAATACACCATGTACATCATTATCATAAGTATTGCATGCATCATTTCAAATTCATGAATATTTCATCATTGCATACATCATATCAAATAATAAAATATAAAATCATTATTAATGCATGATTCCAAATCATCATTTATTTCACATCATGATGGTACCAATTTTGTCAAATTACATCCTACCATGTATGATCGAAACTTTTTATCAAAACAAATTAATAAATATTTCATGTATTCATATCATCAGATAAGGAATATCAAGAAGAATTATTAGGTGATGAGATGTATTTCATTCATTCAAAGAATTTTACATAATAAAATTCAAGTCATAAGCCTTAAAAGATGTCATGAGAGAATATATAATATAAACAATCTTGATTTATAAAATGAATACTCAAGTTATAATTTCGAGAAATCAAGAGAAACCGTGATTCATTTTAACAAATCTCCTCTTAAATAAATAACTTAAAGAATTCTTAGGAGATCATGAAAAAGATAGAGTTCATTCAATCTTGTAAGAGAACAAGATATTAATTCATGCATATAAAATCTTGATTTAAGCATAAGAAATCTCAATTTATAAATTTTGAAAAATTAAGATAAAGCTCATTTAAATCATCAAATCAAGATCAATAGATTTTCAAAAATGAATTGTTAGGATCAAGAAAATCCGAAAATGAAATTTAACACTTTCATGCATTCGGACATGGTTTTGCTATAGATTTTCAAACACAATCATGAAGATAAAACATGCTCATGATCATGGAAATTTTTGTATCCAAAACACATAATTTCTAACATGTTATTAAGGCATATAATAGTATAAAATTCTAATTATAGCAATTATATCCTACAATGCATGATCAAAATTTCTCCTCATTTTATCATTGTAAACAAGAAAGAATAGGAGAAGAACAAAATAGTATAAAATATTTTAATCATTTCAAGGCATATAAGCCATAAATATAATCACATCATGTCATGAAAGATAAAATCTCAAGGATCGTATAAATACCAAAAGACATGATAAATTTAAATAATTTCTTTAATAAAATGCAAGAAGTCATGGTGAATGATCTTGATTTATATAAAGTTTCAAAACATAATTATCAAGATCATGGTTAGTTTTATACATCTCCTCTTTAGGAAATGGTAAAAGGAAACATAGGAGATATAAGATTTTGATTCATAAAGAAGATCTCAAGTAATTCCAATAAACCAAGATCATAATTAGGATAAAAATTCATTCAAATTCAAATCGTCAAATCAAAATCATTTTCAAGAAATTCATAAAAAGATGATCAAATAGATTCATCACAGTCAATAAGATAGAGAAAAAGAATTTTCAAGAAACATGCTTTTCTCTTTTTAGCCATTTCAATTTATATGATTTATTTCATAGAAGTATGCCTTTTTCATTTATGAAAACATGCATCAACGTTTAGGATAAAAAATGAATTTCATCATAAAAACCATCAAGATCAATAAACCATAAAAATCATCATGTATAACTTTAAAATCTTATGCACAAAATCATCAAATCATGGAATCAAAATTTCAATATTTTCATTACAACTTTATGCATTACTTCTAATCAAACATGATTTCATTAAAAATCGAGAAATAACAATGGAAATCAACATGATAAACATTATTACTTCTTAACCATGATTTTATATTTTCAATCAAAATCATTTTATTTATTTATCATAAAATATGCAATATTATCATTTTCGAAATTACTAGCATGATCATAATTTTTGTATTTTTATTTATAAACATGTAATTTTTAAGAAAATTAATTCTAAACTAAAAAAAAAAATACATCATGAAAGCATCAAGTAATTTCAAAATAAATTAGGGGGATTTTGATTACCTCATCATTGAAAGCGGTTAAGGCGTAGTTTGCCACCTCGCCTTTCTTGATTTTCTCCTCGTCTTCGGAGGAGCTCGATTCATCCCACTTTGTGTTCTTCTTCTTTGGCCACTTCCTCCGTTCAAGTTCATTATTTATTTTAGATTTTTGTTTAATAAACTTATTAAGATTTAGTATTCGAAGTTCAAGTTCATCGTTGTTCTCATCACTTAAGTCATCGCTCAAGTGGTATTCATTTGTCCGGAGTTCCAAATCCTTCCTGTTCTTTGGAAGGTTGTTTTGTTCATCATGTGCATTGTGCACCATTTCATATGTCATCAACAAACCAATTAGTTCTTCAAGTGAAAAAATATTTAAATCTTTTGTTTCTTGTATTGCGGTTATTTTAGGATCCCACCTTTTTGGAAGGGATCTTAAGATCTTGCTTACGAGATCAAAATTTGAAAAAGATTTACCAAAACTCTTAGATTATTGATGACATTCGTGAAACGGGTGTATATGTCGCCTATAGTCTCGCTTGGTTGCATTCGAAAAAGCTCAAAATCATGCAATAAAATGTTAACTTTCGAGTCTTTGATTCTACTAGTTCCCTCGTGCATGATTTCAAGTGTTCACCAAATATCAAAAGTCGTTTCGCATGCAGAAATCCAATTGAACTCATTTTTGTCCAAAGCGTAAAATAAGGCATTCATAGCCTTTGCGTTTAAAGAAAAATGCTTATTCACCAAATCCGACCATTCGTTCATCGGTTTAGAGGGAAGTTAAAAACTGTTTTCAATAATATTCCATAAATCCAAATTCATAGAAATCAAGAAAACTCTCATTCGAGTTTTCCAATAAGTGTATTCCAATCCGTTAAACAACGGTGAACGAATAACCGAGAAGCCCTCTTGAAAGCCATGAAGAGCCATTTCTCTTGGGTGTAAATCTGAAATGAAAAAAATCGGGCTCTGATACCAATTGTTAGGACCAAGAGCACTAAGAGGGGGGGGGTGAATTAGTGCAGCGGATAAACGCATCAACTTCATCAAATCTCTCCTACGATAAAAATCGTTTCCGACGTAAAACCAATTTCAGAAACTTAGCTTAAAAGCATACGTAAATGTATTGAAGGCAGTAAGCTATTGAAGGGGTTTGTAGTAAGGTAATAGCAGGAAACAAAATGCAAACCAGAGAAGACAGGAGTTTATAGTGATTCGGTCAATCGTGACCTACATCCACTCCTCCGACTCCTCTTTCGTCGAGGCCACCGACATCCACTAACGATCTTCCTTTACTAGGCATAGATCAACCTCCTTCTTACACCCCTCTTCTCCTTTTACCGGGTTTAGGAGACAACCCTTACAAGCACTCACTCTCCTCTCTAAAATAGAATCTTAACACTTAAGCTAGAGAAGAGATTTCTCAACTGATTTCTACAGCGTTTCTTTCCTTTTTTGCTCTCTGTGCTTGTGTGAATTAACCAGGGATGAGAGAGGTATTTATAGGCCCCAAACTAGTTTGAATTTGGAGCTCAAAACTATCATCTCCCGGAATATCGGGGTCCTGGCTGTGCCACCTCCTAACTAGGGCGGTACAACCACCTGGCAGCTCGGAGACTGAGCCTCTAGGCGGTGCTACCGCCTGACAGGGGCAGTTGCACCGCTTGGCAGAGCTCAGAGACTGAGCTCACGCGGATCCACCGCCCAGTCTCGCTCGGAGACTGAGCTTAGGCGGTGCAACTGCCTGCTTGGGGTGGTTGCACTGCCTAGTCTCGCAGAGCCCAAGTGGTGCCACCGCCGACCCTAGCGGTGCCACCGCTTGGCAGGAATTCTGGTCCGAATGGGTTGATCCATTCGGCTCAATTTGGGTCTGTCAAGGCCCCAATTGCCCCCAGATTAAGTTAATGGGATCACCTCCCATTCCTAACTTAATCTATATGCTAACTACGATATTTCTTAAGACATTTACTGCAACTTGCTCCGGTGCGTCAATCGCTTCTTCTGGCGAGCTTTCGGCGAACTTCCGTCGATCATCCGATGAACCCTCGGTGATGCTCCTATGGACTTCCGGCAAACTCCTGGACTTGCGACGATCCACTTGGCGAGTTCTGACGAGCTTCTTTGGTAAGCTCTTGGACTTCTCGGATTTGTTCCTGTAGAACCTCCGACGATCGTCCGGACTTCCGTCGAACTCTCGAACTCCCAACGTGATCATAGTCTTGACTCCGGCGCAACTTTTGCTGCATTTCTTACTTCCATCATAGTTAATCCTGCACATGTAAAACAAAACTTTGATCGAGACAATTAATCCTAAGTAATTAACCAAGTTGTCTGGCATGTCATTGGTCCCTCGACGCTTCATCCGATTCTTCGACGCATCGTCCTCTCCTGCGGCCTATTGCCTAATCGGCCAGTTGACTCCGCAACTCTGATATCCTTGGCACAATACCCGCTCTTCTTGGCCCGATGCCCGAGTCCACGGCCCGAAGCCTTCTGTCGATACATCGACCGATCCACCGGCCCGACGTCCAATCTTCTGACATATTCCTTTGGCACAACATTATTTTACCTACTTTAATTGTCTCATCCTGATCGAAGCATCCTACGTCACTCAAAACGCAGATTAAAACATAAACATATATCAAGTGGTTTCATCATCAAAATACAAGATTTAACATAGTGAAGTCCATGGATTTGTGCAATAAGAATCGGATCGTGATGAGATTATGATAATACGATTGATTCGCTTTTAAACACAAACCCTAAATAATACTAGTCATAGGTTACTCGAGAGGGACATTGAGATAATCATGTTAGGATCAAGAGCTTGCTAAGAGGGGGGGGGGGGGGGGGGGGTGAATTAGTGCAGCGGAAAAACCAATGCCGGTTAAAAAGACTTTCATACGATAAAATTTGATTCCAATGAAAACTATTTTGGAAATATCTTTAACTTGAGAGCATGTGGAAGTGTAGTTGATGTAAAGCAATGAAGGCAATTTGTAGTTAAGATAATAGGCAGAAAGTAAATGCTAACCGAGATTTAGAGTGGTTCGGTCAATCTTAACCGACATCCACTTTTGGCTTCCTCCTCTGACGAGGTCACCGATGTCCACTAGAGGCATTCCTTCAATAGGCGAAGGCCAATCACCTTTTATCGGGTTTAGGAGATGACCCTTACAAGCACTCACACTCCTCTCTTACAAATTTCTAACACTTAGAGTAGAGGAGGGAAATCTAAGGAGATTGCAGCAGCGTTTCTCTACTTTTAAACTCTTTGTGCTTGTATGCTTTAACAAGGGATAAGAGGGGTATTTATAGGCTTCAAGTTCATTCAAACTTGGAGCCTAAAACTTTCCCATCTTGGGTTCCCCGGGCATAAGCGGTACCACCGCCCAATGTTAGTTTGATTGATACTATCCTGGGTGGTACCATCACCTAGGTCTAGTGGTACCACTTCTTGGGGGCCAGTGCTAGGCGGTACCACCACCTTGCACCCTGCTAGGGGTGGTACAACTACTCAAACTGGTAGTACCATCGCCTGATATAGTCTCGAAGACTGTGCCATGACGACGAGACTTCTTTCGACATTGTTTGGGCTTCTTATTGGGCCCAACATAGTTCTTACAAGGGCCTAGCTAGCCCCTAATTGGGTTGGCCCAAATCCAATATCAATTATGTGCTAATTACGATTCCTAAGACATATTCTAAGTTAAACAAAGTCCGTAAGTCTATTCTTCCGATGAGCTTCCGGCGATCTTCCGACGATCTTCCGACGATCTTTCGACGATCTCTCGGCAATGTTCCGGTAGACTCCCGGCAAGCTCTTGGACTTCATGACAATCTTCTTGGTGAGTTCCGACAAGCTTCTCTGGCAAGCTCCGAGACTTCTTGGATGGTTCCTCCAGAACTTCCGACGAATGTTCGGACTTCCGACAAACTCTCAAACTCCCAACGTGATCTCGATCTTGACTCCGGGACTTCATTTTGCTTCATGCCTTGCTATCATAGTTAATCCTGCACATGTAAAATACACTTCGATCTAGACAATTAATACTAAGCAATAATCAAGTTGTCCGGCATATCATTGGTCCCTCGACGCTTCATCCGATTCTTCGGCTCATCGTCCTCTCCTACGGCCTATTGCCCAATCGGCCAATTGACTCTGCAACTCTGATATCTATGGTGAAATGTCCGCACTTCTTGGCTCGATGCCCGAATCCATGACCCGAAGCCTTCTATCGATACGTCGACCGATCCACCGGTCCGACGTCCAATCTTCTAACATGTTCCTCCGGCCCAAAATGATTTTCCTGCTTTAATTGTCTCATCCTGATCGAAGCACCCTGCGTCACTCAAAACATAGATTAAATCATAAACACATATCAATTGGTTTCATCATCAAAATACGAGATTCAACAATCTTTCCCTTTTTGATGATGACAACCAATCGATATGCCTTATTGATAGAAACTCTTAGATTTAAAAATCCAAGCATGTCATGATCAAATCATGACATGACATCAACATACTTCTCCCCCTTTATCATCAACAAAAAGGAGAAGTTCAGTCTATCAAATGTTTGGAAATATAAGTTCAACTCATTGTATGAAAAACATAATATCAATTTTTATCATCATTCAAGCTAGCAAAAATTTGAGTTTTGTAAGTTTGTAAATTTTGCTAGATATGCTAGTTCAGCATGTTTGTTTTGCAATATTCAAGATAGCAAGTTCTACAACATGCAAGCTAACAATGTTACAACATTTTAGAACATGCAAGCTAGCAATTTAGAGATGTTCAAGAAAGCAACTCTTGCTTCTTGAAATATGCATGTTTGCTAGATGTGCACGTTAGCATATTTTGCTTCTTGAGATAAGCAATATAGCACTTTTGCAAGCTCTTTCTTCTCTTTTGAGAAGTGTCATTTTTGCTTCCTTTGCGAAGTGCAAGCTAGCAAAATTTTGTTTCATTCTTGAATTGTGCAAACTAGCATATTAGAGATGTTCAAGAAAGCAACACTTCCTTCTTGAAATATGCAAGTTTTACAATATACAAGCTAGCAAATTCAAAGATAGGCAAGTTGGCATATTTGCATTTCTTTGCGATAGGTAAGATATCAAGTTCTTCTCTTTGCAATATGTAAGCTAGCAAATATTTGCTTCCTTTGCAATGTTTGAGCTAGCATCTTTTCTCCCCCTTTGTCATTGTCAAAAAGAAGGGAAGACCCTTTATATTAATTTTCAGATTATGACAAAGGTAAGTATCAATCTTATTTATGCATCATTATATATTAAAACATGCATAATTTCAAAAACCTTATTTATCATGTACGATACCGAAAAAAAATCAATCATCATTATGAGCATATCATACATGATACTAAAACATTAAAATTTTTAAGCATTTATTAATATTTTGATCATGATACCAAACATTCATCGTTCAATATGGTATCATTTCATAACATGATAATTATTGACTTTCATATAAAAAAAAATCATAGTATTGCATGCATCAAAATAATATCATGATTGTTTCATGCATTCATACCATCACATGAAGAATATCAAAAAGAACTTGGTGATGAGATATACTTTATAATCTCAAAGAATTTTACATAATAAAATTCAAGTCATAAACCTCAAAAGATGTCTAATAGCATATCATGGTTCATTAGAGTTAGTCTTCTTTTTAGTGAATAGCAAAAAGAATAGTTGGAGAGCAAGATCTTAATTCATGCATATCAAATCTTCAATCATCAAAATCATGATTCATCTAGAAAATTCTCCTCTTTAAATATTCAAAGAAAGATCTTAGGAGATCAAATAATAAAAGATATTCAGAGGAAATTTTAAGTCATGAATTTCAAAAAAGATGTTCTCTTTAGTAAATCGTAAAAGAACCTTAGGAGAAAAAGATTTCAATTCATGCATATAAAATCTTACCTAAGCATAAGAAATCTCAATTTACAAATTTTGAGAAATCAAGATAAAGCTCATTTAAATTTAAATCATCAAATCAAGATCATTTTCAAGATATTCACAAAAGTGATACAAATATATTCATTAATCTCCTTTTTTAAAAATTCGATAAAGCCAAAAAAATAAAATTTTCAAGGAGAAACCTTTCCTCTTTTTAGTTGTCTCAATTCATGTGATTTATTTTATTTTTTCCAAGTAAATACATGCATCATTTTTTAAACCAAAAAAACCACTTTTATTACCATGAAAATCGATAATCCATAAATCGTAAGAATCATCATGCATAACTTTAAAATTTCATGCATAGAATAAAATCGTCAATCATGGTATCAAAACTTTTAATGTTTTCATCATTATGCATCATTACATCATTAAGCATGATTTCATTAAACATGAAGCATCTTCAATCAAAATCGAGAAATAATACGTAAATGATATACATTATTTCTTCTTTAAACATGCATAGGATTTATCATTAGATTTAAATCTAATATTTTATTTCTTTATCACAAAACATGCAGTTTTCATTATCATTTAAAAAAAAACATGATTCCTAATTTTTTACATTTTCATAACATTATTAAACCTATAATTTTTAAGAAAAATAATTTTTATAAACTAAATAAATAAAAAAATGTATCATGGAAAGCATCATGTAATTTCAAAATAAATTAAGAGAGTTTTGATTACCTCATCGTTGAAAGCCGTTAAGGCATAGTTTGCCACCTCGCCTTTGTTGATTTTCTCCTCGTCTTCGGAGGAGCTCGATTCATCCCAATTTTTGTTCTTCTTTATGCATTCAAAGCAAGTAGTTCCATTCTTTTTATTCTTTAATTTTTGTTTTATGAACTTTTTAGATTTCATTTGTAGTTCAAGTTCACCATCACTTGGGCTTATGCTCGAGTGGTCTTCAAATGTTCTATGTCCCAAATCCTTCCTGTTCTTTGGAAGGTGGTTTTGTTCATCGTGTTCATCATGTGCATTGTGCACCATTTCATATGTCATCAATGAACCAATTAGTTCTTCAAGTGGTAGGTTGTTTAGGTTTTTAGCCTCTTGTATCGTAGTTACTTTTGAGTTCCAATCTTTAGAAAGAGAACGTAAAATATTGTTTACAAGTTCAAAATCTGAAAAACTTCTACTAAGTGCTTTTAAACCATTAACAACATCCGTAAAATGAGTGTACATGTCAACAACGATTTCGCTTGGTTTCATTTGAAAAAGTTTGAAATCTCAATGACCTCATCGAAGGAGGAAGCCAAAAGTGGATGTAGATCAAGATTGACCGAACTACTCTAAAATTGCCATGTTCTCTGGTTTATATTTATTCTTGCCATTTACATACTACAAACTACTTAGATAGTCACTACGCTTCCTTACGCTTCCAAGTTATTAACTTTCCGAAATTGGTTTTCAATGTAAACGACTTTTATCATACGAAAAGTCTTTTTAAACCGATATTGGTTTTTTCGCTGCACTAATTCACCCCCCCCCCCCACCCCCCCCCCTCTTAGTAAGCTCTTGATCCTAACATCCTTCTGTGGTGCGACAGAAACAGAGCCCTCTGTTGCCACAGCCCCCCGTCGATCCTTGCCATCGTCGCTGCTCCCTGGCCACCAACCTCCTCCTCTCCAGTACCACCGCCCCTGCTTCCCAGCAGCCCGCACCCCTACTGCAACCCGTCACACCTCTGCATCATTATTGTAGCCTCAACCCCCTTGCTCTGCACCATTTCCATAGCCTCCTTGCCACCGTCGCCGCTACTTCCCAACTGGCGACGTCTGCCACTGATTCCTCTTCTCCACTGTAGCCTCAAACTGAACCACTTCAACCCCTTAACCCCCTTACTCTACACCATTGCCGCAGCCCCCTTGCTCTGCATCAATGTTGCAACCGTCGGTTTCCACTACTGTAGTCTCAACTCCGGCTACTTCAACGCCAACTCCCTCTTGTTCTACCTTCGCTATTGCAGTTGCTAGTTGCCATCACCACGGCCTCAACCTGGCTACTCGGTGATCGCTTCCTTGGGTCACAGTAGTTACAACCATCGCCTTTCAGCCTCGGCTCTCTCATCTCACATAGCGACAAAAACACAGGGCAGCAAATCTTCCTCCATCGCAGCCACCGTAGTGGTGAGCCCTTGGCAGCGTTGTCCCCAACCGCACCACCATCATTGCCTCCCAGTCCTCAGTAGTAGCGATCCCTCCACGCAGCGACCGCAACAAGCATCGCTGCCTCTCACTAGTGCCTCCTTCCATAGTGCGACAGAGACAAAGCAACGCTGCCTTCCATCCACGCCGTTGTAGCCACCGCAACGGCGAGCCCTTGGTAGTGCTGCCCCTAGTCGAACCACCATCGCTGCCTCCTAGCCCTCAGCAGCAGCGATCCCTCCATGCAGTGACCACAACAAGCATCGCTGCCTCCCACGCAACGACCGTAGCTACATCCCCGCATCCTCGCAGCAACCCTTCATTCCTATAGTGCTGCCACCGACTACCTCACAACAACAACACCGAATAGGGCAATGATTGATACCCTAGTCCTAACACCAAAAATAGGAGTTAAGATTACATATTTGCTGTTTTACGCAATGGCAACCGATAACTCAATGAAAACACAAATAGAAGCATTATAAATCAGAATTAAGAATCGACTGCAAAAAACACTTAATGATTTAAAAAAGAGCCTACTGGAGAGCCTCAACAAATTTTAACAAGATGGGAGCTTAAGTTCTACATTGCATAGATATGGAAATACAAGAAAAGGGCCCTAAGACTGTGACACAAACTACTCACACATGAAGGTAGAACTTCCAAGATGGGAAGATGGAGATTCGACCAATTGGATCTCTAGGGCAGTAAATTTTTTTCGTTTTCACCGAACTCTAGAAGAATCTAAGGTGGAAATAGTCTCAATCCAACTAGAGAGAGATGCAATCCAATAGTATGATTGGTATGAAACTTACCACAGAGTCTCCTCATGGGAGCAAGTTAAGAGAAGACTTGTTATTCACTTTGGACCATCTATATATGAGAATGTTGATGGGAAAATCGTCAAAATTTGTCAAACTTCTATAGTATTGGAATATCAAAGTAGATTTGAAAGATTGTCAAATCAAGCTAGAGATTAGTCGGAACGATAACTTCTGGATACATTTATTGAAGGGCTTAATCTAGAGATTTGGTGTGAAGTTAAGGCTCGTCAAACCCGTACCATGATAGTTGCGATTTCATTTGCATGCCTACATGAGGAAAAAATCAGCATGGAATATCGTCGAAAAAATGTGTCAATAAATAGGTGATTAGCAAGCAGCACACCCCATCTACTCCCAATCAAAATCCTATCACTTGTTTATTGAGTCTGTTTAGTTTAGTTAGAGTCAGGTAGAGGTTTATTTAATATTTATTTATTATTAGAGTCTAAGTCATGATGGACTCTGGGTAAAACTCTATAAATAGTGATGTAACCCTTTCTTTCTAGAAATCAGTAAATCAATCAATGAAATATTATTCCAGTTTGTGGACAAGGAGGCCAATCCCCTCTAAGTGATCATTCCATTTTCTCCCCTTTCTTCCATGATAAGACCTTAGGGTCTTATCATTTGGTATCAGAATAGCGATCCTTGGCATTCTCACTACAGTGTTGCCATAGCCACCATCAGAAAAAAAAAAAAAAAAAAAAAATTATGAGAGAGAGTGAAGCCGGCAACCACGCATGCTGTTCCTTCTCAACTAAGAAGGAACCTTTGCTTCACGACGCCGACCACCAGTGCCTCTTCTCCACCACCGGTGCTGCTTCCCGACCAGCGACCATTGTTGTCGCTGCTCCTTGTCCAGCACCCACCGCCACCGCTACGCCCGGCCAGCAACCTTCTCTCCTTACTTCCCCATCTCACTCAAGTAAGAAGGCCACGGCTGCTATTTCCTAGCCAACGAACCACCCCTCAAAGTGATTAAGAAGGCCGATCCCCGATCATCCCCGTTTATCTTCCTTCTTTTACGATAAGACCTTAGGGTCTTATCATTTGGTACTAGAGTAAGTTTGAAAGATTATCAAATCAAGTTAGAGATTGGTCAGAACGATAACTTCTTGATACATTTATTAAAGGGCTTAATCCGGAGATTCGGTGTGAAGTTAAGGCTCGTCAACCCCGCACCATGAAAGCTGTGATTTCATTTGATAAGGCTCTGCTTGAAACGTGAAAGACTAGATGTTATTTAGAGCTAGCTAGCAAATCCAAGCGGTAGGCAACTAGTCCAATGTGTTCTAATACCTTATAAGGCCCAAAAAACCGAGGAGATAGCTTCAAAGAAGATCGAACCTTTATAGAAGTTTGCTTATAGGGTTGAAGATGAAGGAAAATCCAATCACCCATAGTAAATTCTCGTTCACTTCGATGTTTATCAGCTTGTTGTTTTATTCTTGCTTGTGCGGCTGTGAGGTTATCCTTTAAAAGCTGAATAATCTTGTTTCTATCCATCAATTCCTTGTCCACTTGATCAACTTTAGAAGAATCGGATATATATTTTGTAAGTGTAGGCGAGGGTTGACCATAAACTACTTCAAATGGAGTCATTTTAATAGAAGAATGGTAAGAGGTATTATACCACCACTCCGCCCAGGGAAGCCATTTAATCCATTCCTTTGGCTTGTCGCTAATAAAGCATCGGAGGTAATTTTCTAGTCACCTATTTACTACTTCAGTTTACCCATCTATTTGTGGATGATAAGCAGTGCTCATATTTAGTTGAGTACCCTATAAACAAAAAAGTTCTGTCCAGAAAGAGCTAGTAAAAACCTTGTCTCAATCAGTAACAATGGAACGGGGACTCCTATGTAATTTAGCTATGTTTTCTACAAAAGTACGAGCAACACTTACGGTAGTATAAGGATATCGTAAAGCATAGAAATGAGTATACTTTGTAAGCCTATCCATGACTACAAGTATAGTACTTTTTCCTTTAGATGGTGGGAGTCCGTCAATGAAATCCATAGATATATCGGTCCAAGTAGCATTAGGAATTGGAAGGGGCTATAGTACGCCTAGGTGGCTACTGTCTCACTTTTGTGATGCTAGCAAACATCACATTCTGTAACAAATTTCTTCATGAAATTTTTCATACCTTTCCAATAAAAAAGTTGTCAAACTCGCTTATAAGTGCGGAGAAATCCTGAGTGACCAGCAATTGGTGATGAATGGAACTCCTTCAGAATTATCACATGGCAAGAAGAATGTGGGGCAACCACTATTCAGTCTTTATAGTGCAAGTCCATTGAATTCCAACTATAATTTAGGAAAGAACTTGGGGCTTCTAATATTTTTGTGATATTTTAGATCTCAGGATTATCTGACCATTCCCTTCTGATAACTTCCAAAGTCTCACAAATAGAAATAGGAATAGCTACTAGTTCAGCTTGCTCTGGAAGGGGTGAGAGGGTATCTGCTACTAAATTCTTGCTCCCCTTTTAATAAATGATCTCATAATTGAATCCCAGTAACTTTGTGACCCATTTCTGCTGCTTTAAAGAAGAAATCTTTTGTTCTAGAAAATATTTGAGGTTTTTGTGATCAGTGCGTATTTAAAATCGTCGACCAATTAAGTAGGGTCTCTATTTTGTGACTGCATATATTATGGCTAACATCTCCTTGTCATAAATGGATAAACTCAAATGGGAAGGGGAAAGAGCTTTACTAGCGTAAGCGATAGGCCGACCTTCCTGTATTAATACAGTCCCTATTCCAGCTCCAGAAGCATCAGATTCAATCACAAACAACTTATTAAAATTGGATAGAGTAAGCACTGGTGTAGTAGTCAATGTAATTTTCAAAAAATAAAATGCCTGAGTTATCTCTTCTGACCATCTGAATGCATCTTTCTTCAGAAGTGACGTTAAGGGAGCACTGATTTTGCCATAATTCTTCATAAACTTTCGATAATAGCCCGTTAGTCCCAAGAACCCCCTTAAAGCTTTGATTGACTTTGCAATTGGCCAGTCTATCATCACTTGGATTTTTGAAGGATCAACTGCAACACCCTTTTGAGATATGATATGGTTGAGGTACTCAACCTCCGGTTGCCCAAAACTGCACTTGGATTTCTTGACAAAAAGACCAAGCTCACGAAGAATATTAAAGATAATTCGCAAATGTGATAAATGACTTTCTAAGGAAGGACTATATATTAAAATATCATCAAAGAAATCCAAAACAAACTTATGGAGATGAGCCCGAAATATATCATTTATTAAACTCTAGAAGGTAGAGGACGCATTGGTTAACCCAAAAGGCATTACTAGAAACTCATAATGGCTATTATGTGTCTTGAAGGAAGTTTTCTGAACATCACTTTCATGTACTCTGATTTGATGATAGCCCGATTGTAGGTCCAATTTAGTGAAGACCTGAGCTCTTCCTAATTCATCCAATAGTTCTTCCACTACCAAAATAGGAAATTTATCTTTTACTGTAATATTGTTGAGTACTCGATAGTCGACACACATCCGCTATGAGCCATCCTTCTTTCTGACCAATAAAACTAGGGAGGAATATGGGCTAACACTAGCTCGTATAACTCTTATTTTGAGCATCTCTGTGACAATCCTCTCTATCTCTACCTTTTGGAAATGTGGATATCTATAGGGTCGGACGTTGGTTGGTGCCTTCCCGGGTATCAGTGGGATCCGATGATCATGACATCTAAGAGGTGGAAGTCCGTGTGCCTTTGCAAATATATCTGCAAACTCTGTTAGCAATGATTCAATATTTATAGTCGGGATATTCACTATTGTTTCCTCTTCAATGTTCTCAATTGCACCAAGAATCCGGTGTGTGTCTTCCGGAGAACCTGCTCCATCCGATTGATAGTTGTAACCTTACCTTCGCATCTTCCTTTGAGAGTCACATGCTTTCCATTAATAAAGAATTTCATAATTAGTTTAGAAAAATTCCAGAAGACATCACCTATGATTGATAGCCATTCAATTCCAAGCACCACTTCATAGTCTTCCAAGGGTAATAAAAATAAAATCCATAAGCAATTCTTATCCTTGCAAAGTCAGTTTTATCTTTGAACACTTGCTGTCATAGGTTAAAATTCGTCCATCGGCCACCTTGACTTCAAATTTGTCACAACATTCATTGTGGTAAGCTAATCGAGCTGCAACTTTCCTATCCATAAAAATATTAGTGCTACCCATATCAATCAAAATAGTGACAGGCTAGTGTTTCAAAGTTTCCCTAATTTTCATAGTTTGTGGATTAGAGTAGCCAGCCAATGCATGCATTGTATATGTGATGGCTTCAACATCTTTATCAGTTTACACATCTTCATGATCGGAATCCGACACTTCTGCTTCCGGTTCCTCCTCAATCGGTTCAATCATCAAATGTCTTCTTTGTTTGTATCGGTGCTCCTTAATCCACTTTTCATCGCAATGCCAACACAAACCCTTCATTAACTTTTCTTTGAGTTCTTCTCAGATTAGTCTGTGAGTGTTATGATTTCAACTAGGAGTAGATAAGGTGGGTTGCTTGCTAATCACATGTTTATTGGCACCTATGTTTCGATGATATTCCACACTGAGTTTTTCCTCATGTAGGTATGCAAATGAAATCATACCTATCATAGTACGGGGTTGACGAGTCTTAATCTCACATCGGATCTCTGGAATAAGCCCTTCAATAAATGTATCCAGAAGTTGTCATTCTGACCAATTTCTAGCTTGGTTTGGTAATCTTTCAAACCTACTATGATATTCTAACGCTATAGAAGTTTGACAAATTTTGACGAGCTAGCCATCAACATTATCATATTCTTATGGGTCAAAGCAAACAAGAAGCCCTCTTTTGAACTGCTCCCATGAAGAAACTCCGTGGCAAGTTTCGTACTAATTGTACCACTGGATTGCATCTCCATCGAGTTGGATTGAGGTCACTTCTACCTTGGATTCTTCTAGGGTTCTATAAAAATGAAAAAAAATTTCCGCCTTAGAGATCCAACTAGTCGGATCCCCATTTTCCCATCATGAAAATTCTACCCTAATGCATGGGTAGTGTGTGTCACAATCCTGGGGCCCTTTTCTTATACCTCCCAATTTGTTCAACGTAGTACTTGAGCTCCCATCTTGTTAAAACCCGCTAAAGTGCTCCAACAAGCTCTTTTTAAAATCATGAAGGGTTTCTTGTAGCCGATTCTCAATTCTAGTTTCCAACGCTTCCATTTGTGCTTTCACTGAGTTATCGATAGTCATTGCGTATGACTGCAAATCGGTAATCCCTAGTTCTTATTTCTAATGTCTGTAAATGGCATCCGCACTGTGGTTGCGAAGCTACCGAGGAAACGAACACCAAGGGTAGTGCTGCGGTCACTACAAGGAGGAAGAGGTGCTGCCTTGTGTTTCAGTCACTACGTGAGACGAGAGCATCGGGGGTTAGAAGGCAACGATTGCAACTGTTGTGACCCATAGGAGTGATCACCGAATAGTCAGGTTGAGGCTATGATGATGGCAACCGTGACTATGGTAGCGGAGCCAGAACAAGAGGGAGCGATTCTTGAAGTGGTCGAGGTTAAGGTTGTAGTGGAGAATAGGAATCGACGGTGGCACTACGGGGAACAAGGGCAATCGGTGATTTTCCCTTTTTCTATCACCAGAGCAAGGGGGAGGCTGTGAGGATCACGGTTGGGTGGCGAGCGGTGACATCATTGGCTAGGCAGTAACAGCAACGGTGGTGGCAGCCGACATTTACAACAGCAAGGGGACCCGCGATTGCGGCAGCAAGGGGACCCATGACTGTGACGGTGGTGATTGCCCTGTTTCAGTCACCAAGGATGCAGAGCAAGGGGGAGCAGTGGCTGGGAGGCGTGCAGCGATCATCGCATGGTGGTTGGCAGTGGTGGTGGGTCGGCTGGAAGGCGATGGTGCTCGAGGGGAAGATAAGTGGTGGTGGCATGGTTAGAAACAAGGGCAGCAGAGGTGAGTTGCTTGTGATTGCCTTATTTCAGTTACAAAGGATGCAGAGCAAGGGGGAGCGGCGACTGGGAGGCGAGTGACGGTCGTCGCATGGTGGCTGGTAGCGGTGGTGGGTTGGTTGTGAGGTAACAACGCTCGAGGGGAAGATAAGTGGTGGTGGCACGGTTGGAAACAAGGGCAGCAGAGGTGAGTTAGTTGCCCTATTTTGGTCATCGTGAGGAGGGAGGCAACTGGCGACTATGACTGCGACCCAAGGGGAGGTAGCTAGGGTTGAGGCTGGGAGGCGATTGGAGGTGATCGAGCGGCGACGATCGACCAGGAAGCAGTGGTAGCGGTGGAGTCACCTTGGTGGCGATGGTGGTCACTGGCTGGAGAGCAACAGCGGTGGTGGGCTTGCCGGAAGTAGGGGAAGCAAGGGTTCTCGATTGGGTGCATGGCTGCTAGCCTTTTTTTTTTTTTTTTTTTTATATATGATGATAACTATAGCGAGAACAGCGAGAATGCCGAGGATCACTACCTTGATACCAAATGATAAGACCCTAAGGTCTTATCATGGAAGAAAGGGGAGAAAAGGGAATGATCACTTCAAGGGGATCAACCTCCTTGATCGCTTCGAGGGGATCAGCCTCCTTGAAGATGAAAGAAAGATTGCCGTTCTGATACCAAATGATAAGGCTCTGATATCAAATGGTAAAACCCTAAAGTTATATCGTAAAAGAAGAAAGATAAACGGTGTTGATCACTTCGAGGGGATCTGTCATGCCCCTCAAAAAGATCGATAATATTAAAATTTTCATCATAAACCAATCCAGGATCCAAACTAACATTTGAGGACACTGAAAAACATTCTATCGAATTCACATCTATAAAACCTGTGCAGTTTATAATCATATATCACATCACTCGATAATTCACATTTATGGCAACCCAAGCCAATTTGACAAACATGAACAACATTTATAAATCCACAAGCTAAATAAATTATACAATCAGAACTCCAATTATTCACTACAAGTTCATATCATCATAAACTAGACTTAAAATTCTAAAATTCCAAATAAGAGAGATCGTCTAATACTTTTACAAGGTATATCCATTTCGATTCAGCGACAACATTTTGTTACATACAAAATATGCTTATACAACAATAACATAATAACTAATAAGACTTGCCCATAATTCTGAATAGCTCTCCATTGTCTCAGCCCAATTTAAAATCTCAAAGAGTGACAAGCTAACCTGAAATATTTATATAACAACGGAGTGAGCTAAAAATAGCTCAGCAAATGACAAAGCATATCTAGCATGAAAAGGGACAGTTTCAAACGAACAAGATATCACAATGCAAGAAAGAATCCAAGAGATTCAAGTATATCATCTTATTAGATACAGAATCGCAAATGTCATTTCATTCATAACATATTTGGTTCATAACAAATGGACCATAGAGTAATTGGAGTATATCAATAGCGTACGAGATGTTCCGGAGCATATCAATTGCAAATAGGACATTTCAGAACATATCAGTTCATAGCAAATGGAGCATAGAGTAATTGGAGCATATCAATAGCGTACGAGATGTTCCGGAGCATATCAATTGCAAATAGGACATTTTAGAACATATCAGTTCATAGCAAATAGAGCACAGAGTAATTGGAGCATATCAATAGCGTACGAGATGTTCCGGAGCATATCAATGGCAAATAGGACATTTCATAACATATCAGTTCATAGCAAATGGAGCACAGAGTAATTGGAGCATATCAATAGCGTACAAGATGTTCTGGAGTATATTAATGGCAAATAGGACATTTTAGAACATATCAATGTATAGCAAATGGAGCACAGAATAATTGGAGCATACCAATAGCGTATGAAATGTTCCGGAGCATATCAATGACAAATGGAACATTTCGGAACATATCAATGGTATGTGAAGCATTTTGAAGTATATCAATGGCATAGGAAACATTTTGGAGCATATCAATACAAAATATGAAATAGAAGCTCAGACGTCGTACCCTAGCATAGTGCATGTGAGGTTTAACTCAATGGTGGCTCCACGCCGTGATGAGTTCTCGACTCCATCCACGGGTAGCCCTTTCCTACTTGAGCCCTCTCACCCTGCCCAAGTGCTAGGTTGGCTCTGAATTTCATATCAAATAGATAGAAGGTAAAGTGGGATTCCAAACATAATATGGTCTATCCATTTCTGAATGACCACCAAACATAATCTAGAGCATTGCGGGCTCTAAGAACATACCCTTTACCATTTCTGGCAAAGGTTCAAATAATCCCACAAACACCAGAGCACAAAAGAGTATTGTGAATAATAAATTGGGACATATCGGAAACACATGCGGAACAACGAAATGTACATGTGCCTTTATGAGTCAATACGATGCAAACATAATCCTTCATAAATGTATTCAGATTTAAAAGGAAATGAAGGCACGAGTGTACAAGGATTCCAAGCAATCACATATAGCTCAATTCAAATAAGAAGGTTAGATAAAATCAATTTCCAAAGGAATGAAACCAGAATATGCGAAATTGACCAAAATCGACCAAAGCTCGATTTCTAGCAGAATTCAAGAGGCACATTGAATAAATGATTCAAACTATTAATCGTGCTCTAATTTTACTCAGAAAATATATCATTGGAAAGATATTTCAATCTAGTTTCTGATGAAACATGTTTCGTATGAATTGAACTGTCCAACAAAGAGTTACAAATAATTTGGTAAATAAGGGTCAAAGAACAAAATCTTTGGTTGACAGAATTCAACAGATAACTGGGCAGGTGTTTGGACTCCAAATCATTCAATCCATATATCAAAAGAAAGATCTACGAGTCTAGTTTCTAATGAAATCAGTTTTGAACAAATCGGAATTTCCAACATCGATTTATAGGCAGCTCGGTATCAAAAGGTCAGAAATTACGATCCCTGTTTTATAGATTTTGTAGGCTCATTTGAAACATAAGTTTGGATAGACAAACTTACTCCGAATTATTAAAATAAGCTATCAAAAGAAAGGTTTACGAGTTTATATTCATATCAAATAAGTTTTGTCCAAATCAGAGGTCAATACATGAAGTTATAACCATAACAAGGTAGAAAGGTCAGAATCTCAAAAGTTGCACAGATTCGAATCATTACGTCTAAACAGGAGATATATCAAAAGTAAGGCTAGAACAATTCAAAGTTCCTCATATTCAAAGCAAATGTAGAGATAAAATTACAGTAAAAAAAGATCAAGACACTTGCAATAGGAAAGATTAGAAAGCTTGCAATAGGAAGGATCGGAACACTTGCCTTTCAAAGATTTTGATCCGAAGATCCAAAGGTATCAGCCCAAATCCTTCTACTTTTCCTTCGTGTCCTCTCCCTGTTCTGTATTCTACATATGTCTTTTCTTTTTCCTCCACAACTACAGCTCATGCAGAACATAGAGGCATAGTCACCTGCTCACTCTTACTCTCATTCCTTCGTTTTCTTTTTCAAACACAGCTGTCGCAGCCATCGCCACTGCCACTACCACAGTCGTAGCCACAACCGCAGCTGCTATCACAACCGTAGCCCCTTCCTCTGTACTACTTCCTTCCTCCCTTCTCTCGTTCCTACTTTTTCTTTCCCAAACATAGCTGCCATAGACGCAGCCGCCACCACCGCAGTCGCAATCACGGCCACAGCCCCCTTTTTTTTCCCCTTTCCTTTCTTTCTATTTCCCAAAAGCAACTGCTGCAGCCACCACCGCTGCCGCAGCTATCGCAGCCAACATCACAGCTGCAGCTGCGGTCGCAGCCACAGCCGCAGCCACCACAGTCGCAGCCTCTTCTTCCTCCCATGCTCTTTTTCCTCTCCTTCTCTTCCAGCTGAAGCTGCCACTACCGCAGCTGCCTCCCCTTCTCCTCTTCCTCTCTTCTTCCCTTTTCCTTTCTCTTCTTCTTCCTTTCCTTCTCTTCTTTCCCAGCTGCACTACTGTAGTCGCAGCCTCAGCCACGGCCGCAGCCTCTTCTTCCTCCCCTACTCATCGTCGTCTCCTTCTTCATTTCCAACTGCAGCTGCCATCGCCGCAGTCACAGCCCCTTCTTCCCCTTCTCTTCTTCCTCTCCTTCCCTTCTTCCTTCCTCTCCCTCTTTCCCTACCACAGCTGCAGCTGCCACAGCCGCAGCCGCTGCTACTTCTTTCCCTTCTCCTCTTCCTTCTCCTTCGTTTCTCCTTCTTCTCCTTCCTCCCTTTCTTCTCCCCGACGCACAGCACCTCCTCTCCTTTGTTTCCTCCTGCAGAAAACAGAGGTGCCACCATTTCACCCGCTTCTACTTCTTCTCTTCCTCTTCTTCTTCTTCTCCTTCTTCTCCTTCTTCTTCTCCTCTTCTTCCCTTCTCCTACCTGACACCCCACACCTTCTCACTGCAGCCCATGACGCAGCCATCCTTCTCTTTTTTTTCTTTTTCTGTTCTTCTTTTTCCTCTTCTTCTTCTTCTCCTCCTCATCGCCCCACACCTCCTCTCCTCTGTTTCTGCCTGTAGGAAACAGAGGTGTTGCAGCCCTAGCTGCTGCCACCTCTCGCTCCTCTCCCACTTCCCTCTCTTTTTCTTCTTCTTCTATTCTTCTCTTCTCCCTCTTCTTCCTCCTCTCTTCTTTTCCCTCTTCTTCTTCTTTTCTTCTTCTCCTCTTCTTCCTTTCTCCTCTCCAATGCCCCACAGCTCCTCGCTGCAGCCCTTGCCACAGCCACCTCCTCTTTTCTTCTTCTTCTTCTTCTTCTTCTGCTTCTCTTCTTCTGCTTCTCCTCTTCTTCCCTTCTCCTCTCCGACGCCCCACACATGAACTCCTCTGTTTCCTCCTACACGAAACAGAGGTGCTGCAGCCCTAGCTGCTGCAGCTATCTCTCTTTCCTCTCCCTCTTCCCTCTCTTCTTCTTCTTCTTTTCTTCTCTTCTCCCTCTTCTTCCTCTCTTCTTTTCCCTCTTCTTCTTCTTTTCTTCTCTTCTCCCTCTACTTCTCTTCTTCTTCTCCCCATGCCCCACCGCTCATGTCTCTGTTTCTCGAGAAGTAGAGAGGGTGAGAGGCGGTGGGATAAAACCAAAATTTTCGGTTTTTTTTTTGTAACTTAATAGTTTAGTCCTTGAAATTTCTATATTTATATATAGGTCCTCCGATTTATAAATAAATCTTAATTATTGGGCTATTACTGGATCGGCCTCCTTGATCGCGTCGAAGGGATTGGCCTCCTTGATCACTTCAAGGGGATCGACCTTTTAGGATCGGAGCGGCACTAAAAAAGGGAGGGGGGGAGGGGTGAATTAGTGCAGCGGATTAAAACTTGTAAGTTTGAAAATGATTTCGTAAATGTGTAGAGATTTCGATTCGACAAAGAATGACTTAGTAAAAGTAGCTCGAGTAAAGTAAGGAGATAAAAACCAAATGCTTACTGCTATGTAAATAACGGTTTCAGAAAGGTAAACACTCACACATTCAAGGAACACACCAATTTAAAGTGGTTCGGTCAAATGACCTACATCCATTTGCGAAGCCTTCTACGATGAGGCTCCCAACTTCCACTAGCAAATCACTTTGAAAGGGAAGGACAAATACCCCTCTTACAACCTTTACAAGTGGTTCACACTCTTACAGATTTTCAAAGAAAAAGAGGGAGGTGAACACTTAAGCTATTGAAAACAAGACTTGTTAAGGCTTTATCTCAATCTCTAACTTCTCAAAGGTTGTATTCTTTGCTGAGAATTGAGGGGTATTTATAGGCTCCAAGAAGATTTAAATTTGGGCTCCAAATTTGAATTGTTTTGGGTTTCTAGGTGCTGGCCGTGCACCGCATGTCAATGTTTGACACTGACAATGTACTAGCGGTGCCACCATCGGAACTCTCAGGTTCTGGGCGGTGCCACTGCCCAGTCCAGCAGTACCACCGCTCAACCTTACGGGTCACAGGTTGGGCTCCTAATTTAGCCCAAACCAGTCTATATTATGGCCCAGTTGGCCCCTAACCAGGTTATAGGATTAACCCTTAATCCTAACCCTAATTACATGTAAACTATGAAATTAAGACATAGTCCTAAGTAAGTTTTTAACCGGCAATGTTAAGTTTCCTTCCGGCGAGCTTTTCGGCGAACTTCCGGCGGACTTCCGATACACCCTCAGATTTCTTCCGGTGGACTCCCAGCAGGCTCCCGGTCTTGTGGCGAGTTCAGTGAGTCTTTGGAAAGTAGCCGAACCTTCTTGGTGATCTCCGCGAACCTCTGATCTCTCCGCTGCACTTCTAAAAACTTCGGCATGTCCTCGATTTCTTCTCGGTTGGTTCCGGCAGCACTTCCGACGAATCTTCGGAGTCTCGGCGGACTTTTGAACACCCATCAAACTTGACTCTGGTAGACTTGCTTTATGTCTTCAAGCTATCGTAGTTAATCCTACACACTTAACTCAATAATATGGATTAGATCAATTAACCCATCAATTGATTTCATCATCAAAATCCAAGATTCAACAATCTCCCCCTTTTTTATGATGACAATCAATTATTAACGGAGTTAAACATAACTCCCCCTATCTACATGCCATATAATGAGAAGATAAAAACTCTTGAATTCAATCTCTTTGAATTCAAGTCTATACTGATAAGTTCTATCCGTTAAACTTATCGTTATTTTCTATAAGCATGAGCAAATATGAAACTTCGTATTTCTCATAATTTCAAGCCATGAAAATTATTTTCAAGTCAAATGATAAAAGACAATTATCATTTCGACAAGAGATATGAACTTTCAACATAAATCTCATGATATAAATGTTAGGCATGATTTCATATGATTATGAGATGAAATGACAACCAATCTAAAAACTTTCATATTGCGATATTCTCAAAAAGTTTTGCGATGTATATAAGATATTTTTACGATGCATATAAGATATTTGCATTACACAACATATTAGCTTTTGCAATTCATATAAGTCACGCTATCACGTTCGCGATGCATATAAGACATTTGCATTTCACATAAGTCGGGCTATCACAACATATTAGCTTTTGCAATTCATATAAGTCATGCTATCACATTGGCACAAGTCATCAATCTTTTGCTCATTCTTCTCCCCCTTTGTCATCAACAAAAAGGAGATGAGACTTTAAGCGTATAATTTGTGATCATAAAATTATTAGGAAAGGAGTTCAGCATAAAGATCAATTATACAAAATTTATCTCATTAGAAAAATTCAGCATTCATACAAAAAGGAGATGGCAAAATGACAAAGCTTTAACTTTGCATTAAGATTAACCATACAAGGATCGCATGTCAAGGTAGCAGAATAAGAAGGCATATTGATTAATTCTTAGGAGGAAATCCATAGTTCTTATACATGACATATACTTTTGATTCATTTGTCATAGGTCCCTCAAAATTTTAGCTTGCTGTAATTGAATTTGATCTTGCTATGATTTGAGTTGCTCTTGTTGTATTTGATCAGATGTAATTCTGCCATAATGAGATCTTCAGAAGACGAAGCAGAAGCTAATTCTGAAGGTGCTGTACCAAAGGGACTAGGAGGAGGAGATTCATTTCCCCTAAAAATTGGTGTTTCAGGGTGTTTTACTGGTGGGGGAACTGGATCAGTCCTTCTAGGTTGCCTAACCCAAATACCATTGCTAAAAGTATACCTAAGTCTTTTGAGCAGGTTTCTATTGATAGTGGTAAATCGATCAACTTGAATTATTTCTTCATCAGGTAAGACACAAATATTATGGGCAAGTATTAATCGAGTGACTAACCCCCCATATGGTAACATTATGTCTTTAGCTATTATGTCCTACATATGTTGTCAGATTAAGTATCTAAAACAATTATGTTGGTCGGTCATTATCCAATACATAGTGCTTAGCTCTATTTGACTAATTTCATCATGATGAAATTGTTTGGGAAGTAGTATGCTAGTCATGATGTGATGAAGAAATTTAGAGTTAAAGGGCAATAAATGCTCGCAACTTTTGGGAATCATGCATAGGTTTGGATTTAAAAAAATAGTTTCTAAGGCTTCGGAGTAGGTTGCTCCTATTGCATTGATGTCCCATTTATTTCTAAAATAACAACCCCTATTCTTTTTGGTAATTCTAATTAATTCACATATAGTGCTATCAAAGATTTGAATCTGTGTTCCTAAGAGGTAGGTAGTTAAGCTATCATTGTCCACACATAAGTTTGAGTAAAATAACATAACTAACCTAGGATAAATTGGTTCATTGATTTGTAGGATAGGTAAGGCATCTAAATGTACAAACCATCTAATGGGTTCTAGGTTTCTAAGTTCATCTAGATCAACATGTTTACCCTTATGTATTGTTCTTGTTTCGAATTTAGGAAACCTAAGGGCTATTTCATTAGATCTAAAAAGGTTTTGGTCATAGGAATCTCCTTCCACCCTCTTCCCTTTTGTTCTTGATGATCTCTTAGGAGCCATATCTAATCAAGATGATAGATAAAAAAAAAACTGTAAAGAGAAGGCCAAATAATGAGAGGAAGAAAGAAAGATTTCAGATTTTATCTTATGGAGATTTCCTTAGGAGGTAGAGAGTTTGATCCAACAAGAATCCCTCTCTTAGGCTTCTAGAGGTTAGAATGAGGGTGAGAGAGGTTTAGAGGGTTCTAGGGAGGGTTCTCACGGGTTGGGGGTGGTTCCACTATCGACCCTAACTCATGTACTTATATGAGGATTCTCGGGCAGTGCCACCGCCAATCCGAGTAGTGCCACCGCTTGGGGACCGAGCGCCCAAGCGGTGCCACCGTTGGCATGCCAAATTTTGTTTTTCTTTCCCTCCGTTTTTTTTTGTTTGTTTTCAGAGGTGTTTGATTCAAGATAGAATAGGGTTTTGTATTGCTCTTTAAGATGTCATTTGGAATCGAAAAATAAAGAAGAAGTCAAATCCACGAAAACCGGAAAGAGGATGAAAAATTTTAGAAAATACATGCAATCAAGCTCATTCACCAGGACAATTTGACATGCTTAGTTCCCTTCTAATAAAGTCAAAATTGATCTTCATTTAAGGTTTTTGTAAAAATGTCTGCTAATTGATGCTTTGTATCAATAATCTCTAGAATGACATTATTGTTAAGGACATGATCGCGTAAAAAATGATGCCTAATGTCAATATGCTTACTTCTAGAGTGTTGAATTGGATTTTTGGTAAGACAAATAGTACTTGTATTATCACATTTTATAGGAATGCTCTTCAAGTAAATTTCATAGTCTTTCAATGTATTCTTTATCCAAATAACTTGTGCGCAGCATGCACTTGCAGTTATGTTTTCGGCTTCCGCTGTAGATAGTGCAACCGAATTTTGTTTCTTGGAAGTCCAAGAAACAAGTGCATATCCTAAAAATTGGCATGTTCCGAATGTGCTTTTTCTATCTATCCTGTATCCGCCAAAATCGGCATCTGCATAAGCTATTAAATTGAATTTATCAGATTTCAAATACCACAATCCTAAATTGGGAGTTCCTTTAAGATATCTAAAATTTCTTTTAACACTTTTAAGATGAGATAATTTAGGATTAGATTGAAACCTAGCACAAAGTCTTACACTAAACATGATATCCAATCTAGTCGCGGTGAGGTAAAGAAGACTACCTATCATTCCCCTATACATTTTTTAATCAAAGTTTTCACCACTTTCATCCATATCTAACTTAGTGGAAGTACTCATAGGAGTGTTTATCGCTTTTGAACCATCCATGTTAAATCATTTTAACAATTCTAATGTATATTTTGATTGATTAAGAAATATACCATCACCAAGTTGTTTAATTTGCAATCCTAAAAAGAAGGTTAATTCACCCATTAGGCTCATTTCAAATTCATGACTCATACATTTGGCAAATGATTCACATAGTGATTCATCCAAAGAACAAAAAATAATATCGTCAACATAAATTTGAACAATAAGAAAATTATTTTCAAAATATTTGATAAATAATGTAATATCAACCTTGCCTTTTGTAAAATTATTTAAAATAAGAAAGGAACTAAGCCTTTCATACTAAGCTCTAGGAGCTTGTTTTAAGCCATAGAGAGCTTTAGTCAATTTAAATACATGATTAGGAAAAAGAGAATTTTTAAATCTGGGAGGTTGTTCAACATACACTTCTTCGGAAATACAACCATTCAAGAAAGCACTTTTGACATCCATTTGAAATAGTTTAAAATCATTACTACTAGCATAGGCAAGGAGCATCCTAATGACTTCTAATATTGCCTCAGGAGCGAAGGTCTCTTCGTAGTCGATATATTCTTCTTAGTTGAAACCTTTGGCTACTAGTCTAGCCTTGTTTCTAACTACGATACCGCATTCATCTTGTTTGTTTCTAAAGACCCATTTAGTACCAATGACTAATTGGTCACTAGATCTAGGAACAAGCTTCCATACCTCATTCCTCTCAAATTGGTTCAATTCCTCTTGCATTGCAATAACCCATGAATCATCTTTCAAGGCTTCGTCAATGCATTTAGGTTCAATTTGAGAAAGGAAGGCAGCATTAGCACAAAAATTCTTGAAGGAAGAACGAGTTTGAACCCCTTTTGATGTATCTCCTATAATTAGCTCCTTTAGATGAGCATCTACATAATTCCATTCCTTGGGTAAGGAAATTTCGGAAGAAGATACATCCAAGTTGTTATTTTGAGGAGGGGGTTCATTTAAATTCAAATTATCAAAACTAAGATCATCATCAAAATTATTTTTATTTAACTCAGAAATTTCATTAAAAACTACATTAATAGACTCCTCTATAACTAAGGTTCTTTTGTTAAAAACATGAAAAGCCTTAGAAACGGAAGAGTAACCAAGAAAGATGCCTTCATCGGATTTAGCATCAAATTTTCCTAAGGCATCCTTTTCATTCAAAATAAAGCATTTGCAACCGAAAACTTTAAAATAAGAAACATTTGGTTTTTTGTTATTCAATAATTCATAGGGAGTTTTTGATAGAGGTGGTCTTATTAGAACCCTATTCATGACATAGCAAGTCGTATTAACGGCTTCAGCCCAAAAATACTTAGGTAGACTATGTTTATTTAACATGGTTCTTACCATTTCTTGTAAATTTCTATTTTTTCTTTCAACTACCCCATTTTGCTGAGGATTTCTCGGAGTGGAGAAGTTATGATTATATCTATTGGATTCACAAAAACTTTAGAAGTCACGGTTTTGAAATTCGCTACTGTGATCACTCCGAATTGATGAAATCATGAAGCCTTTTTCATTTTGAGTAAGTTTACAAAATTTAGAGAAACATTTGAGACAATCACTTTTGTGGGCCAAGAAATAGGTCCAAGTGTATCTACTATAGTCATCGACAATTATGAAGGCATATTTGCTTCCTCCTAGACTCTTTGTGTCAATTGGTCCAAATAAGTCCAAATGGATCAATTGTAATGGTCTAGTGGTGCTAATTTGATTTTTTGGTTTGAAACTAGTTTTTATTTGTTTACCTAGTTGACATGCATCACATATTTTGTTCTTAACAAACTTCATATTGGGAATCCCTCGTACTAACTCTCTAGATGAGATCTTAGCTCTTAGTTACATACTTGCATGACCTAATCTCCTATGCCAAAGCCAAGCATCATCATTTAAAGCGGAGAAGCACATTTAATTACTCAGTTCGTCAAGATTGATGGTGTAGACATTATTTTGTTTTAAAGCAATCATTGACATATTATTGTTTGGTTTTTCAATAATGCACACATTAGATTCAAATCTAACGATGTAACCTTTATCGCATAATTGACTAATACTTAAGAGATTGTGTTTTAATCCATCAACTAGCAAGACATCATCAATTGAAAATTTTAATTTGTTACCTATAGTTCCCTTGCCAATGATTTTGCCTTTGTTGTTGTCTCCGAAGGTGACGTACCCTTCTTCTTTTCTAGTGAGCATAGAGAAATGAGATGGATCTCCAATCATGTGTCTTGAGCATCCACTATCAAGATACCATCTCTTACTCCTAGCTTGTGGGTTTGTCTACAAAAAATTGATGGTTTTTAGGTACCCATTTGATTTTGGTTGTCTAAAAAATTTATCTACCAATTTTGTTATTCATCATTGAACTATTTATAGTTCCTTTAGGAACCCATATCAACTTATGTGGACTAATTTTCCTAAATGGACATTTGTAAGCAACATGTCCGGATTTACAACAAAAGTTACATTTCAAACGAGATGAAATATGTATTATGGGTCCTTTAATGAAAGTGGTAGGATTTTGGTGAGATCCTCTCACAAAACCAATTCCACTTCTATTTGCGACGTGACCCTTGTTTACAAGGATCATGTCCAATCCCTTGCTACCGACCTTAAACTTGTTGAAAGTCTCTTTAAGTTACAAATTTTTATTTTTTATTGCTTCTAAGTGTTCACACTTAGAGCATGGAGGAGTTTGAAGACTATCAAGCTTATTTTATAGTAAGACATGCTCTTTCTTTAATAAATTAAACTTTTTACTAATAATTCTACACTCATCAAATAATTCGTGGAAAGCGATAGAAAGTTCATCGAAAGATAAATCTTTATTAATTAAATCACATACCTCTTCTCCTAAAGCCATTAGCGCGAAGTTGGCCTCCTCTTTATTGCTAGCTTTTTCACTTTCGGAATCACTTGAATCGTCCCAAGTCACTTTTAAAGCTTTCTTCTTCTTCGGTTGCTTCTTCTTGGCTTGGGGGCATTCATTTTTGAAGTGCCCCGGCTTTTTATCTTCGTAGCATATTACTTGGTCTTTTTTATATTCAAGTTTATTTTTAGTCTTATTTTTAAATTTGTTCTTTCTTATAAATTTTTAAAATTTTTTAGTTAAAAGTGCAATGTCATCGTGTCCTCATCACTTGATGTTCCTTTCAAGTGGTCTTCTTGTGATGTAAGCGCCATATCCTTCCTGTTCTTTGGAAGGGGGTTCTCGAGCTCTTTATGAGCATAGCATGTCATTTAGTAGTGTTGAATCTCGGATTTTGATGATGTAATCAATTGGTGGGTTAATTGATCTAATCCATATTATTGAGTTAAGTGTGCAGGATTAACTACGATAACCAGAAAACATAAAGCAAGGATACCGGAGTCGAGCTCGATGGACGTTTAAGAGACCGAAGAATCATCGGAGATGCTGCCGGAACCATCCGAGAAGAAATCGGGAACGTGTCGGAAGTTCGCCGAAGAAATCGTCGGAGGCTCGCGGAGATCACCAAGAAGGCTCGGCTACTCGTTAAAGTCATCACAAAGATTGGGAGCTTGCAGGGAGTCCGTCGGAAGAAGTTCGTCGGAAAGCTCGCCGGAACAAGACTCGACGTTCGCGGTTAAAAAACTTGCTTAGGATGTTTTTTTTATGTTATGTAGTTCACCTGTAATTAGGATTAGGATTAAGAAATAATCCTATATCCTGGTTAGGGGCCAACTGGGCCCAAAGTCAGATTTGGTTTGGGCTAAAATTAAGCCAAACAAATGAATTGGAGAGCCAGGCGGTGGCACCGCCTAGCTGGGCGGTGACACCTCCTTGGCTGGGCGGTTGCATCGCCCAGCACCCGAGCGTTGGGCGGTGGCATCGCCTGGCTGGGCGGTGGAACCGCTAGCACCGGGAACCCTAAGAGAATTCAAATTTTGGAGCCCAAAATTTGAATCCTCTTGAGGCCTATAAATACCCCTCAAATCTCAGCTGATGTTACAACTTTTGAGAAGCATTTTGATTGAGAGAAAAGTCTTAGAAAGTCTTAGCAAGTCTTGTTTTCAATTTGCTAGAGAGTTCTCCTCCTTCTTTCTTATTGAAAATTTATAAGAGGTTGAGCTGCTTGTAAAAGGTTGTAAGAGGGGTGTTTACCCTTCCATTTCAAGAGACTTGCTAGTGGAAGGTGGGAGCCTCATCGAAGAGGGGCCTCGCAAGTGGAGTAGGTCATTTGACCGAACCACTCTAAAAATCGGCGTAATCTCTGGTTTGCTTTTTATTATTGTCATTTACATTACTGCAAATCTTCTTACTACTTTAGTTCCTTATTACTCTTGCTGCGCAACTTTAAGAATACGCCTTCAAGTTAAATTTCTCAAGTTTTGTTCTTAACGTACAAAAGATTTTGTTAAAATCGAAGTTTTAATCCGCTGCACTAATTCACCCCCCCCCCTCTTAGTGCCGCTCCGATCCTAACAAGTGGTATCAGAGCAAGGTTATCTCTCATATTTGGTTTAATACCCAAGAGAGATGGCTTACTCCGGCATGCAAGAGGGCCATTCTATTGCACGACCACCTTTGTTTAATGGGTCGGATTACACATATTGGAAGACTCGCAAGAGAATCTTCCTCATTTCTATGGACTTTGAGCTTTGGTCTATTGTCGAGAATGGATTTCAAAAATCTTCTCTTCCGATGAGCGAATGGAATGAATCGGAGAAGAAGGTTTTTGCTTTAAATGCAAAGGCTATGAATGCCTTGTTTTGTGCATTAGACAAAAATGAATTTAATCGTGTTTCAATGTGTGATTCGGCTTTTGATATTTGGAGAACTCTTGAGGTCACTCATGAAGGCACTAGCCGAGTGAAAGAGTCCAAAATCAACATCCTTGTGCACTCTTACGAACTTTTCCGAATGAAACCAAGTGAGTCCATCGGAGATATGTACACCCGGTTTACGGATGTCATCAATGGACTCAAAGCTCTTGGTAAAGATTTTACTAACTTTGAACTAGTAACTAAAATCTTAAGATCCCTCCCGAAAAGTTGGGATCCAAAAGTTACGGCCATTCAAGAGGCCAAAGACCTTAAAGCATTCCCTCTTGAAGAACTCATTGGGTCTCTAATGACCTACGAAATGACATGTCAAGCTCATGACGAGCTCGAGAACCCCCTTCCAAAGAACAGGAAGGATATTGCACTTAAATCACAAGAAGACCACTTGAAAGGAACATCAAGTGATGAGGACAGTGACAATGACATTGCACTTTTGACTCAAAAATTTAAAAAATATTTAAGAAAGAACATACTTAAAAATAATGTAAAAAATAAATCTGAACAAAAGAAGGACCAAGTGATTTGCTATGAATGCAAAAAACTGGGACACTAGAAGAACGATTGTCCTCAAGCCAAAAAGAGGACATCAAAGAAGAAGGCGTTCAAGGCAACGTGGGATGATTCAAGCGCATCCGAAGAAGAGGAGTCCAACACCGAGCAAGTTGCTCATTACGCGCTAATGGTGTTAGGAGAAGAGGTATGTGATTTATTTAATGAAGATTTATCTTTTGAAGAACTATCTATCGCTTTTCATGAATTATTTGATGAATGTAGAACTGTTAGCAAGAAGTTAAGTATCTTAAAGAAAGAGCATGCTTTGCTACAAGATAAGTTTGATAGTCTTCAAACTCCTCCATGCTCTAAGTGTGAGCACTTAGAAGTAATAAAAAATGAAAACTTGCTTCTTAAGGAAACCTTAAACAAGTTTAAGGTTGGTAGCAAAGGATTAGATATGATCCTTGCACACAAGGGTCACATCGCAAATAGGAATGGAATTGGATTTGTAAAAGGATTACATCAAAATCCTACCACTTTCATAAAAGGACCTACATTACATGTTTCCTCTTATATGAAATGCAACTTTTGTTACAAATCCGGACATATTGCCTACAAATGCCCATTTAGGAAAATTAGTTCACAAAAATTAATATGGGTTCCTAAAGGAACTATAAAGAATTCAATAATAAATAACAAAGTTAGTGGGTCAATTTTTGAGGCACCCAAAATCAAATGGGTACCTAAAAATCATGCTCTTTTGTAGACAAACCCATAAGCTAGGAGCAAGAGATAGTATCTCGATAGTGGATGCTCAAGACATATGACTGGAGATCCATCTTATTTCTCTATGCTCACTAGCAAAGAAGAAGGGTACGTTACCTTCGGAGACAACAACAAGGGCAAAATCATTGGCAAGGGAACTATTGGTAACAAATTTAATTTTTCCATTGATGATGTCTTACTAGTTGATGGATTGAAACATAATCTCTTGAGTATTAGTCAACTATGCGATAAAGGTTACATCGTTAGATTTGAATCAAATATGTGCATTATTGAAAAACCAAATCATAACATGACTATGATTGCTTTAAAACAAAATAATGTCTATACCATCAATCTTGATGAACTAAGTAATGAAATGTGCTTCTCCGTCGTAAATGATGATGCTTGGCTTTGGCATAGGAGATTAGGCCATGCAAGCATGAAAACAATATCTAAGATCTCATCTCAAGAATTAGTACGAGGAATTCCAAATATAAAGTTTATTAAGGACAAAGTATGCGATGCATGTCAACTAGGCAAACAAATAAAAACAAGCTTCAAACCAAAAAATCAAATTAGCACTACTAGACCATTATAATTGATCCATTTGGACTTATTTGGACCAATTGATACAACAAGTCTAGGTGGAAGCAAATATGCTTTTGTGATTGTGGATGACTACTCTAGATACACTTGGACCTATTTCTTAGCTCACAAAAGTGATTGCTTCAAGTGTTTCTCTAAATTTTGTAAACTCACTCAAAACGAAAAAGGCTTCATGATTTCATCAATTCGGAGTGATCACGGTGGTGAATTCCAAAACCGTGACTTTCAAAATTTTTGCGAAAGTAATGGGTACAATCACAACTTCTCAACTCCAAGAAATCCTCAACAAAATGGAGTAGTTGAAAGGAAAAATAGAAACCTACAAGAAATGGCAAGAACTATGTTGAATGAACATAGTTTGCCTAAGTACTTTTGGGCCGAAGCCGTAAATACGGCTTGCTACATCATGAATAGAGTCCTAATAAGACCATCCTTATCCAAAACTCCCTATGAATTATGGAATAACAAAAAACCAAACATCTCCTATTTTAAAGTTTTTGGTTGTAAATGCTTTATTTTAAATGAAAGGGATGCTTTAGGAAAATTTGATGCTAAATCCGATGAAGGCATCTTTCTTGGTTACTCTTCCGTTTCTAAAGCTTTTCGGGTTTTTAATAAAAGAACTTTAGTAATTGAAGAGTCTATTCATGTAGTTTTTAATGAAATTTTCGATTTAAAGAAAAATGATTTTGATGATGATCTTGGTTTTGATAATTTGAATTTAAATGAACCCTCTCCTCAAAATAGCCATTTGAATGCATCTTCTTCCGAAATTTCTTTACCAAAAGAATGGAAGTATGTAGATGCTCATCCAAAAGAGCAAATTATAGGAGATACATCAAAAGGGGTTCAAACTCGTTCTTCTTTCAAAAATTTCTGTGCTAACGCCGCTTTCCTTTCTCAAATTGAACCTAAATGCATTGACAAAGCCTTAAAAGATGATTTTTGGATCATTACAATGTAAGAAGAATTGAACCAATTTGAGAGGAATGAGGTATGGAAGCTTGTTCCTAGACCAAGTGACCACTTAGTCATAGGTACTAAGTGGGTCTTTAGAAACAAGCAAGACGAAAATGGTATCGTGGTTAGAAACAAGGCTAGATTAGTGGCCAAAGGTTGTAACCAAGAAGAAGGTATCGATTACGAAGAAACCTTCGCTCCCGTGGCTCGATTAGAAGCCATAAGGATGCTCCTTGCCTATGCTAGTAGTAATAATTTTAAACTATTTCAAATGGATGTTAAAAGTGCTTTCTTGAATGGCTTTATTTCCGAAGAAGTATTTGTCGAACAACCTCCTGGATTTGAAAATTCTCTTCTTCCTAATCATGTATTCAAATTGACTAAAGCTCTCTATGGCTTAAAACAAGCTCCTAGAGCTTGGTATGAAAGGCTTAGTTCCTTTCTTATTTTAAATAATTTTACCAAAGGCAAGGTTGATACTACATTGTTTATTAAACATTTTGAAAATAATTTTCTTATTGTGCAAATTTATGTTGACGATATTGTGTTTGGCTCTTCGGATGAATCACTATGTGAATCATTTGCCAAATGTATGAGTCTTGAATTTGAAATGAGTTTAATGGGTGAATTAACTTTCTTTTTGGGATTACAAATCAAACAACTTAGTGATGGTATATTTCTTAACCAATCCAAATATACATTAGAATTGTTAAAACGATTTAACATGGATAGTTCAAAAGCAATAAACACCCCTATGAGTACTGCGACTAAGTTAGATATGGATGAAAATGGTGAAAGTTTCGATCAAAAAACATATAGGGAATGATAGGTAGTCTACTCTACCTCACTGCGACTAGACCGGATATTATGTTTAGTGTAGGACTTTGCGCTAGGTTTCAATCTAATCCTAAATTATGTCATCTTAAGAGTGTTAAAAGAATATTTAGATATCTTAAAGGAACTCCAAATTTAGGATTGTGGTATCCAAAATCTGAAAAATTCGATCTAATAGCTTATGCAGATGCCGATTTTGGCGGATGCAGGATAGATAGAAAAAGTACATCCGGAACATGCCAATTTTTAGGACATGCACTTGTTTCTTGGACATCCAAGAAACAAAATTCAGTCGCACTATCTACGGCGGAAGCCGAATACATTGCTGCAAGTGCATGTTGTGCACAAGTCATTTGGATGAAAAATACATTAGAAGACTATGGAATTCACTTTAAAAATATTCCCATAAAATGTGATAATACTAGTGCCATATGTCTTACTAAAAATCCAATTCAGCACTCTAGAACTAAGCACATCGATGTTAGGCATCATTTCATACGCAATCATGTTCTTAACAATGATGTTGTTCTAGAATTCATTGACACAAAGCATCAATTAGCAGATATATTTACAAAAGCTTTGAATGAAGACCAATTTGAATTCATCCGAAGGGAATTAGGCATGCTAAATTGTCCCTAAAATGAACTTCACAAAAAGGACTCGTTCTTTTCCCTTCGTTTATTAATTTGAATTCTTCCTTCTTCTTCAATTCAAAATGATCCATTAAAGTATAAATTATGATCTTGAGGGAAGAAGCTAAACAAAAGGAAGGAAGAAAATTTTTCTTTCCTCCGCGTGATGCCAGCGGTGGCACCGCCAGATCCGGCGGTTGCACCGACTGGCGCTCGGGCGCCAGGCGGTGACACCGACCAGTTTGGCGGTGACACCGACCGAGTCACCCTTTTAACCCGAGGGGTTAGGGCCGGCGGTGGCACCGCCCCCAACCCGAAGAAAGACTTCTCCAAAACCCTCTCCCATTCCCTCTAACCCTCATTCTAACTCTTAGAAACATTGGAGAAGGATTCTTGGTGGTCCAAGCTTTCCATCTCTCAACATAATCTCCACGAGGTAACACTTGAAATCCCTCTTTTCTTTTCTCTTTCTTTTGCTTATTTTTCACAATTTCATCATCATGTTGTCTAGAAAATGGCTCCTAAGAGATCAAAAGGAATAAGGATTGAAGGAGATTCATATAACCATGACCTTTTTAGATCAAAAGAGGTAGCCCTTAGCTTTCCAAAATTTGAAACACGATGTGTCCATAAGGGAAAATACGTTGATTTGGATGAACTAGAGGACTTAGAACCCATTAGGTGGTTTGCACACCTAGAAGCTCTACCTCTACTACAAATAGATGAACCAATCTATCCACGGTTAGTGAGATTGTTCTATGCCAACCTATATGAAGACAATGATAGCCTAAGCACTTACATTCTAGGAACACCCATTAGAATACTTGACAGCACCATTTGTGAGCTAATTGGCATAACTGAAAAAGATAGGGGATGTTATTTTAAAGGTAAATGGGACGTAAAAAAAATAGGAGCAACCTATTCCGAAGCCGTGAAAACAATTTTTGCAAATCCAAACCTTGACTTCCTACCCAAGAGTTGTGAACACTTAATGCCTTTCAACTCTAAAATTCTTCATCACATTATCACAAGCATCATATTCCCCAAACAATTTCATCTTGACGAAGTAAGTCAACTAGAGATAGGAACCATGTATTGGATTATGACCGGTCAGCATAATTGTTTTGGGTACTTGATTCGCCAACACATGCAGGAAATTATGACTAAAGATACTATATTACCATATGGGAGGTTAATCACTAGAATTCTTCATGCCTATGACATTTGCATTCCACCCGATGAAGAATCTATTCAAAATGATCGATATAACATAATAAATAAAAACCTGCTGGAAAAACTTAGGTGCACTTTTAGCAATGGCATATGGGTTTGGCAGCCTAGAAGGACGGATCCAATTCCTACACAAATAGAACAACCCGAAACACCAATTCTTATGGGAAATGAATCTCCTCCTCCTAGTCCCTTTGGAGCAGCACCTTCAGCTCCTGTTTCCTCCACTGAAGATATCATTATGGCGGAGCTATCTCAGATCAAATCACAGCAAGAACAAATTCAGAATCAACAAGTTGAAATTTTGAAGACACTACGACAGATGAATGAAAAAATAGATATCATGTATCAGCACTGTGGATTACCTCCTAAGGATTAAATTGATGTATCTTTTTATTCTGTTCTGTTTGCTTTTAAAAACAAGTTCATGTTTGTCATCGATTGTACGATAACTGATCTTTCCTTTAGATAACTACTGTCTTAATCTGCATAGATGATGATGTCTTTTGGATAAACTATTTCTGGCAAATTTGAATGATGATATTTGATAAATGCTAAACCTTTTTCTATGATCATCAATTAGCTGGCTTGTCCCTTTTTGTTGATGACAAAGGGGGAGAAGTGATGACTTACACCAGAACGATAGCATGACTAATATGAATTACAAAAACTTGTGTGATATGAATGTCTTATATGACTTGCAAATCCTTGAATATATCACAAGATTGATATCATAAAATTTATATTGAAAATCTTTATCTTCTGTCGTAGCAAAATTCGTCCCGTATCATTTAACTTATGATTTTCATCGAAGTTTCGTACTTACTATTGTTTAATGAGGATAACGATAAGTTCTACGATTAGAACTTATCGGGTTATGCTTGAATCCAATGGGATGGAATTCAAGTGTTTTTTATCTTCTCATAATATGGCATATAGATAGGGGGAGTTATGTTTAACTCCGTCATCAATTGATTGTCATCATAAAAAAGGGGGAGATTGTTGAATCTCGAATTTTGATGATGTAATCAATTGGTGGGTTAATTGATCTAATCCATATTATTGAGTTAAGTGTGCAGGATTAACTACGATAACCAGAAAACATAAAGCAAGGATACCGGAGTCGAGCTCGATGGACGTTTAAGAGACCGAAGAATCATCGGAGATGCTGCCGGAACCATCCGAGAAGAAATCGGGAACGTGTCGGAAGTTCGCTGAAGAAATCGTCGGAGGCTCGCGGAGATCACCAAGAAGGCTCGGCTACTCGTTAAAGTCATCACAAAGATTGGGAGCTTGTAGGGAGTCCGTCGGAAGAAGTTCGTCGGAAAGCTCGCCGGAACAAGACTCGACGTTCGCGGTCAAAAAACTTGCTTAGGATGTTTTTTTTGTGTTATGTAGTTCACCTGTAATTAGGATTAGGATTAAGAAATAATCCTATATCCTGGTTAGGGGCCAACTGGGCCCAAAGTCAGATTTGGTTTGGGCTAAAATTAAGCCAAACAAATGAATTGGAGAGCTAGGCGGTGGCACCGCCTGGCTGGGCGGTGACACCTCCTTGGTTGGGCGGTTGCACCGCCCAGCACCCGAGCGCTGGGCAGTGGAACCGCCAGCACCGGGAACCCTAAGAGAATTCAAATTTTGGAGCCCAAAATTTGAATCCTCTTGAGGCCTATAAATACCCCTCAAATCTCAGCTGAGGTTACAACTTTTGAGAAGCATTTTGATTGAGAGAAAAGTCTTAGAAAGTCTTAGCAAGTCTTGTTTTCAATTTGCTAGAGAGTTCTCCTCCTTCTTTCTTATTGAAAATTTGTAAGAGGTTGAGCTGCTTGTAAAAGGTTGTAAGAGGGGTGTTTACCCTTCCTTTTCAAGAGACTTGCTAGTGGAAGGTGAGAGCCTCATCGAAGAGGGGCCTCGCAAGTGGAGTAGGTCATTTGACCGAACCACTCTAAAAATCGACGTAATCTCTGGTTTGCTTTTTATTATTGTCATTTACATTACTGTAAATCTTCTTACTGCTTTAGTTCCTTATTACTCTTGCTGTGCAACTTTAAGAATACGCCTTCAAGTTAAATTTCTCAAGTTTCGTTCTTAACGTACGAAAGATTTTGTTAAAATCGAAGTTTTAATCCGCTGCACTAATTCACCCCCCCCCCTCTTAGTGCCGCTCCGATCCTAACAAGTAGATCATTAGAGACCCAATAAGTTCTTCAAGAGGAAATATTTTAAGGTCCTTGGCCTCTTGAATGGTCGTAATTTTTGGATTCCAACTCTTTGGAAGGGATCTTAAAATTTTAGTTACTAGTTCAAAGTTAGAAAAACTTTTACTAAGAGCTTTGAGTCCATTGATGACATCCATAAAATGATTGTAAGTGTCTTTGATAGACTCACTTGGTTTCATTCGGAAAAGTTTGTAAGAGTGCACAAGAATGTTGATTTTGGATTCTTTTACTCAACTAGTGCCTTCATGAGTGACCTCAAGAGTTCTCCAAATATCAAAAGCTAAATCATAAATTAAAACGTGATTAATTTCATTCTTGTCCAATGCACAAAACAAGGCATTCATAGCTTTTGCGTTTAAAGCAAAAACCTTCTTCTCCAATTCATCCCATTTGCTCATCGGAAGAGAAGATTTTTGAAATTAATTTTCGACAATAGTCCAAAGCTCGAAATCCATTGAAATGAGAAAGATCCTCATTCTAGTTTTTCAATATGTATAATCCGGCCCATTAAACATAGGTGGACGTGTAATGGAATGACCCTCATGCATGTCGGAGTAAGCCATCTCTCTTGGGTATTAAACCAAATATGAGAGTGAGCCTAGCTTTGATACCAATTGTTAGGATCGGTGCGACACTAAGAGGGGGGTGGGGGGGGGGTGAATTAGTGCAGCGGATTAAAACTTGTAAGTTTGAAAATGATTTCATAAATACGTAGAGATTTTGATTCGACAAAGAATGACTTGGTAAAAGTAGCTCGAGTAAAGTAAGGAGATGAAAACCAAACGCTTGCTGCTATGTAAATAACGGTTTCAGAAAAGTAAACACTCATACATTCAAGGAACACACCAATTTAAAGTGGTTCGGTCAAATGACTTACATTCACTTGCGATGCCTTCTTCGATGAGGCTCCTAACTTCCACTAGTAAATCACTTTGAAGGAGAAGGACAAATACCCCTCTTACAACCTTTTACAAGTGGTTCACACTCTTATAGATTTTCAAAGAGAAAGAGGGAGGTGAACACTTAAGCTATTGAAAACAAGACTTGCTAAAAACTTTACTAAGGCTTTATCTCAATCTCTAACTTCTCAAAGGTTGTATTCTCTGTTGGGAATTGAGGGGTATTTATAGGCCCCAAGAGGATTCAAATTTGGGCTACAAATTTGAATTGTTTTAGGGTTTCCCGATGTTGGCGGTGCCACCGCTTGTCAGTGGCGGTGCCATTGCCTATCAATGTCTAACACTAACAGTGTACTAGCGGTGCCACCACCGGAACTCTTGGGTTCTGGGCGGTGCCACCGCCCAGTCCGACGGTACCACCGCCCAACCTTTTGAGTTATAGGCGGTGCCACTGCCCAGTCCGACTGTACCACCGCCTGACCTTACAAGTCACTAGTTGGGCACCTAATTTGGCCCAAAATAATCTATATTAGGGCCCAGTTGGCCCCTAACCAGGTTATAGGATTAAACCTTAATCATAACCCTAATTACATACAAACTATGAAATTAATACATAGTCCTAAGCAAATTTTTAACCGGCAACGTCGAGTCTCCTTCCGGTGAGCTTTTCGGTGAACTTCCGATGGACTTCCGATACACCCTCAGATTTCTTTCGGTGGACTACCAGCAGGCTCCCAATCTTGTGGCGAGTTTAGCGAGTCTTTGGCATGTAGCTGAACCTTCTCGGTGATCTCCGCGAACCTTCGACGATCTTCCGGCGGACTTCCAAAAACTTTGACAAGTCCCTGATTTCTTCTTGGTTGGTTCCGACAGCACTTCTAACGAATCTTCAGACTCTCAACAAACTCTTGACCACCCATTAAACTTGACTCCGGTAGATTTGCTTTATGTCTTCAAGCTATCGTAGTTAATCCTGTACACTTAACTCAATAATATGGATTAGATCAATTAACCCATCAATTGATTTCATCATCAAAATCCGAGATTCAACACGGCCTTCTAGGGATTGTCCACAGATTGGAATAACATTTCATTAATTGATTGATTGATTTAAAAGAAAGTGTTACATTACTATTTATAGAGTTCCACCTAGAGTCCACCAGGACTTGGACTCTTATTAATAATTAAATATTAAATATACCTCTACCTGACTTTAATTGAACTAAATAGAATCAATAAACAACTGAACTAAACAGACTCAATAAATATTATTCAAAAGCTCAGAAAAAGGGTCCTAATAAAGCACCTCTAGACCATTGTAATTGATCCATATGGACTTGTTCGGACCAATTACTACATCAAGCCTAGGAGATAGCAAATACGCCTTTGTTATCGTGAATGATTATAGTAGATATACATGAACTTACTTTTTGGCACACAAAAGTGATTGCTTTAGGTATTTCTCTAAGTTTTGTAAACTTGTTCAAAACGAAAAGGGTTTTATGATTCATCAATTCGAAGTGATCATAGTGGTAAATTTTAAAACTATGATTTCCAAGACTTTTGTGAATCTAATGGATACAACCATAATTTCTCTACTATAAGAAATCTTCAACAAAATGGGGTAGTAGAAAGAGAAAACAAAAACTTACAAGAAATGGCAAAAACCATGTTAAACGAACATAGCCTACCCAAATATTTCTGGGCCGAAGCCGTAAATACGGCATGCTATGTTATGAATAGAGTTCTAGTAAGACCACTACTTTCCAAAACTCCTTATGAGTTGTGGAACTGTAACATCCCCCATTTTTAAAAATTTAGTAAACGGTTTGTTTGTAAAAATAAGGATTATTTAATAATTATTTTATATTAAATGATATTATATTAAAGGTTATGGCTAGGGACCTGAGAGTAAATATTAGAAGTTTGATATAATTTATGAAAGATTCAGATTTAAGTTAGAAAAAAAATATATATATATATATAGTGGACATGTGTCACTAACTAACATAAGGTTGGTGCCACTTATCTTTGCTCTAAAGATGACACCTAGCCCCTTTCATGCATGCATGACACCTTGCAACTTTTGTATTAGCTAAAACCTAAATAATTAGATGAAAGGTTAAAGAAAACAAACCTGAAGAATTGCAGCCAACGTGAGTTTGAGAGAAGAAGAAGAAGAAGAAGAAGAAGAAGAAGAAGAAGAAGAAGAAGAGCTTGAGGTTTTTCATCAATTTTCTCACATTTGGGATTCAAATAATTTGAAGGCAAGTGTTCTAACCCAATCCCACAGTAACCTTAATCTCTGTTTTCATTTTTATTCTGTAAAATTTGAAAGATTTCAACTGGGAACCAGACCTTCTTTCGTTTTGATATAAAGTTATGAATCTGTAATTTTTCGGTAATCTGACCTCTATGCAATATTTTGGTCATAACATTTTGTAATAAACTCTGATTTAGACAAAACCTATTCCATTTGAAAGTAGACAAGAAAATCTTTATTTTGATATAAAGATCGAATGATTTGGAGTTTAAATGCCTACTAAGACTTCTGTTTAAATTAACCCTACAGATTCTGCAAAACAGGGACTAAAATTTCTGACCTCTTGTTGCTTAACTACTTATAACTTTCTGTTGTGAACTCCGATTCAGACAAAGTATGTTTTGTTCGAAGATAGACTCAAAATTCTTTCTGTATATACCTAATTTGAAATTTTTGGAGTACAATTGCTAACTGAAACATCTGCTTTAGTCGACCCTATGGATTCAGTAAAACAGAGCTAATATTTTCAGACCTTTTGCTACGAAATTATCTGTAACTCCCTGTTGTAAATTCCAAATCTTGTAAAACTTAATTTGCCTAAAACTAGATTGACAAAGCTTTCTAATGACATCTATTTTGTATAAATTGGAGCATAATTGGTTATCCAAATAGTTCATACAATGTTCCTATCAAATTCTGCCAGAATCGAGCTTTGGTTGATTTCGGCTTTCCTTGTTACTTCCCTTTGGAAATCGATTTTGGCAAAAAATCTTACTTCAGTTAAGCTTTACATTATTACCTTAAATTCCTGTATACTTTTGTCCTTTATTTATTTGTATATCCACAGCTATCATCTAAAGATCATGTTTGCATCGTAATGATTTGGCACATGCATCCCATTGTTCCGCATTTTGCTTTCGATATGTGCCTCTTCCAATTTCATTTCTTTGGACATTGAATTTATCTAACTTTTTTATTTCAATTGAGCTATATGTGATTTCTTGTAATCCTTGTATGCCCTTGCTTTTGTTTCCTTTCAAATCCAAATACATTTATGAAAGATTATGTTTGTATCGTATTGACTCGAAAGGCATATGTACATTTCGTTGTTCCGCATGTGCTTCCAATATATGCTAATTTCATTATTCATACTGTCCCTTTGTACTCTGGTGTTTGTGGGATAAATGTAAACCTTTGCTAGAAATGGTAAAGGGAGTTATGATTAGAGCCCGCGATGCTCTGCCGACCCCCTATGACTTCACTCAGATGTGGGTGGATGGAGCTCCCAAACGTGGGAGACTTATGTTTATTGGTCATTCAGAAATGGATGGACCATATTATGTTATGATCCCACTTCACCTTCTATGTGTTTGATATGATATCCAAAACTTTGGCTATGTTTCTATGCATGCTTCGGATAAGAATGAAATGAATGCATCGTCATGTGACATTTGAGCTTCTATTCATGTTTTGTTCTTTGATATATTTATGAAATGTTATAAGTCTTTGTTATATCTTAAAAACTACCATATGTCATTGATATGCTCCTTATGCCAATGATATGCTCCAATTACCTTTCCTCGATTGTATGAATAAAACGTGCTTCGAACGATATGATATTGAAATTCTGCATTCAAACAAAACATGCTACTGTTTCATCCTGTATCTCTGCTTTATATTTTGATACCTTATTTGTTTGAAAACTGTCCTCTTTGCTATGGATATGTTAGTCATTTGCTGAGCTTTATATGCTCACCCCGTTGCTATATAAATTTTTCAGGATAGCTTATCGCTCACTAAAATGTGTAAATTGGGTTGAGGCAGTGGAAGACTAGAAGATTTTGGGGCAAATATTTTGTACTTGATAGGTTGATGTTGTATAAGTTCTTTTTGGGTGTAATGAAATATCAATGACAAATCTAGATTGATGTATCTTGTAAATATTTGAAATGTATCTCTTACGTCAGGATTTTGGAAATGTTAAGTCTAAACTGTGTACTGATATAAACATGTAGTACATGTTGGCTTTGTGAGTGCATTAATTGCTGCGCTTATGGATTTATGATATAGTTATGGTTTAGTTAAGTTGAGTTTTGGATTTTAAGAATCATCTAGTAACATGATGTATGATTATAAACTGCACTGGTTTTGTGAATTATGGATTGTAGAGGTGAATGACTTGAATGTTTTTCTTAGTGACCTTAAATGTGTGATTGGATCCTGGATTGTTTGTTGAATTAAATATTATTAATCTTGAATTAGGTTCACACCTCCTAAATGAGAATTAAATTCGGGAGGGGCGTGACAGGAACATCAAGAAACCCAATGTTTCATACTTTAAATCTTTCAGGTGTAAATGTTTTATTTTGAATGAAAAAGATACCTTAGAAAAGTTTGATGCAAAATCTGATGAAGGAATTTTTCTTGGTTATTCTTCTATTTCTAAGGCTTTTCATATCTTTAACAAAAGAACTTTGGTTATAGAAGAATCTATACATGTGGTTTTTAATGAAGTTTTCGAAGTTAAGAAAAATGACTTTGATGATGATCTTAATTTTGATGCTTTAAATTTAAATAAATCCCTTTCTCCATATAGCAACTTAGATGCATCTTCTTCCGAAACATCCTTACCTAAGGAATGGAAGTATCTAGATGCTCATCCCAAGGAGCTAATCATAGGAGACACATTTAAAGGGGTTCAAACTTATTCTTCTCGTAAGAGTTTTTGTGCCAATGCCACTTTTCTCTCCCAAATTGAACCTAAATGCATTGACGAGGCCTTGAAAGATGATTCATGGGTTATCACAATGCAAGAATACTTAAATCAACTTAAGAGAAATGAGATGTGGGAACCTTGTTCTAAGGCCAAATGACCATTTAGTTATTGGTACTAAATGAGTCTTTAGAAAAAAGTAAGATAAATTTGGTATCATGATTAGAATAAAGGTTAGATTAGTGGCCAAAGGTTTCAACCAAGAAGAATGTATCAATTATAAATAAATCTTCACTCCCGTGACACGATTAGATGCCATAAGGATGCTCCTTACCTGTGCTAGTAGTAATAATTTTAAGTTATTTCAAATGGATGTTAAAAGTGCTTTTCTTAGTGGTTTTATTTCTAAAGAAGTTTATATTGAACAACCTCTTAGATTTGAGAATGATAATCTCCCTAATCATGTGTTTAAATTGACTAAAATTATATATGGATTGAAACAAGCCGCAAGGGCATGGTATAAGAGACTTAGCTCATTTCTTATTCAAAGTAATATCTCTAAAGGCAATGTCGATACTACATTGTTTATTAAAAATTTTAAAAATAATTTTCTTATTGTTCAAATTTACGTCAATGATATTATTTTTGGTTCTATAAATGAATTTCTATGTGAATCATTTACTAAAAGTATGAGCCTAGAATTTGAAATTAGCCTATTGGGGGAACTAACCTTTTTTTTAGGCTTGCAAATAAAACAACTTAATGATAGTATTTTTATTAGCCAAACAAAATATGTATTAGACTTGCTAAAATGATTTAATATGAATAGTTCAAAAGCTTTCAACACTCCTATGAGTATCTCCACTAAATTAGACATTGACAAAAGTGGAGAAAGCTTTGATAAAAAAGCTAATAAGGGTATGATAGGTAGTTTACTATACTTCACCGCAACTAGACCGGACATCATATTTAGTGTAGGACGTTATGCTAGGTTTTAATCTAATCATAAGATATCTCATCTTAAAGTAGTTAAAAGAATTCTTAGATATCTTAAAGGAACCCCTAATCTAGGATTATGGTATCCAAAATCTGAGAACTTTCAACTAATTGCTTATGCTAGTGCGGATTTTACTAGATGTAGAATAGATAGAAAAAGTACATTCAAAACTTGTCAATTCTTAGGTCATGCACTTGTCTCTTGGTCTTTCAAGAAGCAAAACTCGGTTGCACTATCTACAACCGAAGCCGAATGCATATCTGCGAGTGCATGTTGTGCACAAGTTATATGGATGAAAAATACATTAGAAGATTATAAGATACACCTTAAGAACATTCTCATAAAATGTGATAACACAAATGCAATATATTTAATGAAAAATCATATTCAACACTCTATAACTAAATATATTGACATTAGGCATCACTTTATATGAGATCATGTCAATAATCATGATGTAATCCTATAATTTATTGATACAAAACATCAATTAGCTAACATCTTTACAAAATCTTTAAGTGAAGAATAATTTTATTTTATTAGAAGAGAGTTACAAATATTAAATTGTCTAAATGCATTAATTTGTTGTATTTCTTTTCCGGACTATCCTTCTCTTAATGTATTTCATGAATGGGGCTTTCATGACTCTATTTCGTTTTTAACTTCCTTGGTATCAAGTTTACTCCATACCCTTTCTCCATCACTTAATAATTTTTGATACACTTAATCACTTCTTGGATTTCATTGACAAATACATCTCTCATGGGTTTATCTCTTGTGAATTTTTAATGAGAAATGGATTTGACTTATGAATTTCTTTTTCATATGATGCTCATCTCCTTATTCTTCTCATGAAAGATGAATTTTATAAATTCTAATAGATATCTTGATCCTTGAAAGATAAAATTTAGTACGTAATAATCACTTGCAAGAATGGGGATATGATTTCATATGATCCTTTTCATGAATCCCTTCTCTTTGATTAAAGCATGTTTTAACGAATACATATTTAGTATTTTTGACTTCACAAATTTGGTTCTTAATGGATTTCCTCCTTACTTTCCTTCTTCATGCAAAGTTTTGATGACAAAGGGGGAGAAGTTAATGGAATCTCTATCTTTAATGTTAATAATTTTTTATATTGAGAACTTTTGAATGTTACCATATAACGAAGCAATATCGATTAGATAAACTAGTATAAAACTTGCTTGAATTTTTACCACACTTGCATAATTGAATTGTTCTCCTTTCTGTTGATGACAAAGGGGAAAAATTGATACCAAAATATGGTAAATTGATGACATATTAGCATTGTAAATATATGCAATGTATCTTATTGTAAATGGTTATATGCTAACCATTTGAAACATATCAAAATGAAAATTGTAACACATCACAAATGCTTGAAATGTTTCATGAATACTTGATAAATGTCTTTCATTATGATAAGATATCATGAGCTTAACTTGCTATTTTACAATCAATAACTTGCCATCTTGTCATGGAATGATGACTTGCTATCTTGCTAAATTTCATATTTGAAATTCGTATCCATTATGATTATCATTGGATTTGAAAATGGATGTCATGCCTTGACATCATTTTGACAAATATATGGTATCGTATTTAGAATTGGTATATCATGATAAGTATCATGATGTGCATATTTGATAAGTTTAACTTAACCTATCAATTTGATACTTGAATTCAAAGACCTTGAATTCAAGAATGTCTTTTATCAAGTATGTTATATAGATAGGGGGAGTTAAGGTTAACTCCATCATCAATTGATTGTCATCATCAAAAAAGGAGAGATTGTTGAATCTCAGATTTTAATAATGAAATCAATTGTAAATTGTTTGACCTAATCTATATGTTGAGAAAAGTGTGTAGGATTAACTACGATAGCAGAAAGACATAAAGTATGTGTTGTGCCAGAGTCAAGATCAAGATCTCATTGGGAGTTCAAGAGTTCGCTAGAAGTCCAAATGTTCGTCAGAAATTCTGTCGGAAACAATCGAGAAGACCAAGAGCTTGCCAAAGAAGCTCATCAGAACTCGCCAAGAAGATCATTGTAAAGTCTAGGAGCTTGCCGGGAGTCCATCGGAACATTGCCGAGAGTTGGTTGGAAGTTCGTTGGAAGCTTACCGGAAGAGCAATTGGCGTACTGGAACAAGAATGCTTTGATATTGTCTTAGTTATTATAGTTAGATAAAAAATTAAGTTATGATTGTGAGGTAGTCCTACTAACTTAGTTAGGGGCCAACTGGGCCCTTAACATGATTGATTTGGACTGAATTGAACAGCATATTCATCACCTGAAATTATGGCCGGCGGTGGCACTACCTAGAAGACCCAGTCTCCCAAGTGGCCTAAGTAGTGGTACCGCCGGTAGTTAATGCTGCTAGTGGTGGTACCGCCCTTGGTAAGCGGTGGTACTACCAGAGCTCAGTCTCCAAGTTCTGTTAGGCGATAGTACTGCCCAAACTGAGTGGTTGTACTACCCAGTGTTAGATTGGAGGTGATAGTATTGCCTAGTAATGGTGGTGGTACCACTAGTATCTCGAAAATCTGGGATGAGATACTTTTTTGCTCCATTTTTGAAGCCATTGGGGCCTATAAATACCCTATCCTTTTCTGCATAAAAGGGTAATAAAGTGCTATTATATGTGTGAAAAATTCTAAGTGTTTGGGGTGTGAAAAGTGTTGTAAAAGTGAGAAGGGTTCTCCTCCTCCCTCTCTTAGTCTTGTAACCATCTAAGAAAGAGGAGTGAGACTTGTAAGGGTTGTCTCCTAAACCCGACAAAAGGAGAAAAAGCTATAAAAGGTGGTTGGTCTTCACCTATTAAAGGAAGACCTTTAGTGGACGCTGATGACCTTGACGGAGGAGGAATCCGAAGTGGATGTAGGACTTATTGACCGAACCACTCTTAATTCTGGTATTCTTTTCCTTTTGTGTAATTTACTTTACTGCAAACCTCCTTGAGCTTCTCCTTACATTCTTACGAAAGTTTTAATTTCAACATCTTTCCGAAACGATTTGAATCGAGATGAACTTTATACGAAATCAAAGAATTTTCTACTACACTAATTAACCCCCCCCCCCCCCCCCCCCCTCCCCTCTTAGTGCCGCTCTTGATCCAAACAGTGGTTGGACTTGAATATCTCCATCATCAGTGGTGTTGGGTAGTTTGCTAGTCATAGGTGCCCAATAAGCCAATCACGTGAGTGATGACATGTGTGACTGATATGGAATCTTTTTGCTTATTATATTTTGGCATTTATCACTTTATATTGACTATTGCATATATGCATGTATATATTGTGATGTCCTTGGATCTGTGCAATGAGAATCGGATCGTGATGAGATCACGATAATGAGACCGATTCATCGTTAAACACAGATCCTAAATAATCCCGATTATAGGTTACTCGAGAGGGACATTGAGATAACCGGACATACTGGTGTACTGTATACCCGTCCATATAATAGATGCAGCTAGTCTCATAGCTACTCATGTGGGGACACTAGGGATACAGTACAGGTGCTCATTAAAGAATTAGTTTACTAATTGATCCGCTTATGGAATGCTAAATGGTTGATGATGCCTTATTATCAGACAGTGATTCCGTAGTCCTAGTGGTGTATCTGGTCCTTAAACTTAAGACACTAAGGATGTCCTATATGAGTGCTCCACTCTTTGATACTAGACTTATAGGTTTGGATGTCCCATATCTAGTACAGTTGGTCATTGGGAGTGACAGTCGACCTTACGAGGGCTATTGAGTGTCGATAGAGAATCATCCACTCTCGGCGTCATGAGAGGAATATCCCATGTTTTCTTTCTCAGACAAATCCCTAGCTAGGGTCATTTGGATTGAGAGAGAAAGAGTTCTCCAAGAGAATCCGATTAGAGTAAGACTCGAGTAGAAACCATATGGGTTTGACAACACCATGCCCGATATACGCTCTCTAGGATATTAGATGGATGAGGGACTATAGGTAAACGGTAACTGAGGTCAGGGACAGACAGGTCCAATGGATTGGATTCCCCATGTATCGTCTAGGGACTATGGAGTAGTGGCCTAGTACGTTCATAGTCGATGAGTCAAGTGAATTATTATGGAGATAATAATTCACTAAGCTAGAAGGAGTTCTGACATGTATGACTCACGGTCAGCTCGATATCGGGCCTAGAGGGTCACACACATATGGTAGGCGTTGCGATGAGTAGAGGTTCGGATATGAGATATCCACCGGAGCCCTTATCTTATTTGATATCCAATAAGCTCCTGAATTATTGGATCCCATGAATGAGATCTAATAAGAGCCCATGAGAGATTATTGGATAGAGATCCATTAATCTAAAAGCTTGGGTAATTGGATGCAGATCCAATACCCAATATGGGAAGATCCATTAGGGTTTGACAAGGGACCTTTATAAATAAGAGGGATTCTGCTGGTGGGTTCGCCCATTGTATTAGCACTTCAGTAATGAGTCATTGTCATCGAGTCATGATCCGTCGATCAATAATGACACTCGGTTGGGTCTAGAGTTCTCCTTGGGTAGTCATATTTGGTAGATGGCTTTGGGCTGTCTCGTTTTGTCTCAGCTTGAGCTTTAAATACGACATATAGAAGACTGGATGGATTCAAGAGCTCGCGAGTAAGTCTAATTTGTATGCTACCACTCCAATGCGCTCCAAAATTTGATAGGGTCTATAGAACTGAGGTAAAAGCTTCATAGATGCTCTAGTCTAGATTGATGTTTGCTTGTATGGCTGAAGCTATACGAAGACCCAATCTTCTACTGAAAATTCTCTTTCACCTTTGTGTTGATCATATTATTGTTTCATCCTTGCTTGAGCTACAGTGAGATTATCTTTTAGCAACTTTAGCATTTTGTCTCTATCCTATAGTTCCCTATCTATTTGTTCTACTTTAGAGGTGCCCAACATATATTTTGGGATCACAAGGGTAGATCGACTATACATAGCCTCAAAGGCAGTATATTTTGTGGATGAATGATAAGTTGTATTATACCACCACTAGGCCTAGGGAAGCCACTTTGTCCACTCTTTTGGCTAGTCACTAGTGAAGCATCTAAGGTATGTCTCCAAGCACCTGTTCACCACTTTAGTCTAGCCATCGATTTGTGGGTAATACGTCGTACTCATTTTCAATTTAGTGCCCTGCATATGGAATAACTCTATCCAAAATCTGCTCATAAAGACCCTATCACGATCACTTATAATAGATCTCGGCATCCCATGTAATTTTATAATATTCTCCATAAAAATTCAAGCAATACTAGAAGTAGTGTAGGGATTACGAACAGCGCAAAAATGCGCATACTTTGGAAGGTGATCCACCATGACAAAAATTATTCCTTTTCCTTGTGATGAGGGAAGCCCTTTGATAAAGTCCATTGATATATCAGTCCATGTTGAGTTCAGGATGGGTAAAGGTTGCAGCTTTCTGGGACTTGCCATTATCTCGCCTTTATGTCGCTAACATACATCACATTGTGCTACAAATTTAGCAATAATATTTTTTATCCCTACCCAATAAAAATTTTGCTTAATTCTCTTATAGGTTCTAAGGAACCCGGAGTGCCCGGTTGCAAGTATGGAATGCATCTCTTGAAGGATTGTCTTTATGCAAGTAGAATTTGGCACAAGCACAATGCGTCTTTTGTAGTGCAATTCTTTTGAGTCCCAACTGTAATGAGCCACGGAGCTTGTGTTTCCATCAATTTTTTTATGATCTTACTAGTCTCTAGATCTTCCTATCATTCTCTCTTAATATCGTCAAGGAAGTTGCTAGTTGGAAATGAAACGATCGAAAATTCAGCTTGCTCGGGTAGCCACAAAAGCGCATATGCAATAATATTATCTTTCCCCTTTTTGTAAGTTATTTCATAATTATATCCAAGAAGCTTTGTTACCCATTTTTTCTATTCAGGGGAAGATATCTTCTGCTCCAAGAAATATTTTAGGCTTTTATGGTCGATCTTGATTTGAAAGCGTCATCGGATCAAGTACGGTTTCCATTTGGCCGTCGCATACACAATCGCGAGCATTTCTTTATTGTAAATAGTTATCCTAAGATGGGAAGGAGATAAAATATTACTGGTATAAGTGAGGGGGTGGCCATCTTGCTTTAGTATAGCACCAATTCTGACTCCGGAGGCATTGACTTCAATAACAAAAGTCTTGTTGAAGTCGGGTAGCGCTAGTATGAGCGTTGTCATCATTGCGGCTTTAAGTTCGTCGAAGGCAATGGTGGCTTTGTCCGACTATTGGAAAACATCTTTTTTCAACAAGGTAGTAAGGGGTGCACTAATCTTTCCATAGTTTTTCACGAACTTGCGGTAGTAGCCTATTAAACCGAGAAAATCACGTAGCGATTTTATGTTCTTCGAGGTCCGCCAGTTTTGCATTGCTTCAATTTTGGAGGGGTCCACCGCCCACCTTCCTCTGATATGTTATGCCCAAGATATTCTACCTTCTATTGAAGAAAGCTACACTTTGATTTTTTGACAAAAAGAACATGTTCTTGTAAAATCGTCAAAACAAGTCGTAAGCATTGAAAATGACTTTCAAGAGAAGGGTTGTAAATAAGGATATCGTTGAAGAAACCTGGCACAAACTTATGAAGATAATTCCAGAAAATATAATTCATAAGGCTTTGGAAGGTGAAGGGAGCATTGGTGAGACCAAAGGGCATTACCAAAAATTCGTAGTGGCCGTTGTGTGTTCGAAAGATAGTTCAGTATGTCTTCTTCGCATACTCGTATTTGATGATACCCGGATCGAAGGTTCAGCTTTGTGAAGACTCATGTACCTTTAATTCATCTAGTAATTCATCTGCTATTGGAATAGGGTATTTTTTTCTTAACAGTTATACCGCTGAGAGCTCGGTAATCAATGCACATTCGCCATGTTCCGTCCTTCTTTTGTACGAGAAGCACTTGTGAAGAGTAGGGGCTGTAACTTGGCCGAATAACTCTTGTTTTGAGTATCTCTTTTATAATTCTTTCTATTTCATTCTTTTAGATATGTGGATACCAATATGACCAACTATTTACTGGAGGTTTGCCCGGAAGAATTGGTATACAATGATCATGCTGATGGGTAGGAGATAAGTTGCGCGGTTCGTCAAATATATCTAAAAATTCAACAAGCAAAGGAAATAGGTTTAGATCTTCAAATTCAATTAGCTCTCCCTTAGTTTGCTGCTCAAGTTGTACCAAAAGGCTGCTACATGCTTTGTGTAAAACCTTCTCCATTCGTTATGTGCAAATCATTGTTACGTCGCTCCCACGTTTCCCATGTAGTATCACATGTTTCCCCTTACTATAAAATTTCATAATTAGCTTCACAAAGTTCCAGGAAACATCACCTAATATCATCAGTTATTCGATGCTAAGCACAGCCTCATAATCATCAAGAGGGAGGAGGAAGAAATATATAATTATCTCTTGGTCCTACAGCAACAGTTTCACCCACGGGCACCTATGGTCACACTTCAAAATTCATCCATCGGCGACCATAACGTCAAACCTGCTGTAATTCTTGATAGGTAAGGCTATCCAGATAGATACCTTGCTATTCATAAAATTATTAGTGCTTCCGGTGTCAATAAGAATGGTGATAGGTTGTTGCTTTAGAATTCCTCCCACTTTCATCGTTTGTAGGTTCGTGTAACCGGCAAGGGCATGCATTGTAATATCAACCGGTTGCTATTCTTCATCCATGACCTCTTCCTCATGCTCTTGGACCTCCTATTCCATGTCTTCAAGAGGTTCAATCACTAAGAGGTGGCCCCTTTTGCAGTGATGATCACGGTTCCACGGCTCGTCGCAATGCCAACAAAGACCCTTTACTGATCGGTCACGTAATTCTTCTCTTATCAATTTTTTTGGTAGCGAAGGATGGCTAAGAGCAGAAGGAGGTTTATATGTCATGGGCCTAGGAGAGGTTCTCATCCTCCAAGCATCTTTTTTAAACTATTCTTCTTATATTCAGGCGAAAGAAATCACAACTGTCACGGTACGGGGCTGCTACGCCTTAACCTCCCCTTTTATCTCTGGCTTGAGTCCTTCGATGAATGTTCTTAACAATTGATGGTCAATCTAATCATAAGCAAGGTAGGATAGATTCTCAAACTTGGTTTGGTACTCTTGAATCGTAGAGGTTTGTCGAATCTTTGCGAGTTGGTCATTGATATTTTTATACTCCGTAGGTCCAAAATGATTCAACAGTGCATTCTTAAATTGATTCCACATATGAGCCCCATGATTGTATTCCTGCCAATTATATCATTGAATAGCATCTCTTTCAAGGTAGATAATAGCAATTTCCACCATAGCATTATCGAATTTCCTTCAAGTAGAATTTGGCACAAGCACAATGCGTCCCTTATAGCACAATTCATTTGAGTCCCAACTGTAATGAGCCATGGAGCTTGGTGCTTCCCCCAATTATTTTATGATCTTATTGGTCTTGGGATCTTCCACCATTCCCTCTTAATATCCTCAAGGAAGTCGCTGGTCAGAAGTGAAATGACCGAAAATTCAGCTTGCTCGGGTAGCCGCGAAAGCGCATCTACAACAACATTCTCTTTCCCCTTTTTGTAAGTTATTTCATAATCATATCCAAGAAGCTTTGTTACCCATTTTTTCTACTCAAGGGAAGATATCTTCTGCTCCAAGAAATATTTTAGGCTTTTAAGGTCGGCCTTGATTTGAAAGCGTTGCCCGATCAAGTACGGTCTCCACTTGGCCACCGCATACACAATCGCGATCATCTCCTTGTCATAAATAGTCATCTTGAGATGGGAAGGAGATAACGCCTTACTGGTATAAGTGAGAGGGCGGCCATCTTATATTAGTATAGCACCAATTCTGACTCAGGAAGCATCAGCTTCAATAACAAAGTTTTGCCGAAGTCGGGTAGTGCTAGTACAAGCGTTGTCGTCATTATGGCTTTAAGTTCGTCGAAGGCGATGGTGGCTTTGTTCGACCATTGGAAAGAATCTTTTTTCAGCAAGGAAGTAAGGGGTGCATTGATCTTTCCATAGTTTTTCATGAACTTGCGATAGTAGCCTGTTAAACCGAGAAAGCTACGTAGCGATTTTATTATCCTCAGGGTTGGCCAGTTCGATATTGCTTCAATTTTGGAAGGGTCCACCACTACACCTTCCTCTGATATGATATGCCTCAGATATTTCACCTTTTATTGAAGAAAGCTGCACTTCGATTTTTTGACAAAAAGAATATGTTCTCGCAAGATCATCAAAACAAGTTGTTAGTACTGAAAATGACTTTTAAGAGAGGGGTAGTAAATAAGGATATCGTTGAAGAAAATTAGCACAAACTTATGAAGATAATTCTAAAAAATATCATTCATAAGGCTCTAGAAGGTGGAGGGAGCATTGGTGAGACCAAAGGGCATTACCAAAAATTCGTAGTGACCGTTGTATGTTCGAAAGGTGATTTTCGGTATGTCTTCTTCGCACACTCGTATTTGATGATACTCGGATCGAATGTCCAGCGTTGTGAAGACTCATGCTCCCTTTAATTCATCAATCAATTTATCTACTACTAGAATAGGGTATTTGTCCTTAACGTTTATGTCGCTGAGAGCTCAGTAATTAATGCACATTCACCATGTTCCGTCCTTCTTTCATACGAGTACCGGTGAAGAGAAGGGGCTGCAACTTGGCTGAATAACTCATATTTTAAGCATTTCTTTTATAATCTTTTCAATTTCATCCTTTTGGAGATGTGGATACCAATATGACCGAGTATTTACTAGAGGTTTGTTTGGAAGAATCCGTATACAATGATCATACCGACGAGTAGGAGGTAGGTTGCACGGTTCGTCAAATATATCTAAAAATTTAGCAAGCAAAGGAAGTAGGTTTGAATCTTCAAATTATATTGGCTCTCCCTTAGTTTGCTACTCAAGTTGTACCAAAAAATCACTGCATGCTTTGTGTAAAACCTTCTTCATTCATTGTGTGCAAATTGTCATTACGTTGTCCCCACGTTTCTCATGTAGTATCACCTGTTTACCCCTACTGTAAAATTTAATAATTAGTTTCACAAAATTTCAAGAAACATCACCTAAGGTCGTTAGCCATTCGATGCTGAGCACAGCCTTATAATCATCAAGAGGGAGAAAGAAATATGTAATTATCTCTTGGTCTTGTAGCAATAGTTTTACCTGCGGGCACCTATGATCACACTTCAAAATTCATCCGTCGGTGACCTTAATGTCAAACCTACTCTAATTCTCAATAGGTAAGGACATCCAAACAGCAACCTTGCTATTCATAAAATTATTAGTGCTCTCGGTATCAATGAAAACGATGATAGGTCATTACTTTAGAAGTCCTCCCAGTTTCATCATTTGTGAGTTCGCATAACCGGCAAGGGCATGCATTGTAATATCAACCGGATGTTGTTCTTCATCTGTGACCTCTTCCTCCACTCCTGGATCTCCTCCTCTATGTCTTCAAGATGTTTAATCAATAGGAGATGGCCCCTTTTGCAGTGATGATCGTGGTTCCATGGCTCGTCGCAATGCCAACAAAGACTCTTTACTGATCGGTCACATAGTTCTTCTCATCCTCTAAGCATCTTGGTTGAGCCGTTCTTCTTATTTAGGTGAAAGAAATTGTAGCTATCACAGTATGGGGCTATCGTGCCTTAACATTGTTAGGAACGAGTCGACACTAAGAGGGGGGGGGGGGTGAATTAGTACAGCAGTAAAAATATCGATTTTAAAAAATATTTATTCATTGAAAATTGATCAGAAATATGTTAACTTGAAAGCATATGAGAGCATAGTGAGAGTAATAAATCAGTTTAGAATGTAAAGTAGATTGCAGAAAAGGAAAATTACAAAACAGAAATACAAACCAATTTATAGTGGTTCTGTCATTGTGATCTACATCCACTCCACCGATTCCTCTTCTGTCGAGGCCACCGGCATCCACTAACGATCTTCCTTCAATGGGCAAAAATCAACTACCCTTACAACTCGATTCTCCTTTTAATAGGTTCAAGAGAGAACCTTTACACCCCCCTTACACTCTCCTTACTCCTCTCTCATAAGATTACAACAGCTTTTTTCTTCTTTTTTGCTCTCAATTCTTATGTATGTTTACCAAGGATGAGAGGGGTATTTATAGGCCTCAAATGGATTCAAACTTGGAGCCTAAAAATATCAAATGGATTCAATTCTTATGTATGTTTACCACCACCTGACACTACCACTAGGTGGTACCATTGTCTAGTATGACGATACCATCGCTTGACATAGCCTTGGAGACTGTTAGGATCAAGAGCACTAAGAGGGGGGGGGGGGTGAATTAGTGCAGCGGAAATCTTTCTGCGATTAAAACTGTGTTAGTACGATAAAAGCAATTTCGGTATGAAAGCCAATTCGTAAACCACTTTAACTTGAGATGAAGCGAGATGTAGTTAAAGCAAAGATATAAAGGCAGTTTACAGTTATGATAGAAATCAGAACGTAAACGCAAATTGAAATATGATGTTCGTACGATAAAAACGATTTACGTCTAAACGCCGATTCGGAAAATACAGGGCTTGAAACACGATCGAATATGTGCAGAAGGCAGTAAGCTTTTGAGGAGGTTTGCAGTAAAGATAAGATGCTCAAAGTAAATGCAAACTGAGATTTAGAGTGGTTCGGTCAATCTTGACCTACATCCACTTTTGGCTTCCTCCTCCGACGAGGTCACCGACGTCCACTAGAGGACTTCCTTCAATAGGCGAAGGTCAACCACCCTTTTATAGTTTTACTCCTTTTGATAGGCTTAGGAGACAACCCTTACAGAATTTTCTTTCCTCTCTTATCAGATTAGAACTTGGAAGAAAAGAGGAAGAAGAACTTTCAACTCATACAACACTTTTGAGCTCTAAAAATCACAAAGTAAAATCAGAATTTCGGTGGTTTCTGGGTGCCATTTAAGTGCTGAAAGGGTGGGGTATTTATAGGCCCCAACCCAATTTAAAATTGGAGCTCAAAACTGTCAATTCCCGAAATTCCGGGATCTAACGGTTGCACCTCCTGACTGGGGCGATTGCATCGCCTGGCAGAGCTCGAAGACTGAGCCTCTAGGCGGTGCCATCTCCTGTCAGGGGTGGTTGCACCTCCTGCCAGAGCTCGAAGACCGAGCTCAAGCGGTGCCACCGCCTGACTGAGGCGGTTGCACTACTCAGCTAGAGCTCGGAGACGGAGCCCAGGCGGCGCCACCTCCTATTAGGGGAGGTTGCACCGCCCAGTCTCGCTCGGAGACTGAGCCCAGGCGGTGCCACCTCCTGGCTGAGGTGGTTGCACTGCCCAGTCTCGCTCAGAGACTTAGCCCAGGCGGTGCCACCTCCTGGCTTGGGCGGTTCAACCACCTGGCAAAAATCAGGGTCCGAATGGGTTGATCCATTCGGCCCAATTTGGGTTTTTCGGGGGCCCAATTGCCCCAAGATTAAGTTAATGGGATCACCTCCCATTTCCAACTTAATCATTGTGCTAACTACGATATTTCCTAAGACATTTACTGCAACTTGCTTCGGTGCGTCAATCGCTTCTTCCGGTGATCTTCCGGCGAACTTCCGTCGATCATCCGATGAACCCTCGGTGATGCTCCTAGGGACTTCCGGAAAACTCCTGGACTTGCGACGATCCACTTGGCGAGTTCCGACGAGCTTCTTTGGCAAGCTCATGGACTTCTCGGATTTGTTCCCGCAGAACCTCCGACGACTGTCCGAACTTCCGTCGAACTCTCGAACTCCCAACGTGATCATTGTCTTGACTCCGGCGTAACTCCTACTGCATATCTTACTTTCATCGTAGTTAATCCTGCACACTTAAAACAAAACTTTGATTGAGACAATTAATCATAAGCAATTAACCAAGTTGTCCGGCATGTCATTGGTCCCTCGACACTTTGTCCGATTCTTCGGCGCATCATCCTTTCCTGCAGCCTATTGCCCAATCGGCCAGTTGACTCTGCAACTCCGATATCCTTAGCACAATACCTAGTCCTCTTGGCCCGATGCCCGAGTCCACGGCCCGAAGCCTTCTGTTGATATATCGACCGATCCACCGGCCCGACGTCCAATCTTCTAACTTGTTCCTCCGGTACAACATGATTTTCCTGCTTTACTTGTCTCATCCTGATCGAAGCATCCTGTGTCACTCAAAATGCAGATTAAATCATAAACATATATCAAGTAGTTTCATCATCAAAATACGAGATTTAATAATCTCCCCCTTTTTAATGATGACAACCACTTAATGACGGAGTTAAACTTAACTCCCGGAGTTTAAACAAACTCCCCCTATCAATATGTCATATTGATAGAATCTTGAATTCAAACTGAATTCAAGTCATTGCAATATTCATCATGAATACTTGCAACACGTCATCATGAACTTATGCATAACATCATACTTCTTCCCCTTTGTCATCAACAAAAAGGAGAAGTCCAACTATTTTTGTGTTTGGAATATTAGTTAGACTTATTGCATGAAAAACATAATATCAAGTTTTATCATCATGCAGTTTTGAAGCCAGAAAATTTAGCAAATGTTACATCATGCTTAGAACATTCAAGCTATCAAGTTTTAGATATGCAAGTTTTACAGCATACAAGATAGCACTTTTAGGACATGCAAGCTAGCAATGTTACAACATTTTAGAACTTGCAAGCTAGCAATTTAGAGATGTTCAAGAAGGCAACTCTTCCTTCTTGAAATATGCAAGTTGCAAGCTAGCAAATTTTTGCTTCCTTTGCAATGTTTGAGCTCGCAATTTTGCTTCCATTGCAAGGTGTAAGTTTAGCATGTTTAATTTTCTTGAGATAGCAACTATTTGCTTCGCTTTATACTACAAGCCAGCAATTTTTACGATATGCAAGTTTTACTACATACAAGCTAGCAAAATTTTCTAAAGCAAATGCAAGATAGCTTTCTTGTGTAAGCTTATGATTCTTGCTTCCTATTGCAATGTGCAAGTTGCAAGTTTTGCTTCTTGAGATAGGCAAGATAGCACTTTTGCAATTTTTGTTTGGCAAGCTTGTGATGTTCAAGATAACAAGCTCTTTCTTCTCTTTTGAGAAGTGTCATTTTTGCTTTCTTTGCAAAGTGCAATCTAGCAAAATGCCAAACTAGCAAGAGATATTGTTTTACATGAGGCAAGCAAACAATTTGGCAAGTGTTATATTTGCATCTTCTCTTTAGAGGAGTGTAATTTTTGCTTTCATCTTAAATTGTGTAAGCTAGCTAGTTTGCCTCTTTTCATGATGTCAACGCTAGAAATTCTTGCTCCCCCTTTGTCATTGTCAAAAAGAAGGGAAGACCGTTTTTTTCAATTTTTAGATTATGACAAAGGTAAGTATCAATTTTATTTATGCATCATTATTTATTCAAATTAAAACATACACAATTTCAAAAACCTTATTTTTCATCCACGATACCGAAAAATAAATCAATCATCATTAATGGGTATATCATACATGATACTCAAACATTAAAATTTTTAAGCATTTCTCAACATGTTGATCATGATACCAAACATTCATCATTTAAAGCATTCATGATACATATCATATGCAATACATTATGTACATCATTGTAATAAGTATTGCATATATCATTTCAAATTTATGAATATTTCATCATTGCATGCATCATGCCAAATCATAAAATATACAATCATCATTAATGCATGATTCCTAATCATCATTTATTTTACAACATGATGGTACCAATTTTGTCAAATTACATTCTACCATACATGATCAAAACTTCTTATTTGTATACATCAAAACAAATTAATGAATATTTCATGTATTCTTATCATCACATAAGGAATATCAAGAAGAATTATTAGGTAATGAGATAAACATTTCATGAATACAAGGAATTGCATAAAAATCATATCATGAAAGATTAGAACATGTGAATACCAAAAGACATGATTTCTTTTTGAAAAATTTACTCCGTAATTAATCAAAAGAAAATCTTAGGAGAACGATTAATGAAAAAATCTTGATTCATAATAAATCTTAATTTATAAATATCACGAAAGCAAGATCATGATTTTGGAAAAAATCATTCAAATTCAAATCACCAAAAATCATTTTTATGGTTCACAAAATTCGTAATATATTTTCCCTTTTTTTAAGTATTTCATTTTAAGTGATTGATTTCATATTAGCATGCTTTTTCATTTATGTTAAACATGCATCAACGTTTAGGATCGAAAAATGAATTTCATCATAAAACCATCAAGATCAATAGATTCTCAAAAATGAACTATTATGATCAAGAAAATCCAAAAATGAAATTTAACACTTTCATGCATTTGGACAAGGTTTTGCTATAGATTTTCAAGTTCAATCATGAAGATAAAATATGCTCATGATCATAAAAATTTTTGTATCCAAAACACATAATTTCCAACATGTTATTAAGGCATGTAATAATGTAAAATCATCATGGTAATTAAGTGATTTGAACATTGAATCAAGAAAGTCCGAAAAATAATCTTAACAAGTTCAGGCATTCGAGCACATTTTTACCATAGTTTTTCAAATACACTCATGAAAATAACACATGCTTATCATCATGTATCGCTTAAAATCTCATGCATAAAATTGTTAATCAAAATATTTAATTTCATCATTATGCATTTCTTCAAATCAAACATGATTTTTTTTTAATCAAAATCGAGAAATAACAATAAAATCAACGTAATACACATTATTACTTCTTAACCACGATTTCATATTTTCAATCAAGATCATTTTATTTGTTTATCATAATATATGCAATATTATCATTTTCGAAATTACTTAGCATGATCATAATTTTTTTTTTTTTGAAACATGTAATTTTTAAGAAAATTAATTCTAAACTAAAAAAGAAAATACATCATGAAAGCATCAAGTAATTTCAAAATAAATTAGGGGGATTTCGATTACCTCATCATTGAAAGCGGTTAAGGCGTAGTTTGCCACCTCGCCTTTCTTGATTTTCTCCTCGTCTTCGTAGAAGCTCGATTCATCCCACTTTGTGTTCTTCTTCTTTGGCCACTTCCTTCGTTTAAGTTTATTGTTTATTTTACATTTTTGTTTAATAAACTTATTAAGATTTAGTGTTCGAAGTTCAAGTTCATCATTGTCGTCATCACTTGAGTTTTCGCCCAAGTGGTATTCATTTGTCCGAAGTTCCAAATCCTTCCTGTTCTTTGGAAGGTGATTTTGTTCATCATGTTCATCATGTGCATTGTGCACCATTTCATATGTCATCAATGAACCAATTAGTTCTTCAAGCGGTAAGTTGTTTAGGTTTTTAGCTTCTTGTATTGCAGTTACTTTTGAATCCCACTTCTTAGAAAGAGAACGCAAAATCTTGTTTACGAGTTCAAAATCCGAAAAACATTTTCCAAGAGCTCTTAAACTATTGACGACATCCGTGAAACGGGTGTACATGTCGCCTATAGTCTCGCTTGGTTGCATTCGAAAAAGCTCAAAATTATACAATAAAATGTTAACTTTCGAGTCTTTGACTCTACTAGTACCCTCATGCGTGATTTCAAGTGTTCGCCAAATGTCAAAAGCCGTTTCGCACGTAGAAATCCGATTGAACTCAATTTTGTCCAAAGCGCAAAATAAGGCATTCATAGCCTTTGCGTTTAAAGAAAAATACTTCTTCTCCAAATCCGACCATTTGTTCATCGGTTTGGAGGGAAGTTGAAAACCGTTTTCAACGATATTCCATAAATCCAAATTCATAGAAATCAAGAAAACTCTCATTCGAGTTTTCCAATAAGTGTAGTCCAATCTGTTAAACAATGGTGGACGAACAACCAATAAAGCCTCTTGAAAGCCATGAAGAGCAATTTCTCTCGGGTGTAAATCCGAAATGAGAAATACCAGGCTCTGATACCAATCATTAGGATCAAGAGCACAATGAGGGGGGGGGGTGAATTAGTGCAGCGGAAATCTTTCTGCGATTAAAACTGCGTTCGTACAATAAAAGCGATTTCGGTATGAAAGCCGATTCGTAAACCACTTTCACTTGAGATGAAGCGAGATGCAATTAAAGCAAAGATATAAAGGCAGTTTGTAGTTATGATAGAAATCAGAACATAAACGCAAATTGAAATATGAAGTTCGTACGATAAAAACGATTTACGTCTAAACGCCGATTCGGAAAATGCATTGCTTGAAACACATTCGAATATGCACAGAAGGCAGTAAGCTTTTGAGGAGGTTTGCAGTAAAGATAAAATGCTCAAAGTAAATGCAAACCGAGATTTAGAGTGGTTCGGTCAATCTTGACCTACATCCACTTTTGGCTTCCTCCTCCGACGAGGTCACCGACGTCCACAAGAGGCCTTCCTTCAATAGGCGAAGGCCAACCACACTTTTACAGTTTCACTCCTTTTGACGGGCTTAGGAGACAACCCTTATAGAATTTTCTTTCCTCTTTTATCAGATTAGAACTTGGATGAAAAGAGGAAGAAGAACTTTCAACTCATACAACACTATTGAGCTATAAAAATCACAAAGTAAAATCAGAATTTAGGTGGTTTTTGGGTGCCCTTTCAGTGCTGAAATGGTGGGGTATTTATAGGCCCCAACCCAGTTTAAAATTGGAGATCAAAACGGTCAATTCCCGGAATTTCGAGATCTGGCGGTTGCACCTCCTGACTGGTGCGGTTGCACCGCCTGGCAGAGCTCGAAGACTGAGCCTCTAGGCGATGCCACCTCCTGTCAGGGGCAGTTGCACCTCCTGCCAGAGCTCGAAGATCGAGCTTAGGTGGTGCCACCGCCTGACTGAGGCGGTTGCACCGCTCAGCAAGAGCTCGGAGACCGAGCCCAAGCGGTGCCACCTCCTGTCAAGGGAGGTTGCACCGCCCAGTCTCGCTCGGAGACTGAGCCCAGGCGGTGCCACCTGCTAGCTGGGGCAGTTGCACTGCCCAGTCTCGCTCGGAGACTTAGCCCAAGCGGTGCCACCTCCTGGCTTGGGCGGTTCAACCGCTTGGCAGAAATCAGGGTCCGAATGGGTTGATCCATTCGGCCCAATTTGGGTTTTTCATGGGCCCAATTGCCCCAAGATTAAGTTAATGGGATCACCTCCCATTTCCAACTTAATTATTATGCTAACTATGATATTTCCTAAGACGTTTACTGCAACTTGCTCCGGTGCGTCAATCGCTTCTTCCGGCGAGCTTCCGGCGAACTTCCATCGATCATCCGATGAACCGTCGGCGATGCTCCTACGGACTTCTGGAAAACTCCTGGACTTGCAACGATCCACTTGGCGAGTTCCGACGAGCTTCTTTGGCAAGCTCATGGACTTCTCGGATTTGTTCCCGCAGAACCTCCGACGATTGTACGAACTTCCGTCGAACTCTTGAACTCCCAACGTGATCATTGTCTTGACTCCGACGCAACTCCTGCTGCATATCTTACTTTCATCGTAGTTAATCCTACACACTTAAAACAAAACTTCGATTGAGACAATTAATCCTAAGCAATTAACCAAGTTTTTCGGCATGTCATTGGTCCCTCGACGCTTCGTTCGATTCTTCGGCGCATCATCCTTTCCTGCAGACTATTGCCCAATTGGCCAGTTGACTCCGCAACTCCGATATCCTTGGCACAATACCTGCTCTTCTTGGCCCGATGCCCGAGTCCACGGCCTGAAGCCTTCTGTCGATACGTCGACCGATCCACCGGCCCGACATCCAATCTTCTAACATGTTCCTCCGGCACAACATGATTTTCCTGCTTTAATTGTCTTATCCTGATCGAAGCATCCTATGTCACTCAAAATGTAGATTCAATAATCTCCCCCATTTTGATGATGACAACCACTTGATGACGGAGTTAAACTTAACTCCCGGAGTTTAAACAAACTCCCCCTATCAATATGTCATATTGATAGAATCTTGAATTCAAACTGAATTCAAGTCATTGCAATATTCATCATGAATACTTGCAACACGTCATCACATACTTATGCATAAACTTATGCATAACATCATATTTCTTCCCTTTTGTCATCAACAAAAAGGAGAAGTCCAACAATTCTTGTGTTTGGAATATTAGTTTGACTTATTGCATGAAAAACATAATATCAAGTTTTATCATCATGCAGTTTTGAAGTCAGAAAATTTAGCAAATGTTACATCATGCTTAGAACATTCAAGCTATCAAGTTTTAGATATGCAAGTTTTACAGCATACAAGATAGCACTTTAAGGACATGCAAGCTAGCAATGTTACAACATTTTAGAACTTGCAAGCTAGCAATTTAGAGATGTTCAAGAAGGCAACTCTTGCTTCTTGAAATATGTAAGTTGCAAGCTAGAAAATTTTTGCTTCCTTTGCAATGTTTGAGCTCGCAATTTTGCTTCCATTGCAAGGTGTAAGTTTAGCATGTTTAATTTTCTTAAGATAACAACTATTTGCTTTGCTTTATACTAGAAGCTAGCAATTTTTACGATATGCAAGTTTTACTACATACAAGCTAGCAAAAATTTCGAAAGCAAATGCAAGATAGCTTTCTTGTGTAAGTTTATGATTCTTGCTTCCTATTGCAATGTGCAAGTTGCATGTTTTGCTTCTTGAAATAGGCAAGATAGCACTTTTGCAATTTTTGTTTGGCAAGCTTGTGATGTTCAAGATAACAAGCTCTTTCTTCTCTTTTGAGAAGTGTCATTTTTGCTTTCTTTGTAAAGTGCAAGCTAGCAAAATGCCAAACTAGCAAGAGATAATGTTTTACATGAGGCAAGCAAACAATTTGGCAAGTGTTATATTTGCATCTTCTCTTTAGAGGAGTGTAATTTTTGCTTTCATCTTGAATTGTGTAAGCTAGCTAGTTTGCCTCTTTTCATGATGTCCACGCTAGAAATTCTTGCTCCCCCTTTGTCATTGTCAAAAAGAAGGGAAGATCGTTTTTTTAAATTTTCATATTATGACAAAGGTAAGTATCAATTTTATTTGTGCATCATTATATATTCAAATTAAAACATACACAATTTCAAAAACCTTATTTTTCATGCACGCTACCGAAAAATAAATCAATCATCATTAATGGGTATATCATACATGATACTCAATAATTAAAATTTTTAAGCATTTATCAACATGTTGATCTTGATACCAAACATTCATCATTTAAAGCATTCATGATACATATCATATGCAATACATTATGTACATCATTGACATAAGTATTGCATGCATCATTTCAAATTTATGAATATTTCATTATTGCATGCATCATGCCAAATCATAAAATATACAATCATCATTAATGCATGATTCCTAATCATCATTTATTTTACAACATGATGGTACTAATTTTGTCAAATTACATTCTACCATACATGATCGAAACTTCTTATTTGTATACATCAAAACAAATTAATGAATATTTCATGTATTCTTATCATCACATAAGGAATATCAAGAAGAATTATTAGGTGATGAGATAAACATTTCATGAATACAAGGAATTGCATAAAAATCATATCATGAAAGATTAGAACATGTGAATACCAAAAGACATGATTTCTTTTTGAAAAACCTACTCCATAATTAATCAAAAGAAAATCTTAGGAGAACGATTAATGAAAAAATCTTGATTCATAATAAATCTTACTTTGTAAATATCACGGAACCAAGATCATGATTTTGGATAAAACTCATTCAAATTCAAATCACCAAAAATCATTTTTATGGTTCACAAAATTCGTAATATATTTTCCCATTTTTTAAGTATTTCATTTTAAGTGATTGATTTCATATTAGCATGCTTTTTCATTTATGTTAAACATGCATCAATGTTAGGGATCGAAAAATGAATTTCATCATAAAACCATCAAGATCAATAGATTCTCAAAAATGAACTATTATGATCAAGAAAATCCGAAAATGAAATTTAACACTTTCATGCATTCGGAGAAGGTTTTGCTATAGATTTTCAAGTTCAATCATGAAGATAAAACATGCTCATGATCAGAAAAATTTTTATATCCAAAACACATAATTTCCAACATGTTATTAAGGCATGTAATAGTGTAAAATCATCATGATAATTAAGTGATTTGAACATTGAATCAAGAAAGTCCGAAAAATAATCTTAACAAGTTCATGCATTCGAGCACATTTTTACCATAGTTTTTCAAATACACTCATGAAAATTACACATGCTTATCATCATGTATAGCTTAAAATCTCATGCATAAAATTGTTAATCAAAATATTTAATTTCATCATTATGCATTTCTTCAAATCAAACATGATTTTTTTTTAATCAAAATCGAGAAATAACAATGAAAATCAATGTAATACACATTATTACTTCTTAACCATGTTTTCATATTTTCAATCAAGATCATTTTATTTGTTTATCATAAAATATGCAATTATATCATTTTCGAAATTACTTAGCATGATCATAATTTTTTTTTTTTGAAACATGTAATTTTTAAGAAAATTAATTATAAACTAAAAAAGAAAATACATCATGAAAGCATAAAGTAATTTCAAAATAAATTAGGGGGATTTCAATTACTTCATCATTGAAAGCGGTTAAGGCGTAGTTTGCCACCTCTCCTTTCTTGATTTTCTCCTCGTCTTCGGAAAAGCTCGATTCATCCCACTTTGTGTTCTTCTTTGGCCTCTTCCTTCGTTCAAGTTTATTGTTTATTTTAGATTTTTGTTTAATAAACATATTAAGATTTAGTGTTCGAAGTTCAAGTTAATCATTGTCCTCATCACTTGAGTCATCGCTCAAGTTATATTCATTTGTCCGGAGTTCCAAATCCTTCCTGTTCTTTGGAAGGTGATTTTATTCATCATGTTTATCATGTGTATTGTGCACCATTTCATATGTCATCAATGAACCAATTAGTTCTTCAAGTGGTAAGTTGTTTAGGTTTTTAGCTTCTTGTATTGCAGTTACTTTTAAATCCCACTTCTTAGAAAGAGAACGCAAAATCTTGTTTACGAGTTCAAAATCTGAAAAATATTTTTCAAGAGCTCTTAAACTATTGACGACATCCGTGAAACGGGTGTACATGTCTCCTATAGTCTCGTTTGGTTGCATTCGAAAAAGCTCAAAATCATGCAATAAAATGTTAACTAGTTCCCTCATGCGTGATTTCAAGTGTTCGCCAAATGTCAAAAGCCGTTTCGCACGTAGAAATCCGATTGAACTCATTTTTGTCCAAAGCGCAAAATAAGGCATTCATAGCCTTTGCGTTTAAAGAAAAATACTTCTTCTCCAAATCCGACCATTCGTTCATCGGTTTGGAGGGAAGTTCAAAATCGTTTTCAACAATATTCCATAAATCCAAATTCATAGAAATCAAGAAAACTCTCATTCGAGTTTTCCAATAAGTGTAGTCCAATCCGTTAAACAACGGTGGACGAACAACCGATAAGCCCTCTTGAAAGCCATGAAGAGCCATTTCTCTCGGGTGTAAATCCGAAATGAGAAATACCGGCCTCTGATACCAATTGTTAGGATCAAGAGCACTAAGAGGGGGGTTGAATTAGTGCAGCAGAAATCTTTCTGCAATTAAAACTGCGTTCGTACGATAAAAGCGATTTCGATATTAAAGCCGATTCGTAAACCACTTTAACTTGAGATGAAGAGAGATATAGTTAAAGCAAAGATATAAAGGTAGTTTGCAGTTATAATAGAAATCAGAACGTAAACGCAAACTGAAATATGATGTTCGTATGATAAAAACGATTTATGTCTAAACGCCGATTCGGAAAATGCAGAGCTTGAAACATGATTGAATATGCACAGAAGGCAGTAAGCTTTTGAGGAGTTTTGCAGTAAAGATAAGATGCTCAAAGTAAATGCAAACCGAGATTTAGAGTGGTTCGGTCAATCTTGACCTATATCCACTTTTAGCTTCCTCCACCGACGAGGTCACCGACGTCCCCTAGAGGACTTCCTTCAATAGGCGAAGGCCAACCACCCTTTTACAGTTTCACTCCTTTTGACGGGCTTAGGAGACAACCCTTACAGAATTTTCTTTCCTCGCTTATTAGATTAGAACTTGGAAGAAAAGAGGAAGAAGAACTTTTAACTCATACAACACTTTTGAGCTCTAAAAATCACAAAGTAAAATCAGAATTTTGGTGGTTTCTGGGTGCCCTTTTAGTGCCGAAAGGGTGGGGTATTTATAGGCCCCAACCCAGTTTGAAATTAGAGCTCAAAACTGTCAATTCTCGGAATTTCGGGATCTGGCGGTTGCACCTCCTGATTGGGGCGGTTGCACCGCCTGGCAAAGCTCGAAGACTGAGCCTCTGGGCGGTGCCACCTCTTGTTAGGGGCGGTTGCACCTCCTGCCAGAGCTCGAAGACCGTGCTCAGGTGGTGCCACCGCTTGACTGAGGCGGTTGCACCACTCAGCTAGAGCTCGGAGACCGAGCCTAGGCGGTGCCACCTCTTGTCAAGGGAGGTTGCACCGCCCAGTCTCGCTCGGAGACTGAGCCCAAGCGGTGCCACCTCCTGGCTGGGGCGGTTAAACCGCCTGACAGAAATCAGGGTCCGAATGGGTTGATCCATTAGGCCCAATTTGGGTTTTTCAGGGGCCCAATTGCCCCAAGATTAAGTTAATGGGATCACCTCCCATTTCCAACTTAATCATTGTGCTAACTAAATATTTCCTAAGACATTTACTGCAACTTGCTCCGATGCGTCAATCGCTTCTTCTGGCGAGCTTCCGGCGAACTTCCGTCGATCATCCGATGAACCCTCGGTGATGCTCCTGCGGACTTCCGAAAAACTCCTAGACTTGCGACAATCCACTTGGCAAGTTCTAACGAGCTTCTTTGGCAAGCTCATGGACTTCTCGGATTTGTTCCCGCAGAACCTCCGACGACTGTCCGAACTTCCGTCGAACTCTCGAACTCCCAACGTGATCATTGTCTTGACTCCGGCGCAACTCCTACTGCATATCTTACTTTCATCGTAGTTAATCCTGCACACTTAAAACAAAACTTTGATTGAGACAATTAATCCGAAGCAATTAACCAAGTTGTCCGGCATGTCATTGGTCCTTCGACGCTTCGTCCGATTCGTCGGTGCATCATCCTTTCCTGCAGCCTATTGCTCAATCGGCCAGTTGACTCTGCAACTCCGATATCCTTGGCATAATACCTACCCTTCTTGGCCCGATGCCCGAGTCCACGGCCCGAAGCCTTCTGTCGATACGTCGACCGATCCATCGGCCCGATGTCCAATCTTCTGACATGTTCCTCCGGCACAATATGATTTTCTTGCTTTAATTGTCTCATCCTGATCGAAGCATCCTACATCACTCAAAACGTAGATTAAATCATAAACATATATCAAGTAGTTTCATCATCAAAATACGAGATTCAACTGAGACTATACAACCGATAGTGCAACCTATTGAGTCACTGTTCGGGCCTTGCACTTGGCCCAACATAGCCCAAACTTGGGCCCAATTGACTCCTAATTGAGTTGGCCCAATTCTAACCCAATTAAGTGCTAATTATAAATTTTAAGACATATATTAAGCTAAATAAGTCTAGTAAGTCTAGGTTTCTTCCAACGAGCTTCCGACAATCTTCCGGCGAACTTCTGACGATCTCTCGGCAATGTTCCAACGGACTCCTTGCAAGCTCCTGGACTTCACGATGATCTTCTTGGTGAGTTCCGATGAGCTTCTTTTAGAACTTTTAGACTTCTCGATCAATTCCGGTAGAACTTCTGACGAACATCTAGACTTTCGACGAACTCTCAAACTCCCAATGAAATCTCATTCTTGACTCTGGGACTTCAGTTTGCTTTATGCATTGATCGCTATCATAGTTAATTCTACATACGTAAAACCCACTTCGAACTAGACAATTATTACAAAGCGTGAATCAAGTATTGTTCAGCATGTCATTGGTTTATCAACACTTCATCCAATTCTTTGGCGCATCATCCTCTCTTGCGGCCTATTGCCCAATCGATTAGTTGACCTCCGCAATGTTGAATCTCGGATTTTGATGATGAAGTCAATTGTAATTTGTTTGATCTAATCTATATGTTGAGAAAAGTGTGCAGGATTAACTATGATGGCAGCAAGACATAAAGCAGGTATTATGCCAGAGTCAAGATGGAGATCACGTTGGGAGTTCGAGAGTTCGTCGAAAGTCCAGACGTTCGTCGGAAGTTCTGTAGGAACCAACCAAGAAGTCCAGGAGCTTGCCATAGAAGCTCATCAGAACTTGCCAAGAAGATCGTCGCAAAGTCCAGGAGCTTGCTGGGAGTCCACCAGAGCATTGCCAAGAGTTCATCGGATGTTCACCGGAAGTACGCCGGAAGCTCGCCGAAAGAGCGATTTATGCATCGGAACAAGAAGTGTAGTAAACATGTCTTAATTATCATAGTTAGAGCATAAATTAAGTTAGGATTGGAAGGTAATCCTACTAACTTAATTAGGGGCCAATTGGGCCCTAAGATGGGCTGGTTTGGGCCGGATTCAAGGCCCAACCAAGACCCTAAATTCCTGGCCGATGCTAGCACTACCTAGGAGACTCGGTCTCCCAGGAATTCTGGGCGGTGGTACCACCCTTGTTAGGCAGTGGTTCCACCGATAGTTATTGCTGCCAACGGTGGTACCGCCCCTGTCAAGCGGTGGTATCGCTAGAGCTCGGTCTCCGAGCTTTGTCAAGCGATTATATCGCCTAGACTGAGTGGTAATACTGCCTAGTGTCAGGTGTCAGGCGGTAGTACCACCTAGTAATGGCGGTGGTACCACCAAGACCTAGGAAACTCGGGATTAGACACTTTTTGGCTCCATTTTTGAAGCCATTGGAGCCTATAAAAACCCCACCCTTTCCTGCATGAAAGGGAACGAAACCTATTGGTATAATCTTGAGTTCTTGAGCCTTAGAGTATTATAAAAGTTAGGGTTCTCCTTCATCTCTTCGCCTTGTAATCATCAAAGAAAGAGGTGTGAAACTTGTAAGGGTTGTCTCCTAAACCCGGCAAAAGGAGAAAGGCTGTAATAGGTGTTTAGCTTCGCTTATTGAAGGAAGACCTCTAGTGGATGCCGGTGACCTCGTCAGATGAGGAAGTCGAAAGTGGATGTAGGTCACATTGACCGAACCACTCTAAAACTCGGTTTGTATTTACTTTAAGCAACTTTCTTTTATAGCAAACTGACTCTCCTCCTTACTATGTCTTAACTACGTCTACATACACTTCCTAATTTTAATGGACTTTGAGCTTTGGAACATTGTCGAAAACGGTTTTCAAAAGTCTTCTCTGCTAATGAACGATTGGAATAAGTTGGAAAAGAAGACTTTCACCTTAAATGCCAAGGCTATGAATGCCTTGTTTTGTGCATTAGATAAAAACAAGTTTAATCGAGTGTCAATTTGTGAAACGACTTTTGATATTTGGTACACACTCAAAGTGACTCATGAAGGCACTAGTAGAGTGAAGGAGTCAAAAATTAATCTTTTAGTGCATTCTTATGAATTATTTCGAATGAAACCGAGTGAGACCATTGGAGATATGTACACCCGATTTACGGATATTGTCAATGGTCTAAAAGGACTTGGTAAAGGTTTTACGGATTTTGAACTCGTTAATAAAGTTTTAAGATCCCTTCCAAAGAGTTGGGACCCTAAAGTCACAGCCATTCAAGAGGCCAAAGATTTAAATAATTTTCCTCTTGAAGAACTAATTGGGTCACTAATGACTTATGAAATGACATGCAAAGCTCATGAAGAGCTTGAGGACACTCTTCCAAAGAACATAAAGGATATAGCACTAAGAACACAAGAAGACCACTTGAAAGAAAACTCAAGTGATGAGGACTTTGATGATGACTTGACACTTTTAACAAGAAAATTCAAAAAAATTTATTAAAAGAAACAAATTTAAAAATGACACTAAAAATAAATTTGAACCCAAGAAATATCAAGTAATATGCTACGAATGCAAGAAGCTGGGAAACTACAAGAGTGAATGTCTCCAAGCCAAGAAGAGGACACCAAAGAAGAAGGCTCTCAAAGCAACATGGGATGACTCAAGTGCATCCGAAGAAGAGGAGCCAACCAATACTGAGCAAGTTGCTCACTATGTGCTAATGGCCATTGGAGATGAGGTAACAAGTTCATTAGATGCAAATTTATTATTTGATGAATTATTAAATAATTTTCATGATTTATTTGATGAGTGCAAATCAATTAGTAAAAAATATAAATTGTTAAAAAAGAAGCATGATTCTCTTGTTAGTGATTTCAATAAATTAAAAATTGAGCATAATGATAGTTTAGCTCCATGTACGAAATGCCACGAAGAAGAAACACTTAGAAAGGAAAACTTGCTACTCAAAGATACCTTAGAAAAATTTGAGGTTGGTAGTAAGTCATTGAACATGATCCTTGACAATAAGGGTCACGTTCATAAAAGAAGTGAAATCGGATTTATGAGTAGCTCTCAATAAAATCTAACCACCTTTATAAAAGGCCCTATCTTGCATATTTTACCTCAAAACAATTGCAACTTTTGTTGCAAACTTAGATATATAACTTATCATTGTTCATTTAAAAGGTGTAGTCAGCATAAATTGATTTGGGGTCCTAAAAGAACCTCAAATAACTCAATGTAACATGATAAGTAATTTAGATTGATTTTTTAGGCACCCAAGGTCAAATGGGTACCTAAAAATCATCCATTTTTGTAGAAATGTTTACCATCACAAGCTAGGAGCAAGAGATTGTACCTTGATAGTGGATGCTCAAGGCATATGACCAGAGTTCCATCTCAATTCTCTAAGCTCACTAGCATAAACGAAGGATATGTCACCTTTGGAGACAACAACAAGGGTAAAATCATTGGCAAAGAAACTATAGGTAACAAATCTAACTTCTTTATTGAAGATATATTGTTAGTTGATGGCTTAAAACATAACCTCTCGAGTATTAGTCAATTGTGTGATAAAGGATATATTATTAAATTTGAATCTAATGCTTGCATTATTGAAAAACCACATAAAAACACATCTATGATTGTATTAAAATAAAATAACGTATACATCATTGACATTAATGATCTTTGCAATGAAATATATTTTTCGGTTTTGAATCTCGATGCTAGGCTTTGGCATAGGAGATTACGTCATGTTAGCATGAAACTAATCACCCAAATTTTATCTAAAGAACTTGTAAGAGGAATTCCTCATATCAAGTTCGTCAAAGATAATGTGTATGATGCTTATCAATTAGGAAAACAAATAAAAGGTAGCTTCAAACCTAAGAACCAAATAAGCACCTCTAAACCTTTGCAATTGATCTAAATGGACTTGTTCGGACCAATTGCTACATCAAGCCTAGGAGGTAGCAAATATGCATTTGTCATCGTGGATGATTATAATAGATACACATGGACTTATTTTTTGACACACAAAAGTGAATGCTTTAGATATTTACTCTAAGTTTTGTAAACTTGTTCAAAATGAAAAGGGTTTTATGATTTCGTCAATTGGAAGTGATCACGGTGGTGAATTTCAAAACCGTGATTTCCAAGAATTTTGTGAATCTAATAGATACAACCACAACTTCTCTACTCCAAGAAATCATCAACAAAATGGAGTAGTAGAAAGAAAGAATAAAAATTTATAAGAAATGACAAGAACCATGTTGAATGAACATAACCTACCCAAATATTTTTGCACCGAAGCCGTAAACACGGCATGCTATGTCATGAATAGAGTTCTAGTAAGACCCTTACTCACCGAAACTCCTTATAAGTTGTGGAACAACAAAAAACTCAATGTTTCATATTTTAAAGTTTTTGGGTGTAAGTGTTTTATCTTGAATGAAAAAAATGCCTTAGAAAAATTTGATGCTAAATCCAATAAAGGAATTTTTCTTGGCTATTCTTCTATTTCTAAAGCATTTCGTATCTTTAATAAAAGAACTTTAATTATAGAAGAATTCATTTATGTTATTTTTAATGAGGTTTTCAAAATTAAAAAAAATGATTTTGATGATGATGTTAATTTTGATGTTTTGAATTTAAATGAAACCCCTTCTCCATCTAGCAACTTGGATGCATCTACTTCTGAAACATCCTTACCTAAGGATTGGAAATATGTAGATGCTCATCCTAAGGAGTTAATCATAGGAGACACATTACAAGGGGTTCAAACACGTTCTTCTCTTAAAAATTTTTGTGCCAACACCGCTTTTCTCTCCCAAATTGAACCTAAATGCATTAATGAGGCCATGAAATATGATTTATGGATCATCACAATGCAAGATGAGTTAAATCAATTTGAGAGAAATGAGGTGTGGAAGCTTGTTCTTAGGCCAAATGACCATTTAGTTATTGGTACTAAATCGGTTTCTAGAAACAAGTAAGATGAATCTGGTATCATGGTAGAGATAAGGCTAGATTAGTGGTCAAAGGTTTCAACCAAGAAAAAGGTATCGATTACGAAGATACCTTCGCTCCTATAGCTCGATTAGAAGCCATAAAGATGCTCCTTGCCTATGCTAGTAGTAATAATTTTAAGTTGTTTCAGATGGATGTTAAAAGTGCTTTTCATAATGGCTTTATTTCCGAAGAAGTTTATGTTGAACAACCTCCCAGATTTGAGAATGATAGTCTCCCTAATCATATGTTTAAATTGACTAAAGCTTTCTATGGTTTAAAACAAGCCCCAAGGGCTTGGTATGAGAGACTTAGTTCATTTCTTATTAAAAATAATTTCTCCAAAGGCAATGTCGATACTACATTGTTTATCAAAAATTTTAAAAATAATTTTCTTATTATTCATATTTATGATGATGATATTATTTTTGGTTCCACGAATGAATCTCTTTATGAATCATTTGCTAAAAGTATGAGTCTTGAATTTGAAATGAGTTTGATGGGAGAATTAACCTTCTTTTTAGGCTTACAAATCAAACAACTAAGTAATGTCATCTTTCTTAATCAAACAAAATACACTTTAGATTTGATAAAAAGGTTTAATATGGATAGCTCAAAAGCTATCTAACACTCCTATGAACACCTCCACTAAGTTAGAAATTGATGAAAGTAGAGAAAGCTTTGATCAAAAAGCTTATAGGGGTATGATAAGAAGTTTACTTTATCTCACTACAACTAGACCGGATATCATGTTTAGTGTAGGACTTTGTGCTAGGTTTCAATCTAATCCTAAGATATCTCATCTCAAAGCAGTTAAAAGAATACTTAGATATCTTAAAGGAACTACAAATCTAGGATTATGGTATCCAAAATCTGAAAACTTTGAGCTAATTGCTTATGCTGATGCGGATTTTGTTGGATGTAGATTAGATAGAAAAAGCACATCTAGAACATGTCAATTTTTAGGACATGTACTTGTTTCTTAGTCATCTAAGAAACAAAACTTAGTTGCACTATCTGCAACTAAAGCTGAGTACATTGCAACTAGTGCATGCTGTGCACAAGTTGTTTGGATGAAAAACACTTTAGAGGATTATAAAATTCATCTTAAAAATATCGCCATAAAATGTGATAACACAAGTGCAATATGTTTAACAAAGAATCTCATTCAACACTCTAGAATAAAACATATTGATATTAGGCATCACTTTATATGAGATCATGTCACTAATCATGATGTAATCCTAGAGTTTATTGATATAAAACATCAATTAGCCGATATTTTTACAAAGTCTTTAAGTGAAGAACAGTTTGATTTTATTAGAAAAGAATCAGAAATATTAATTTGTCCAAATGCATGAATTGAATGTATATCTTTTCCGGATTATCTTTCACTTAATGGATTTCTTGAATATAGCTTTCATGAGTCTATACCATATCAAGTTTATTTCATATCCGTACTCCATCACTTAATGATTTTTGATACATAGAATTAATTGACAAATACATCTCTCGGATTTATCTCTTATGTATTTTTAATGAGAAATGGATTTGATGTGATCATGAAATTTTTTTTATTGGAATTTCTTTTATCCTTCATATAATGATTTTTTTTACATGAATGAAGGAAGAATGTTTTTTTTTTTAGATGAACACTTGCAAGAATGAGGATTTAATTTCACTTGAATATCTTGATCCTTGTGAAAATTGAAGCATGATTTAATGAAACTCTTTTATCATTGTTTATTTAATTCAAATCATCACAAAGTGGGTTCTTAATAGATTTCCTTCTTTCTTTCCTTCTTCATGCAAAGTTTTGATGAAAAATAAAAGAGAAGTTGATGAAAACTATCTCCTTAATATTTATAACTTTTAATGTTGAGAACTTGTGAATGATACCATGCCATGAATGCTTGAAATATGATTAGTATAAATTATTTTTTACAATTTGAAATGTGACAAGAATTCTTATCACACTTGCATTGTTGAATTGTTCTCCTTTTTGTTGATGACAAACGGGGAGAAATAATACCAAAATGCGATAAATTGATGACAAATGTATGCAATGTATTTCATTATATATACTTGAAAATGTTTGCTTGATAAATATTATTCATTATAATAAGATATCTAGAGCTTAACTTACAATTTTACAAATTGATATATTGCCATAGAATGATGAATTGTTATCTTTGTCATCTTTCATATTTGAAATATCAAAACTTGAAAATGAATGTCAAGCCTTGACATCATTTTGAGAATATTAGATTATGATATGAATCATGATGTGTGTATTGATAAGTTTAAATGAATTTAACTTATCAATATGTCTCTTGAATTCAAAGGCCTTGAATTTAAGAATATATTTTCTCAAGTATGGCATATAGATAGGGGGAGTTAAGGTTAACTCGGTCATCAATTGATTGTCATCATCAAAAAGGGGGAGATTGTTGAATCTTGGATTTTGATGATGAAGTCAATTGTAATTTGTTTGATCTAATCTATATGTTGAAAAAAGTGTACAGGATTAACTACGATGGCAATAAGACATAAAGCAGTTGTTGTGCCGGAGTCAAGATAGAGATCACATTGGGAGTTCGAGAGTTCGTCGGAAGTCCAAACGTTCGACGGAAGTTCTGCGAGAACCAACCGAGAAGTCCAGGAGCTTGCTATAGAAGCTCATCGGAACTTGCCAAGAAGATCGTCATAAAGTCCAGGAGCTTGCCGAGAGTTTGCCAGAGCATTGTCGAGAGTTCGTCGGATGTTCGTCGGAATTATGCCGGAAGCTCACCGGAAGAGCATTTGATGCACCAGAATAAGAAGTGTAGTAAACATGTCTTAATTATCATAGTTAGAGCGTAAATTAAGTTAAGATTAGGAGGTAATCCCACTAACTTAATTATGGGCCAACTGGGCCCTAAGATAGGCTGGTTTGGGCTGGATTCAAGGCCCAACCAAAACCCTAAATTATTGGTCGACGGTGACACCGCCAAGGGCGATGGTGGCACCGCCAAGGGCAATGGTGGCATCGCCTAGGAGACTCGGTCTCTAAGGAATTTTGGGCGGTGGTACCACCCTTATCAGGCTATGGTACCACCCCTGTCAAGCGGTGGTATCGTTGGCAGTTATTGTTGCCAGCGTGGCACCGCCCCTATCAGGTGGTGGTATCACCAGAGCTTGATCTCCGAGCTCTGTCAAGCGGTCGTACCGCCTAGACTAAGCGATAGTACCACCCAGTGTCAGGTGTCAGGCGGTAGTACTGCCCAATAATGACGGTGGTACCGCTAGGACCCCGGAAACCCGATTTAGACACCTTTTTGGCTCCATTTTTGAAACCATTAGGACCTATTACTCCTCTCTCAAACTATTTTCACACTTAGATTTTTTAGAGGAGTTCACACAAGTTTACAATAGCATTTCTTTCTTTTTCACTCTCAATTCTTGTGTTTTTTAACCAAGGATGAGAGGAGTATTTATAGGCCTCAAGTTGATTCAAACTTGGAGCCTAAAAATGTCTCTTCCCTGATAGCCTGACAGCCTCTTGGAGACTATGTATGGGCGGTACCACTGCCTAGACTGGCGATACCACCGCCTGACATAGTCTCGAAGACTATGCCATGACGGTTGCACTTGTTGGGTCACTATTTGAGCCTTTTCACTTGGCCCAACACAACCTAATCTTAGACCCAATTGGCCCCTAATTGGGTTAGCCCAATTCAACCCAATTATGTGCCAACTACGAATTCTAAGGCATACACTAAGTTAAATAAGTCCGATAAGTCAAGGTTTCTCTAGTGAGCTTCTGGAGATCTTCCGGTGAACTTCCGAAATCTCTCGGCAATGTTCCAGTGGACTCGCGGTAAGCTCCTAGACTTCTCGATCAATTTCGGCAGAACTTCCGACGAACATCCGGACTTTTGACAAACTTTCGAACTCCCAACGAAATCACGTTCTTGACTTCGAGACTTTATTTTGCTTTATACCTTACTATCATAGTTAATCCTGCACACATAAAACCTACTTCGATCTAGATAATTATTACTAAGGTAATCAAAGTTGTCCGACATGTCATTGGTTTATCGACGCTTCATCCGATTCTTGCTAGTCATAAGTGCCCAGCAAGCCAATCACGTGAGTGATGGCACGTGTGACTTGATACAGAATCTTTTTGCTTATTATATTTTGGCGTATATCACTTTATAACTATTGCATAAATGCATATATATTGTGATGTCCTTGGATTTGTGCAATGGGAATCGGATCGTGATGAGATCACGATAATGAGATCGATTCACCTTTAAACACATATCCTAAATAATCCCGGTCATAGGTTACTCGAGAGGGACATCATAATAACCGGATAGACTGGTGTGCTGTATACCCGTCCATATGATGGATGCAGCTGGTCTCATAGCTGCTCGTGTAGGGACACTAGGGATACAGTACAGGTGCTCATTGGAGAATGAGTTCACTGATTGATCCGCTTACGGAATGCTGGATGGTTGATGATGCCTTATTGTCAGACAACAATTCCGTAGTCCTAGTGGTGTATCTAGTTCTTAGACTTGAGACACCAAGGATGTCCTGTATGAGTGCTCCACTCTTTGATACCAGACTTATAGGTTTGGCTGTTCCCAGATCTAGTACAGCTGGTCATTGGGAGTGGTAGTCGACCTTACGAGGGCTATTGAGTGTCGATAGAGGATCATCCACTCTCGGTATCATGAGAGGAATATCCCATGTGTTCTTGCTCAGACAAATCCCTGGCCAGGGTCATTCGGGTTGAGAGAGAAAGAGTTCTCCGGGAGAATCCGATTAGAGCGAGACTCGAGTAGAAACCGTATGGGTCTGACAGCACCATGCTCGATATACGGTCTCTGGGATATTAGATGGATGAGGGACTATAGGTACATGGTAACTGAGGACAGACAGGTCCAATGGATTGGATTCCCCTGTATCGTCTGGGGACTACGGCGTAGTGGCCTAGTACTTCCGTAGTCGATGAGTCGAGTGAATTATTACAGAGATAATAATTCACTTAGTTAGAAGGAGTTCTGACAGGTATGACTCACGGCCAGCTCGATATTGGGCCTAGAGGGTCACACACATATGGTAGGCATTGCGATGAGTAGAGGTTCGGATATGAGATATCCGACGGAGCCCTTGTCTTATTGGATGCAGATCCAATACCCACTAGGGAAAGGACCCATTAGGGTTTTGACACGGGATCTCTATAAATAGGAGGGATTCACAGCCTCATAGGCTAGAGTCTTTGCTTGCCCTTCCTATTCTCCTCTCCCTCTCCACCTCAGAGTAGGCCTGGAGTTTTGAGGAGCGTCGTCGCAACCCTGCTGTGTGGATCACCGCTAGAGAGGAGGACGCTTGACCTCCTTCACCCTCTCCTAAGGATCTGCAAGAAAACAGGGATATACGATCTCCCTAGGTAACACAATCTCTATACGCAGTTTTGTGTTTTTGCGGATTTTGCGCACCAATCTTCGCACGACGATGAACATCTTTTTGGGAATCGGGGATTTTTGTTTTCTTGTTCTTCCGCTGCGCATATGATGTCGCCCCCCCCCTATGATTTCCCAACAGTGGTATCAGAGCCAGGTTGTTCATGCGAATGATTGGTTTTTGAACTGCGTGTGTTGTGTTTAGGAAGAATATTGACGTCAAAATCGTTGACGCAAAAGCAAGGAAGGGCAGCAACAGTTGCTGCCCTCGATCTGCATGCCTGCAGCCAGCCGCAGCCGCAGCCAGGCAGCACAGCGCCGGCGCATGCGCAAGCGCTGTGCCTGCAGCAGCCGGCCGGCGGTCTGCTTGCAGCAGGCTTGCGGCCGGCGGGGCTGGGAGCCCGCTCGGTAGAAGCGCCTGCGGCCACTGAGCCCGCGGGCAGAGGCGCCGCGGGGCAGCAGCGCGGGCTGAGGCACCGCAGGGCAGCGGCGCCTGTGGCCACTGCTCCCATGGGCAAAAACCCCGCAGGGGCGGCCGCCAGCGAGACAGCACCACCTGCGGGCGCTGACTCGCGGGCAGAACCGCCCGCGAAGGCGGCGGCGCCCGCGGGGGCGCCCACCTGCAGCGGCAGCGACCCCAGCGGGCGTGCCACCTGCAGGCGAGGGCAGTGCCCTCGCCCTCGCCGCACAGGCCGCCGCCAGCAGGGTGGCGGCGGCGGCGGCGCAGCAGCGAAAAGGGGAAAGGGTATTAGTGTTTTCTGCGCAAAAGACAGTTTTGCCCCTCGGAATTTGAGAAATTCCAGTTTCTATCTTTTGTCCAAATTACGAAAATACCCTTAGGAATTGAGAAATTCCCTACATATCCCTGATTTCAGAAAATATTAATTAATTAAAAGGTTTAGTTGATTATTATTTTTATTATTATCTAGTAGTCCTACATGATGATGATTATTTATACATGTGATGTATGATGAGTGGACGGATGATCATGGACCGTGTGATGTGTGTACTTGTGATTATTATTATTGAGGTCTGCGAACCTCCATTATATTTCTCGTTTATTGTCGGGCCTGCGTGCCTATGATTAAGTTGTAATCACATGAGGAGGCGCAGCGGGAGCATGGAAGCCATAGCGGGACCCACGAGACGGACGATCGTGATGCATGAAGATGCATCAAGATGTCGACGGAACCAACGAGGACGAGATGGACGATCACAAGGCATGGAGATGCACCGTTGCACACATAGATCTTGATGTGAGTGATTAGGCCTACTGGCTCGGGCCTAATCATATTAGGTTGTGGTCCATGATCATCTGGTGTGATTGCTTATACACATACTAGATATGTATATATATTTGCATGCGATGTAGATATATATTAAATATGTATATGTGTGACATGTCATATTAGGAGACCAAATCATAGAAACATCTCTCGATAATATTAAGTCGGTAAACGTGAGGCAATTAGATTGACCCACGTGGCCTTCCATCGTTATGAGTAGGAACCGAATCCCGGTGTAGGTTGAGTTGGTCGAGTTCCTCGAGACTCACCTATATCGCGATTCGCTATCTTGCTTACGACATAGAGATGTCACCGGTGACCTGAGGGCATGATATGCTTGGTCGAGTCCCTCGAGGGTATATCATCAAATCAGACTCATCTTGTAACGAAGGTGTTGACTTAACCGAGCATCATGGTTGGTCGAGTCCCTCGAGGCCATGGTGATTCGGAGGCCGAACAGGACGGGAATCACAAGGAGTTGTGATCGGCAAGAGTTGTCTACCTTTTAGGCTTAGTGTGATTGGTCGAGTCCCTCGAGGTTACACTAAGACGCTGATTGGATCCTGATCCCCACTAGAAGTCTGCCGGAGACTTCCGTTTCACGTGCTGAGGGTGTCGCGTGACTCGTTAGTAAAATAGTGGGAGCATATTAAGATAGAAGTCCATATCTTGATAGTTTATTTCTTGCAAAATCTGCATGTTATTCATTTTTGCTACATCTTTATTTTCAGAAAATGTCGCTTTCAAATCCCTTACGTGGCATACTTGATGTCAACCGCCTCACTGGTCCAAATTATACGGATTGGCTCCGTAACTTGAGAATTGTTCTCACAGCGGAGAAAATCGTGTACGTCCTTGATACAGTGATGCCTACGCCCGAAGAAGGGGCAAGCGAGGATGAGATCGCTCGCTACGTGAAGTACATTGATGACTCCACTCTTGCTCAGTGCTATATGTTGGGCTCTATGACTCCAGAGTTACAGAGACAACATGAAAAGATGGATGCCAGATCCATTCTCCTACATGTCCGTAAATTGTTTGAGGAACAGGGAAGGACTCAACGATATGAGATATCCAAGAGCCTTTTCCGCGCTAGGATGACTGAGGGGACACCGGTTCAGAACCATGTCCTAAAGATGATTGAGTGGATAGAGAAACTCACAGGTCTAGGAATGGTCCTAGAGGATAACTTGTGTGTGGACATTGTGCTTCAGTCCCTACCAGATTCCTTTTTACAGTTCATAATGAACTTTAATATGAACAAGCTTGAGGTGACTCTCCCAGAGCTCCTCAATATGTTGAGGGAGGCAGAGAGTACTATTAAGAAAGAGAAGCCAGTTCTCTACACTGGTGAGACCAGAAAGAAAAGGAAAGCAGAAAGGTCCCTTAAGAAGGGAAAGGGCAAGGGCAAACAAGGTAAAGCAAAGGTTGCTAAGAAAGACCCAACAAAGGACAAAGGCCAGTGCTTCCACTGTGGTAAAGATGGGCACTGGAAGAGAAACTGCAAAGAGTACCTTGCAGAAAGGGCGAAACAAAAGCTTGATGAAGCTTCAGGTACATTCATGATCAGTCTCCATTTGTCAGACTCTTATGATAACACATGGGTATTAGATACCGGTAGTGCTTATCATATATGTAATTCGTTGCAGGTTCTGGCAAGGCCTAGGAGACTAGAGAGAGGCGAGATGGACCTCAAGATGGGTAATGGAGCAAAAGTTGCTATATTAGCTGTTGGCGAGGTCGCCCTACATCTGCCTAGTGGAGCTTTTATTGCATTAGATGCATGTTATTTTGTTCCTTCTATTATCAAAAACATTATCTCCATTTCATGTTTAACAGTTAGTGGATATAAATTTGTTTTTGAGAACAATGGTTGTTCGATATTATTAGATGATAAGATCATCACGAAAGGAACATTGCATAATGGTTTATTTATGTTAGACACCACTCCACATATCATGAATATAAATGTGTCCAAAAGGAAACGAGATGAGTTGAACAGTGCATACCTGTGGCATTGTAGGCTAGGTCACATCCATGAAAGAAGGATTCAAAAGTTGCTAAATGATGGATATCTAGATCCATTCGACTATGTGTCATATGCAACTTGTGAGCCTTGCATTCGTGGAAAACTGACCAACTCTCCATTTAGTGGAACTGGAGAGAGAGCCACTGAGTTGTTGGAACTCATACATAGTGATGTATGTGGACCCATGTCAACTCATGCCATTGGAGGTTACTCCTACTTCATTACATTTACTGATGATTTCTCAAGGTATGGATATGTGTACTTAATGAAGTACAAGTCCGAGGCCTTTGAGAAATTCAGAGAGTATAAGAATGAGGTGGAGAACCAGACTGGAAAGAGTATCAAAACTCTTCGATCAGATCGAGGAGGTGAGTACTTAAGTACAGAGTTTACTCACTTCCTCAAGGACCATGGGATATTATCCCAATGGACACCTCCTTATACACCTCAGCTCAATGGTGTCTCTGAAAGGAGAAATCGTACATTATTAGATATGGTACGGTCCATGATGAGTTTCGCTGACCTACCCATCTCATTCTGGGGATATGACCTAGAAACCGCAGCTTACCTTCTGAACAGAGTTCTAACTAAGTCGGTAGTGTCTACACCATATGAGATATGGAAAGGGAAGAAGCCTGATCTTAAGGTTGTTAAGATTTGAGGCTGCCCTACCCACATTAAAAGACACAACCCCGATACGTTAGAATCAAGGACAGAGCGATGCAAATTTGTGGGATACCCCAAGGAAACTTGTGGGTATTATTTCTATCATCTCAAGGACCAAAAGGTCTTTGTAGCTAAGAGAGCAGTGTTCCTTGAGAAGGAACACATTCTTGGCGGAGACAGTGGGAGAATGATAGAGTTGAGCGAAGTTAGGGAACCAAGCTCAAGCACCACTCTACAGCCCGAGTCTGTTCAGGTATCTAATACACAAGTTTCAACTTTACGCAGGTCTGATAGAGTATCCCATCCTCCTGAGAGATATGTGGGACATATTAGAGCAGAGGATGTAGAGGATATTGATCCTCAGACCTACGAGGAGGCTATTATGAGTATAGACTCCGGGAAGTGGAAAGAAGCCATGAATTCTGAGATGGATTCTATGTACTCCAATAAGGTTTGGAACCTAGTTGATGCACCCGAAGGTATTGTACCCATCGGTTGCAAGTGGATCTTTAAGAAAAAGATCGGAGTAGATGGAAAGGTAGAGACCTATAAAGCAAGGCTAGTGGCTAAGGGGTATCGTCAAAGGCAAGGTGTTGACTACGACGAAACTTTCTCACCCGTAGCAATGCTAAAATCCATCAGAATTCTATTGGCTATTGCAGCACACTATGATTATGAGATCTGGCAGATGGATGTGAAAACCGCATTCCTCAACGGGAACCTGGAGGAGGAGGTGTATATGATGCAACCTGAGGGATTCGTGTCCAAGAACTGCCCAGATAAGGTGTGTAGGTTGCTTAGATCCATTTATGGACTAAAGCAAGCTTCCCGAAGTTGGAACATAAGATTTGATGAGGCAATCAGATCTTATGACTTCGTTAAGAACGAAGATGAGCCTTGTGTATACAGAAAGGTAAGTGGGAGCGCTATTAGCTTTTTGGTGTTATATGTGGATGACATCCTCATCATTGGGAATGACATAGGAATGCTATCCACAATAAAGGCTTGGTTATCTAGACACTTCTCCATGAAGGACTTAGGAGAAGCATCTTATATCTTGGGGATTAGAATCTATAGAGATAGATCCAAAAGGATGCTTGGCTTGTCCCAGTCCAGGTACATAGAAACTATTGTCAAAAGGTTTGGCATGGAAAATTCCAAAAGAGGTCTCATACCGATGAGACATGGGATATCGCTTTCTACGAGTATGTCCCCAAAGACTCCAGAAGAAAGGGCGAACATGGATATGATACCTTATGCCTCAGCAATAGGGTCTATCATGTATGCCATGCTATGTACTAGGCCTGATATAGCGCATGCTCTGAGTGTCACGAGCAGGTATCAGGCGGATCCAGGCTTGGAGCACTGTAAAGCAGTAAAGTGTATCCTTAAGTACTTGAGAAGGACTAAGGATCTTTTACTAGTATATGGAGGTAATAGCCTTAAGGTTGAAGGCTACACTGACTCAAGTTTTCAGTCTGATGTCGATGATAGCAAGTCGAATTCAGGGTATGTGTACACCTTGAATGGAGGAGCAGTGTGCTGGAAGAGTTCCAAGCAAGATACCACTGCTGACTCGACCACAGAGGCGGAGTACATTGCTGCATCAGATGCAGCAAAGGAGGGAGTCTGGTTGAAGAAGTTCATCACAGATTTGGGAGTCGTGCCGGATAGTGAGGAGCCGATTTCCCTATATTGCGACAACAACGGGGCAATTGCTCAAGCGAAGGAACCTAGGTCTCATCAGAAATCTAAGCATGTTCTGAGGAGGTTCCACCTTATCAGAGAGATCGTGACCCGAGGAGATGTAGCAGTGGAAAGAGTTCCATCCGAAGATAACATTGCAGATCCACTAACAAAGCCATTGTCTCAGATTGTCTTTGAGCGTCACAGGGGTCTGATGGGGATCAGACACATAGGTGATTGGCTTTAGGTCAAGTGGGAGATTGCTAGTCATAAGTGCCCAGCAAGCCAATCACGTGAGTGATGGCACGTGTGACTTGATACAGAATCTTTTTGCTTATTATATTTTGGCGTATATCACTTTATAACTATTGCATAAATGCATATATATTGTGATGTCCTTGGATTTGTGCAATGGGAATCGGATCGTGATGAGATCACGATAATGAGATCGATTCACCTTTAAACACATATCCTAAATAATCCCGGTCATAGGTTACTCGAGAGGGACATCATGATAACCGGATAGACTGGTGTGCTATATACCCATCCATATGATGGATGCAGCTGGTCTCATAGCTGCTCGTGTAGGGACACTAGGGGAACAGTACAGGTGCTCATTGGAGAATGAGTTCACTGATTGATCCGCTTACGGAATGCTGGATGGTTGATGATGCCTTATTGTCAGACAACAATTCCGTAGTCCTAGTGGTGTATCTGGTTCTTAGACTTGAGACACCAAGGATGTCCTGTATGAGTGCTCCACTCTTTGATACCAGACTTATAGGTTTGGCTGTTCCCAGATCTAGTACAGCTGGTCATTGGGAGTGGTAGTCGACCTTACGAGGGCTATTGAGTGTCGATAGAGGATCATCCACTCTCGGTATCATGAGAGGAATATCCCATGTGTTCTTGCTCAGACAAATCCCTGGCCAGGGTCATTCGGGTTGAGAGAGAAAGAGTTCTCCGGGAGAATCCGATTAGAGCGAGACTCGAGTAGAAACCGTATGGGTCTGATAGCACCATGCTCGATATACGGTCTCTGGGATATTAGATGGATGAGGGACTATAGGTACATGGTAACTGAGGACAGACAGGTCCAATGGATTGGATTCCCCTGTATCGTCTGGGGACTACGGCGTAGTGGCCTAGTACTTTCGTAGTCGATGAGTCGAGTGAATTATTACAGAGATAATAATTCACTTAGTTAGAAGGAGTTCTGACAGGTATGACTCACGGCCAGCTCGATATTGGGCCTAGAGGGTCACACACATATGGTAGGCATTGCGATGAGTAGAGGTTCGGATATGAGATATCCGACGGAGCCCTTGTCTTATTGGATGCAGATCCAATACCCACTAGGGAAAGGACCCATTAGAGTTTTGACACGGGATCTCTATAAATAGGAGGGATTCACAGCCTCATAGGCTAGAGTCTTTGCTTGCCCTTCCTATTCTCCTCTCCCTCTCCACCTCAGAGTAGGCCTGGAGTTTTGAGGAGCGTCGTCGCAACCCTGCTGTGTGGATCACCGCTAGAGAGGAGGACGCTTGACCTCCTTCACCCTCTCCTAAGGATCTGTAAGAAAATAGGGATATACGATCTCCCTAGGTAACACAATCTCTATACGCAGTTTTGTGTTTTTGCGGATTTTGCGCACCAATCTTCGCACGACGATGAACATCTTTTTGGGAATCGGGGATTTTTGTTTTCTTGTTCTTCCGCTGCGCATATGATGTCGCCCCCCCCCCTATGATTTCCCAACAATTCTTCGGTGCATCGTCCTCTCTTGCGGCCTATTGCCCAATTAGCCAGTTGACCTCCATACCTCTAATTTCCTTGGTGGAATTTCTGCTCTTCTTAGCCCGATGCCTGAATCTATGGTCCGAAGCCTTCTATCGATACGTCGGTTGATCCTTCAGTGCAAGGTCCAATCTTCTAATATGTTTTCCTCCGGCTCAACATGATTCTTCCTACTTTAATTGTCTCATCTTGATCGAAGCTTCCTGCGTCACTCAAAATGCATATCAAATCATAAACACTATTAATTGGTTTCATCATCAAAATCCAAGATTCAACAATCTCCCGCTTTTTTATAATAACAACCAATTGATTACGGAGTTAACCTTAACTCCCCCTATCAATATGTCATATTGATAGAACTCTTGGATTCAAAAATCCAAGCAACATGTCATGATAAAATCATGCATAACATTATACTTCTCCCCTTTTGTCATCAACAAAAAGGAGAAGTTCAATTATCAAGTGTTTTAGACATATAAGTTCAAATCATTGCATAATAAACATAATCTCCAATTTTATCATTATGTAAGCTAGCAATTTTGTTCATCACCTTACAACATGCATAATTATCAAATCATCATTAATTTTAAAAATGTGTAAGATTGTAAATTTTGCAAGTTTGCATTTTTGCTTCTTAAGATAGGAAAGCTAGCAATTTTTGGTGATGTTCAAGATAACATGTTCTTTCTTCTCTTTTGAGAAGTGCAATTTTTTTGCTTCCTTTGCAAAGCATAAGCTAGCAATATTTGAGATGTTCAAGAAGGCAACTTTTGCTTCTTGAAATAAGCAAATTAGCAATCCTTGTTTCTCTTTTGAGATGAGCAAGCTAGCATGTTTTTACACTTTTTGCGATGTGCAAGTTAACAAGTTTTAGCTTCTTCTTCCATATATCATCAAGCAAGCTAGTAGATTTTATCTCCCCCTTTGTTATTGTCAAAAAGAAGGGAAGAATACAATTTTGTAGTTCTTTTCCCTTTACATCAATTTTCACATCATGAGAACAATAAATTTGCATTATAAACATAATCTCATGTTTTATCATTCAAGCTAGCATATATTTTTTTGTTCTCTTTTGCAATGTGTAAGCTAACAATCTCTTTTTTCTTTTACAATAATGATTCAATCATATCATGCGATATATAAATCATAAATATTCTAAATCATGATGGTATCAAAAAGTCAAATTACATTACATCCTACCATCCATGATCATAAATTCTCATTTGTATGTATCAACATAATATCATGAGTATTTCATACATAATTTCATATCATCACATGAAGAATATCAAGGAAAATTAATTGGATGATGAGATAAACACTTTATGAATACAAGGAATTATACATAAAAATCATATCATGATGGATAAGATCATGTGAATGCCAAAAGACATGATTTATATAATAAATCTCCTCTTAAATAAAAATACTCAAAAAAATTGTAGGAGTATAAAGAAGAGATCTTGATTAAAAAAAATCTCAAGTAATAAATCCAAGAACTCACAAGAAAATCATGATTCATTTACAAAATCTCCTCTTAAAAAATACCAAGTAGAATCGTAGGAGAACGATTAATAAAAAATCTTGATTCATAATAAATCTTAATTTGTAAATATCAAGGAATCAATGTCATGATTTGGATAAAAATTTATTCAAATTTAAATCATCAAATCATCAAAATCACTTTCATAGTTCAAGAGATTCAAAATAATATAAATAGATTTATCAATCTCTTATTCAAAACTCGATAAGATGGAGAAAAAAATTTTCAAGAAAAATATTTTTCTCTTTATAGTTGTTTCAATTGTGATTTATTTCATATGAGTATGCCTTTGTCATTTATACTAAACAAAAATATGCATCATGTGATTTATTTCATATGAGCATGCCTTTGTCAAGCTTTCCATACAAAAGTTATGCATCATCATTGAAAAGCAATACATAAATTATCAAGATACTCATTATTGTTTCTTTAAAACATACATAGAATTAATCTTTTTTGGTGTACAATCATTATTGCATTATCATAAAACATATAATTATCATGATCTTTTTCAAAATTACTAGAAAGATAAGCATGATCCTTTTAACATTTTCATTACATCATTAAACATGTAATTAAAAAATGTATATAATTTTTCTAAACTAAATTAAGAACAACTCATGAAAACATCAAGTAATTTCAAAGTAAACTAAGGGGATTTTGATTACCTCATTGTCGAAAGCCGTTAAGGCATAGTTTGCCACCTCGCCTTTGTTGATTTTCTCTTCATCTTCGGATGAGCACAATTCATCCTAAAGTGCATCCTTCTTCTTGTATTTATAGCAAGTAGTTGTGTTCTTTTTAAGTTTATTTTAGTTCTTCAATTCTTGTTTCATGAACTTTTTAAATTTCATAGTGATGAGTTCAAGTTCACCATTACTTGAGCTTATACTCGAGTGGATTTCAATTGTTCTAAGTCTGAAATTCTTCCTATTCTTTGGAAGGTGGTTCTCATGTTCGTCAAGTGCATCATAAATCATTTCATAGGTTATCAAGGACTTGATAAGTTCTTCAAATGAAAATTTATTTAAGTCATTTGTTTCTTGTATTGTCATTACTTTTGATTCCCAATTTTTAGAAAGAGATCTTAATATCTTGTTAACAAGTTCAAAATTAGAAAAGCATTTGCCAAGAGCTTTTAAATCATTGACGACATCCGTAAAATAGGTGTACATATCAACAACGGTTTCGCTTGGCTTCATTGGAAAATGTTTAAAATCATGAATTAAAATATTTATCTTAGAATCTTTTACTCTACTAGTGCCTTCGTGTATGATTTTGAGAGTATGCTATATATCAAAAGCCATTTCGTAAGTAGAAACTCGATTAAAATCAGTTTTATCTAAGGCTCAAAATAGGGCATTCATAGCCTTTACATTTAGAGAAAAAGACTTCTTCTCTAAATCATTCCAATGGTTCATTGGAAGAGAAGACCTTTGAAAACCAAATTCAACTATATTCCATAAATCGAGATTCAACGAAAGTAAGAAAACTCTCATTCAAGTTTTCCAATGTGTAGTCCGTCCCATTAAACATAGGAGGACGCATGAGAGAAACTCCCTCTTGAAAGCCGAAAAGAGCCATTTTTCTTGGCTATTAAACCAAATGAGAAATAACGAGGCTATGATACCAACTGTTAGGAATAAGTCAGCACTAATTCACCGCCCCCTCTTAGTGCAGTGGTAAAATCATCGGTTTTGAAAAATTCATTTTGATTAAAAATCAATTTCAGAAACTTAAAAGCGTATGCAAGCGTAGGCATAGTAAAAGCACAGTAAGGAGGAGAGGCAATTTACTATAAAAGTAAATTGCTCAAAGTAAATGCAAATCAAGTTTATAGTAGTTAGGTCGTCGTGACCTACATCCACTCCCGATTCCTCCTCCGTCGAGGCCACCAACATCCTCTATCGGTCTTCCTTCAATAAGCGAAGACCAACCACCTTTTACAACTCTTTCTTCTTTTATCGGGTTTAGGAGATAACCCTCACACCCCCACTTACTCCTCTCTCAAACTATTCTAACACTTAGATTCTTTAGAGGACTTCACATAAGATTACAATAGCGTTTCTTTCTTTTTCTCTCTCAATTCTTATGTTTTTTAATCAGGGATGAGAGAAGTATTTATAGACCTCAAGTTGATTCAAGCTTGGAGCCTAAAAATATCTCATCTCGGGTCTCCCGGGTATGGGCGGTACCACCATCTGTGTTGGGTGGTACCACCGCTAGTGCTAGTCTAACACTGACACTAACACTGGGCAATACCACTTCCTAGTCTCACGATAACACTAGGCGGTACCATTGCCCAAACTGATGGTACCAGCACCTAACAGCCTCTCGAAGGCTGTATCTAGGTGGTACCATCGCCCAGACTGGTGGTACCACCGCTTGACATAGTCTCAAAGACTGTGCCACGACGGTTACACTTGTTGGGTCACTATTTGGGCCTTTTCACTTGGCCCAACACAACCTAATCTTAGGCCCAATTAGCCCCTAATTGGGTTGGCCCAATTCCAACCCAATTATGTTCTAACTATGAATTCTAAGGCATACACTAAGCTAAATAAGTCTGATAAGTCAAGGTTTCTTCCGGCGATCTTCCGGTGAACTTCCGACGATCTCTCAACAATGTTCTAGTAGACTCTCGGCAAGCTCCTAGACTTCACGATGATCTTCTTGGCAAGTTCCAATGAGCTTCTTTGGTAAGCTCCTGGAATTCTCTATCAATTCTGATAGAACTTCCAATGAATGTCCGAACTTCCAACGAACTCTCGAACTCCTAACGAAATCGCGTTCTTGACTCCGGGACTTCATTTTGCTTTATGCCTTGCTATCGTAGTTAATCCTGCAAACATAAAACCTACTTTGATCTAGATAATTATTACTAAGCTAATTAAAGTTGTCCAGCATGTCATTGGTTTATTGACGCTTCGTTTGATTCTTCAGGGCATTATCCTCTCTAGCGGCCTATTGCCCAATCAGCCAGTTGACCTCCGCAACTTCGATTTCCTTAGCGTAATTTCTACTCTTCTTGGCCCGATGCCCGAATCCATGGCCTAAAGCCTTCTATCGATACATCAACTGATCCTTCGACACGACGTCCAATCTTCTAATATGTTTTCCTCTGACCCAAAATGATTCTTCTTGCTTTAATTATCTCATCCTGATCGAAGCTTCGTACGTCACTCAAATTGTAGATCAAATCATAAATACTATAAATTGGTTTCATCATCAAAATCTAAGATTCAATAGAGAGGGGCATTCATGTAAAACCAACCTAGTCAATCCCAATTAAAGAGGTGAAGAGGCCGACTAGGGTTATGAGATTGTTTCTTGGATAAGCATTAGGAATTGTAAAGGAATATGAGTCTTATGTTAGGATCAAGAGCACTAAGAGGGGGGGGGGGGTGGGGGGGGTGAATTAGTGCAACAGAAAACTTTCGACGATTAAAACTGCGTTCGTACGATAAGAGCGATTTCGGTAGAAAAGCCGATTCGTAAATCACTTTAACTTGTGATCAAGCAAGATGCAATTAAAGCGAATCTATAAGAGCAGTTTGTAGTTATCATGGAAATCAGAATGTAAGCACAAACTGAAATATGATGTTCGTACGATAAAATTGATTTACATCTAAACACCGATTCAGAAAATACTGAACTTTGAAACATGATCATAAATTCGTATAAGGCAGTAAGCTATTGAGGAGGTTTGCAGTAAAGATAATATACTCAAAGTAAATGCAAACCAGAGAGCACCATGATTTTAGAGTGGTTTGGTCAATCTTGACCTACATCCACTTCTGGCTTCCTCCACCAACGAGGTCACCGATGTCCACTAGAGGCTTTCCTTCAATAGGCGAAGGCCAACCACCCTTTTACAGTTTCACTCCTTTTGACGAGCTTAGGAGACAACCCTTACATAATTTTCTCTCCTCTCTTGAAAGATCAGAACTTGGAAGAAAAGAGGGAGAAGAACTTTTAACTCATACAACACTTTTGAGCTCTAAAAATCACAGAGTAAGATTAGGATTTCGGTGGTTTTGGATGCTCTTTCATTGCTGAAAGAGTGGGGTATTTATAGGCCCCAAACCAGTTTAAATTCTGAGCTCAAAACTGTCAATTCCCGGAATTTCGAGGTCTGGCGGTTGCACCGCCTGACTGGGGCGGTTGCACCGCCTGGCAGAGCTCGGAGACTAAGCCTCTGGGCGGTGCCACTGCTTATCAAGGGCGTTTGCACCTCCTGCCAGAGCTCGGAGACTGAGCTCAGGCGGTTGCACCTCTATCAGAGGAGGTTGCACTGCCCAGCTAGAGCTCGGAGACTGAGCCCTGGGCGGTGCCACCGCCGACCCAGGCGGTGCCACCTCTGGCCAAGTAATCTGGGTCCGAATGAGCTGATCCATTCGGCCCAATTTAGGTCTTTCAAGGGCCCAATTGCCCTAAGATTAAGTTAATGGGATCACCTCCCATTTCTAACTTAATCATCGTGCTAACTACGAATTTCATAAGACATTTACTGTAACTTGCTCCGGTGTGTCAATCGCTTCTTCCGGCGAGCTTCCGGCGAACTTCCGGCGAACATCCGATGAACCTCCGGCGATGCTCCGACGGACTTCTGGCAAACTCCTGGACTTGCGACGATCCACTTGGCGAGTTCCGAGGAGCTTCTTTTGGCAAGCTCCTGGACTTCTCGGATTTGTTCCCGCAGAACCTCCGACGACCGTCCGAACTTCCGTCAAGCTCTCGAACTCCCAACGTGATCATAGTCTTGACTCCAGCGTAACTCCTACTGCATGTCTTTCTTTCATCGTAGTTAATCCTGCACACTTAAAACAAAACTTCAATCGAGACAATTAATCCTAAGCAATTAACTAAGTTGTCCGGCATGTCATTGGTCCCTCGATGCTTCGTCCGATTCTTCGACGCATCATCCTCTCTTGCAGCCTATTGCCCAATCGGTCAGTTGACTCCATAACTCCGATATCCTTGGCGCAATACCCGCTCTTCTTGGCCCGATGCCCAAGTCCATGGCCCAAAGCCCTCTGTCGATACGTCGACCGATCCATTGGTCCGACATCCAATCTTCTGACATTATCCTCCGGCACAACATGATTTTTCCTGCTTTAATTGTCTCATCCTGATCGAAGCATCCTACGTCACTCAAAACGCACATTAAAACATAAATACATATCAAGTGGTTTCATCATCAAAATACGAGATTCAACATCTTAAGCAAGAGACATATTAGGAGTTGGTTAGTAGTAGGAGTCTTGAGTAAGAGTCATATTAGTGTTGAATCTCGAATTTTGATGATGAAGTCAATTGTCATTTGTTATCTAATCCATATGTTGAGATAAGTGTGCAGGATTAACTATGATGAAAGTAAGACATGCAGCAGGAGTTACACCGGAATCAAACCTAAGATCACGTTGGGAGTTCGAGAGTTCAACGGAAGTCCGGACGGTCATTGGAGGTTCTGCGAGAACAAACCCGAGAAGTCCAAGAGCTTGCCAAAAGAAGATCGTCGGAACTCGCCAAGTGGATCATCGCAAGTCCAGGAGTTTGCCGGAAGTCCGCAGGAGCATCACCAAGGGTTGATCGGATGATCGACGGAAGTTCACCGGAAGCTCACCGAAAGAAGCGATTAATGCACCGAAGCAAGTTGCAGTAAATGTCTTAAGAAATATCGTAGTTAGCACGATGATTAAGTTAGAAATGGGAGGTGATCCTATTAACTTAATCTTGGGGCAATTGGGCCCTTGACAAACCCAAATTGGGCCGAATGGATCAGCCCATTCAGACCCAGATTTCTTGGCCAGCGGTGGCACCGCCTGGGTCGATGGTGGCACCGCCCAGGGCTCAATCTCCGAGCTAGGCTGGGCGGTGCAACCACCCTTGACAGGCGGTGGAACCGCCTGAGCTCGGTCTCCAAGCTCTGCCAAGCGATGCAACCGCCCCAGTCAGGCGGTGGCACCGCCTAGGCTCATATGCGCAGCGGAAGAACAAGAAAACAAAATCCCCGATTCCCAAAGAGATGTTCGTCGTCATGCGAAGATTGGTGCGCAAAATCCACGAAACTTAAAACTGCGTATAAAGTAGATTGTGTTACCTAGGGAGATCGTATATCCCTATTTCCTTGCAGATCCTTAGGAGAGGGTGAAGGAGGTCAAACGTCCTCCTCTCTAGCAGTGATCCATACAGTAGGGTTGCGACGACGCTCCTCAAAACTCCAAGCCTACTCTAAGGTGGAGAGGGAGAGGAGAATAGGAAAGGCAAGCAAAGACTCTAGCCTATGAGGCTCTGAATCCATCCTATTTATAGTGGTCCCCTATCAATCCCTAATGGGTCCTCCCCTAATGGGCATTGGATCTGGATCCAATAAGACAAGGGCTCCGTCGGATATCTCATATTCAAACCTCTACTCATCGCAATGCCTACCATATGTGTGTGACCCTCTAGGCCCAATATCGAGCTGGCCGTGAGTCATACCCATCAGAACTCCTTCTAACTTAGTGAATTATTATCTCTGTAATAATTCACTTGACTCATCGACTACGGACGTACTAGGCCACTACGCTGTAGTCCCCAGACAATACAGGGCAATCCAATCCATTGGACCTGTCTGTCCTCAATTACCGTGTACCTATAGTCCCTCATCCATCTAATATCCCAGAGACCGTATATCGAGCATGGTGTTGTCAGACCCATACGGTTTCTACTTGAGTCTCGTTCTAATCGGATTCTCCCGGAGAACTCTTTCTCTCTCAACCCGAATGACCCTGGCTAGGGATTTATCTGAGCAAGAACACATGGGATATTCCTCTCATGACGCCGAGAGTGGATGATCCTCTATCGACACTCAATAGTCCTCGTAAGGTCGACTACCACTCCCAATGACCAGCTGTACTAGATCTGGGATAGCCAAACCTATAAGTCTGGTATCAAAGAGTGGAGCACTCATACAGGACATCCTTGGTGTCTCAAGTCTAAGGACCAGATACACCACTAGGACTACGGAATCGCTATCTAACAATAAGGCATCATCAACCATCCAGCATTCCATAAGCGGATCAATCAGTGAACTCATTCTCCAATGAGCACCTGTATTGTATCCCTAGTTTCCCTACACGAGCAACTATGAGACCAATTGCATCCATCATATGGACGGGTATACAGCACACCAGTCTGTCCGGTTATCACGATGTCCCTCTCGAGTAACCTATGACTGGGATTATTTAGGATATGTGTTTAAAGGTGAATCGATCTCATTATCGTGATCTCATTACGATCCGATTCCCATTGCACAAATCCAAGGACATCACAATATATATATATATATATATATATATATATATATATATATATATATATATATATATATATATATATATATATATATATATATATATGCATTTATGCAATAGTTATAAAGTGATATACGCTAAAATATAATAAGCAAAACGATTCTATATCAAGTCACACGTGCCATCACTCACGTGATTGGCTTGCTGGGCACCTATGACTAGCAATCTCCCACTTGACCTAATGCCAATCACCTATGTGTCTGATCCCCATCAGACCCTTGTGACGCTCAAAGATAATCTGAGACAACGGCTTTGTTAGTGGATCTGCAATGTTATCTTCGGATGGAACTCTTTCCTTTGCTACATCTCCTCGGGTTACGATCTCTCTGATAAGTTGGAACCTCCTCAGAACACTTCTGATGAGACCTGGGTTCCCTTATTTGAGTAATCGCTCTGTTGTTATCGCAATATAAGGAGATCGGCTCCTCGCTACCCGACACGACTCCCAAATCTGTAATGAACTTCTTCAACCAGACTCCCTCCTTTGCTGCATCTGATGCAGCAATGTACTCCGCCTCTATGATCGAGTCAGCAGTAGTATCTTGCTTGGAACTCTTCCAGCACACTACTCCTCCATTCAAGGTGTACACATACCCTGAATTCAACTTGCTATCATCGACATCAGATTGAAAACTTGAGTCAGTGTAGCCTTCAACCTTAAGGCTATTACCTCCATATACTAGTAAAAGATCCTTAGTCCTTCTCAAGTACTTAAGGATACACTTTACTGCTTTCCAGTGCTCCAAGTCTGGATCCGCTTGATACCTGCTCGTGACACTCAGAGCATGCGCTATATCAGGCCTAGTACATAGCATGGCATACATGATAGACCCTATTGCTGAGGCATAAGGTATCATATTCATGTTCGCCCTTTCTTCTGGAGTCTTTGGGGACATACTCGTAGAAAGCGATATCCCATGTCTCATCAGTATGAGACCTCTTTTGGAATTTTCCATGCCAAACCTTTTGACAATGGTTTCTATGTACCTGGACTGTGACAAGCCAAGCATCCTCTTGGATCTATCTCTATAGATTCTAATCCCCAAGATATAAGATAACCAAGCCTTCATGGAGAAATGTCTAGGTAACCAAGCCTTTACTGTGGATAGCATTCCTACGTCGTTCCCAATGATGAGGATGTCATCCACATATAACTCCAAAATGGTGATAATGCTCCCACTTACCTTCCTGTACACACAAGGCTCATTTTCGTTCTTAACAAAGTCATAAGATCTGATTGTCTCATTAAATCTTATGTTCCAACTTCGGGAAGCTTGCTTTAGTCCATAAATGGATCTAAGCAACCTACACACCTTATCTAGGCAGTTCTTGGACACAAATCCCTCAGGTTGCATCATATACACCTCCTCCTTGAGGTTCCCATTTAGGAATGAGGTTTTCACATCCATCTGCCAGATCTCATAATCATAGTGTGCTGCAATAGCCAATAGAATTCTGATGGATTTTAGCATTGCTACGGGTGAGAGGGTTTCGTCATAGTCAACACCTTGCCTTTGACGATACCCCTTAGCCACTAGCCTTGCTTTATAGGTCTCTACCTTTCCATCTACTCCGATCTTTTTCTTAAAGATCCACTTGCAACCGATGGGTGCAATACCTTCGGGCGCATCAACTAGGTTCCAAACCTTATTAGAGTACATAGAATCCATCTCAAAATTTATGGCTTCTTGCCACTTCCTAGAGTCTATACTCATAATAGCCTCCACGTAGGTCTGAGGATCAATATCCTCTACATCCTCTCCTCTAATATGTCCCACATATCTCTCAGGAGGATGGGATATACTATCAGACCTGCGTAAAGCTGAAACTTGTGTATTAGGTACCTGAACAGACTCGAGCTGTAGAGTGGCGCTTGAGCTTGGTTCTCCAACATCACTCATCTCTATCATTCTCCCACTATCTCCGCCAAGAATGTGTTCCTTCTCAAGGAACACTGCTCTCTTAGCTACAAAGACCTTTTGGTCATCGAGATGATAGAAATAATACCCACAAGTTTCCTTGGGGTATCCCACAAATTTGCATCGCTTTGTCCTTGATTCTAACTTATCGGGGTTGTGTCTTTTAACATGGGCAAGGCAGCCCCAAATCTTAACAATCTTAAGATCAGGCTTCTTCCCTTTCCATATCTCATATGGTGTAGGCACTACCGACTTAGTTGGAACTCTATTTAGAAGGTAAGCTGTAGTTTCTAGGGCATATCACCAGAATGAGATGGGTAGGTCAGCGAAACTCATCATGGACCGTATCATATCTAATAACGTACGATTTCTCCTTTCAGAGACACCATTGAGCTAAGGTGTATAAGGAGGTGTCCATTGGGATAATATCCCATGGTCCTTGAGGAACTGAGTAAACGCTGTACTTAAGTACTCACCTCCTCGATCTGATCGAAGAGTTTTGATACTCTTTCTAGTCTGGTTCTCCACCTCATTCTTATACTCTCTGAATTTCTCAAAGGCCTCGGACTTGTACTTCATTAAGTACACATATCCATACCTTGAGAAATAATCAGTAAATGTAATGAAGTAGGAGTAACCTCCAATGGCATGAGTTGACATGGGTCACATACATCACTATGTATGAGTTCCAACAACTCAGTGGCTCTCTCTCCAGTTCCACTAAATGGAGAGTTGGTCAGTTTTCCAAGAATGCAAGGCTCACAAGTTGCATATGACACATAGTCGAATGGATCTAGATATCCATCATTTAGTAACTTTTGAATCCTTCTTTCATGGATGTGACCTAGCCTACAATGCCACAAGTATGCACTGTTCAACTCATCTTGTTTCCTTTTGGACACATTTACATTCATGATATGTGGAGTAGTGTCTAACATAAATAAACCATTATGCAATGTTCCTTTCGTGATGATCTTATCATCTAATAATATCGAACAACCATTGTTCCCAAAAATAAATTTATATCCACTAACTGTTAAACATGAAATGGAGATAATATTTTTGATAATAGAAGGACCAAAATAACATGCATCTAATGCAATAAAAGCTCCACTAGTCAGATGTAGGGCGACCTCGCCAATAGCTACTACAGCAACTTTTGCTCCATTACCCATCTTGAGGTCCATCTCGCCTCTCTTTAGTCTCCTAGGCCTTGCCAGAACTTGCAACGAATTGCATATATGATAAGCACTACCGGTATCCAATACCCATGTGTTATCATAAGAGTTTGACAAATGGAGACTAATCATGAATGTACCTGAAGCTTCATCAAGCTTTTGTTTCACCCTTTTGCAAGGTACTCTTTGCAGTTTCTCTTCTAGTGCCCATCTTTACCACAGTGGAAGCACTGGCTTTTGTCCTTTGCTGGGTCTTTCTTAGCAACCTTTGCTTTACCTGGTTTGCCCTTGCCCTTTCCGTTCTTAAGGGACCTTTCTGCTGTCCTTTTCTTTTTGGTCTCACTAGTGTAGAGAACCTCAACATATTGAGTAGCACTAGGAGAGTCACATCAAGCTTGTTAATATTAAATTTCATTATGAATTGTGAAAAGGAATCTGGATCCATCTTTTCATGTTGTCTCTATAACTCAGGAGTCATAGAGCCCAACATATAGCACTGAGCAAGAGTGGAGTCATCAATGTACTTCACGTAGCGAGCGATCTCATCCTCGTTTGCCCCTTCTTCGGGCGTAGGCATCACTATATCAAGGACATACACGATTTTCTCCGCTGTGAGAACAATTCTCAAGTTACGGAGTCAATCCGTATAATTTGGACCAGTGAGGTGGTTGACATCAAGTATGCCACGTAAGGGATTTGAAAGCGACATTTTCTGAAAATAAAGATGCAGTAGAAATGAATAACATGCAGATTTTGCAAGAAATAAACTATCAAGATATGAACTTCTATCTTAATATACTCCCACTATTTTACTAACGAGTCATGCGACACCCTCAGCACGTGAAACGGAAGTCTCCGGTAGACTTCTAGTGGGGATCAGGATCCAATCAGCGTCTTAGTGTAACCTCGAGGGACTCGACCAATCACACTAAGCCTAAAAGGTAGGCAACTCTTGCCGATCACAACTCCTTGTGATTCCCGTCCTGTTCGGCCTCCGAATCACCATGGCCTCGAGGGACTCGACCAACCATGATGCTCGGTTAAGTCAACACCTTCGTTACAAGATGAGTCTGATTTGATGATATACCCTCGAGGGACTCGACCAAGCATACCATGCCCTCAGGTCACCAGTGACATATCTATGTCATAAGCAAGATAGCGAATCGCGATATAGGTGAGTCTCGAGGGACTCGACCAACTCAACCTACACCGGGAATCGGTTCCTACTTATAACAATGGAAGGCCACGTGGGTCAATCTAATTGCCTCACGTTTACCGACTTAATATTATCGAGAGATGTTTCTATGATTTGGTCTCCTAATATGACATGTCACACATATACATATTTAATATATATCTACATCGCATGCAAATATATATACATATCTAGTATGTGTATAAGCAATCACACCAGATGATCATGGACCACAACCTAATATGATTAGGCCTGAGCCTCATCAAATCTTATGTTCCAACTTCGAGAAGCTTGCTTTAGTCCATAAATGGATCTAAGCAGCCTACACGCCTTATCTGGGCAGTTCTTGGATACGAATCCCTCAGGTTGCATCATATACACCTCCTCCTCGAGGTTCCCGTTGAGGAATGCGGTTTTCACATCCATCTGTCAGATCTCATAATCATAGTGTGCTGCAATAGCCAATAGAATTTTGATGGATTTTAGCATTGCTACGGGTGAGAAGGTTTCGTCGTAGTCAACACCTTGCCTTTGACGATACCCCTTAGCCACTAGCCTTGCTTTATAGGTCTCTACCTTTCCATCTACTCCGATCTTTTTCTTAAAGATCCACTTGCAACCGATAGGTACAATACCTTCGGGCGCATCAACTAGGTTCCAAACCTTATTGGAATACATAGAATTCATCTCAGAATTCATCGCTTCTTGCCACTTCCCGGAGTCTATACTCATAATAGCCTCCTCGTAGGTCTGAGGATCAATATACTCTACATCCTCTCCTCTAATATATCCCACATATCTCTCAGGAGAATGGGATAATCTATCAGACCTGCGTAAAGTTGATACTTGTGTATTATGTACCTGAACAGACTCGGGCTGTAGAGTGATTCTTGAGCTTGGTTCTCCAACCTCGCTCAATTCTATCATTCTCCCACTGTCTCCGCGAAGAATATGTTCCTTCTCAAAGAACACTGCTCTCTTAGCTACAAAGACCATTTGGTTCTCGAGATGATAGAAATAATACCCACAAGTTTCCTTGGGGTATCCCACAAATTTGCATCGCTCTGTCCTTCATTCTAACTTATCGGGGTTGTGTCTTTTAACGTGGGTAGGGCAAACCCAAATCTTAACAACCTTAAGATCAGGCTTCTTCCCTTTCCATATCTCATATGGTGTAGACACTACCGACATAGTTGGAACTCTGTTCAGAAGGTAAGCTGCGGTTTCTAGGGCATATCCCCAGAATGAGATGGGTAGGTCAGCGAAACTCATCATAGACCGTACCATATCTAATAATGTACGATTTCTCCTTTCAGAGACACCAATGAGCTGAGGTGTATAAGGAGGTGTCCATTGGGATAATATCCCATGGTCCTTGAGGAACTGAGTAAACTCTATACTTAAGTACTCACCTCCTCGATCTGATCGAAGAGTTTTGATACTCTTTCTAGTCTGGTTCTCCACCTCATTCTTATACTCTCTGAATTTCTCAAAGGCCTCGGACATGTACTTCATTAAGTACACTTATCCATACCTTGTGAAATCATCATTAAATATAATGAAGTAGGAGTAACCTCCAATGGCATGAGTTGACATGGGTCCACATACATCACTATGTATGAGTTCGAACAACTCAGTGGCTCTCTCTCCAGTTCTACTAAAAGGAGAGTTGGTCAGTTTTTCACGAATGCAAGGCTCACAAGTTGCATATGACACATAGTCGAATGGATCTAGATATCCATCATTTAGCAACTTTTGAATCCTTCTTTCATGGATGTGACCTAGCCTACAATGCCACAGGTATGCCCTGTTCAACTCAACTCGTTTCCTTTTTGGACACATTTACATTCATGATATGAGGAGTGGTGTCTAACATAAATAAACCATTATGCAATGTTCCTTTCGTGATGATCTTATCATCTAATAATATCGAACAACCATTGTTCTAAAAAACAAATTTATATGCACAAACTGTTAAACATGAAATGGAGATAATGTTTTTGATAATAGAAGGAACAAAATAACATGCATCTAATGTAATAAAAGCTCCACTAGGCAGATGTAGGGCGACCTCGCCAACAGCTAATACAGTAACTTTTGCTCCATTACCCATCTTGAGGTCCATCTCGCGTCTCTCTAGTCTCCTAGGCCTTGCCAGAACCTGCAACGAATTGTATATATGATAAGCACTACCGGTATCCAATACCCATGTGTTATCATAAGAGTCTGACAAATGGAGACTGATAATGAATGTACATGAAGCTTCATCAAGCTTTTGTTTCACCCTTTCTGCAAGGTACTCTTTGCAGTTTCTCTTCCAGTGCCCATCTTTACCACAGTGGAAGTACTGGCCTTTGTCCTTTGCTGGGTCTTTCTTAGCAACCTTTGCTTTACCTGGTTTGCCCTTACCCTTTCCCTTCTTAAGGGACCTTTCTGCTTTCCTTTTCATTTTGGTCTCACTAGTGTAGAGAACTGGCTTCTCATTCTTAATAGTACTCTCGACCTCCCTCAACATATTGAGGAGCTCTGGGAGAGTCACCTCAAGCTTGTTCATATTAAAATTCATTATGAACTATGAAAAGGAATCTGGTAGGGACTGAAGCACAATGTCCACACACAAGTTATCCTCTAGGACCATTCCTAAACCTGTGAGTTTCTCTATCCACTCAATCATCTTTAGGACATGGTTTTGAACCGGTGTCCCCTTAGACATCCTAGCGCGGAAGAGGCTCTTAGATATCTCATATCGTTGAGTCCTTCCCTGTTCCTCAAACAATTTGCGGACATGTAGGAGAATGGATCTGGCATCCATCTTTTCATGTTGTCTCTGTAACTCAGGAGTCATAGAGCCCAACATATAGTACTGAGCAAGAGTGGAGTCATCAATGTACTTCACGTAGCGAGCGATCTCATCCTCGTTTGCCCCTTCTTCGGGCGTAGGCATCACTGTATCAAAGACGTACACGATTTTCTCCGCTGTGAGAACAATTCTCAAGTTATGGAGCCAATCCGTATAATTTGGACCAGTGAGGCTGTTGACATCAAGTATGCCACGTAAGGGATTTGAAACCGACATTTTCTGAAAATAAAGATGCAGCAGAAATGAATAACATGCAGATTTTGCAAGAAATAAACTATCAAGATATTGACTTCTATCTTAATATGCTCCCACTATTTTACTAACGAGTCACGCGACACCCTCAGCACGTGAAACGGAAGTCTCCGGCAGACTTCTAGTGGGGATCAGGATCCAATCAGCATCTTAGTGTAACCTCGAGGGACTCGACCAATCACACTAAGCCTAAAAGGTAGGCAACTCTTGCCGATCACAACTCCTTGTGATTCTCGTCCTGTTCGGCCTCCGAATCACCATGGCCTCGAGGGACTCGACCAACCATGATGCTCGGTTAAGTCAACACCTTCGTTACAAGATGAGTCTGATTTGATGATATACCCTCGAGAGACTCGACCAAGCATACCATGCCCTCAGGTCACCGGTGACATCTCTATGTCGCAAGCAAGATAGCGAATCACGATATAGGTGAGTCTCGAGGGACTCAACCAACTCAACCTACACCGGGAATTGGTTCCTACTTATAACGATGGAAGGCCACGTGGGTCAATCTAATTGCCTCACGTTTACCGACTTAATATTATCGAGAGATGTTTCTACGATTTGGTCTCTTAATATGACATTGCACACATATACATATTTAATATATATCTACATCGCATGCAAATATATATACATATCTAGTATGTGTATAATCAATCACACCATATGATCATGGATCACAACCTAATATTATTCGGCCCGAGCCAGTAGGTCTAATCACTCACATCAAGATCTATGTGTGCAACGGTGAATCTTCATGCCCTGTGATCATCAATCGCGTCCTCGTCGGTTCCGTCGACATCTTGATGCATCTTCATGCAACACGATCGTCCGTCTCGTGGGTCCCGCTATCGCATCCACACTCCCGCTGCGCCTCCTCATGTGAGTACAACTTAATCATAGGCACGCAGGCCCGACAATAGACGAGAAATATAATGGAGGCTCGCAGACCTCAATAATAATAATCACAAGTACACACATCACACGGTCCATTATCATCCGTCTACACATCATACATCACATGTATAAATAATTATCATCATATAGGATTACTAGATAATAATAAAAATAATAATCAACTAAACCTTTTAATTAATTAATATTTTCTGAAATTAGGGACATGTAGGGAATTTCTCAATTCCTAAGGGTATTTTCGTAATTTGGACAAAAGACAGAAACCGAAATTTCTCAAATTCACAGGGGCAAAACTATCTTTTTGCCCAAAACCCTAATTCCCTTTTACTGCTGCCACCGCCGCCACCCTGCTGGCGGCGGCTTGTGCCGCTGGGCGAGGGCGCGGCCCTCGCTTGTAGGCGGCAGGCCCACTGGTGGCGCTGCCGCTGCAGGCGGGCGCCTCCGCGGGCGGTTCTGCCGGTGGGGCAACGCCCGCAGGCGGTGCTGTCCCGCAGGGCGGCCGACCCTGTGGGGGGGGGTTTCACCCGCGGGAGCAGCGGTGGCAAGCGCCGCTGCCCTGCGGCGCCTCACCCCGTGGGAGAAGCGGCCACAGGCGCCTCTGCCCGCGGGCTGCCAGCCCCGCCGGACGCAAGCCTATTGCAAGCAGGCCGCCGACCGGCTACTGCAGACGCAGCCCTTGTGTTGCCCGCCTTCGGCTGCGCTACACGTACGCAGTTCGAGGGCAGCAACTGTTGCTGCCCTTCCTTGTTTTTGCGTCAATGATTTTGACGTCAAAATTCTTCTTAAACATAACACACGCAGTTCAAAATCAATCATTCACACGAACAACCTGGCTCTGATACTACTGTTGGGAAATCTTGGGGGCGACATCATATGCGCAGCGGAAGAACAAGAAAACAAAATCCCCGATTCCCAAAGAGATGTTCGTCGCGTGCGAAGATTGGTGCGCAAAATCCGCGAAACTTAAAACTGCGTATAGAGTATAGATTGGTAACACAATCTACTCTATACGCAGTTTTAAGTTTCGCGGATTTTGTGCACCAATCTTCGCACGACGACGAACATCTTTTTGGGAATCAGGGATTATGTTTTCTTGTTCGTCCACTGCGCATATGATGTCGCCCCCAAGATTTCCCAACAGTGGTATCAGAGCCAGGTTGTTCGTGCGAATGATTGGTTTTGAACTGCGTGTGTTGTGTTTAGGAAGAATTTTGACGTCAAAATCGTTGACGCAAAAACAAGGAAGGGCAAAAACAGTTGCTGCCCTCGATCTGCGTACGTGCAGCTTAGCCGAAGGCGGGCAGCACAAGGGCTAGGTCTGCAGCAGCCGGCCGACGGCCTGCTTGCAGTAGGCTTGCGTCCGGTGGGGCTGGCAGCTCGCCGGCAGAGGCGCCTGCGACCGCTTCTCCAGCGGGGTGAGGTGCCGTAGGGCAACGACGCTTGCCACCGCTACTCCCGCGGGCGAAACCCCGCCCCCACAGGGGCGGCCGCCCGGCATGACAGCACCGCCTGCGGGCGTTGCCCCACCAGCAGAACAGCCCGTGGGGGCGCCCACATGCAGCGGTAGCGCCGCCAGTGGGCGTGCCGCCTGTAGGCGAGGGCAGTGCCCTCGCCTTGCCGCACAGGCCGCCGCCAGTAGGGTGGCGGCGGCGGCAGTAGTAAGAGGGAATTATGGTTTTGGGCAAAAAGACAATTTTGCCCCTATGAATTTGAGAAATTCTAATTTCTGTCTTTTATCTAAATTATGAAAATACCCTTAGGAATTGAGAAATTCCCTACATGTCCCTGATTTCAGAAAATATTAATTAATTAAAAGGTTTAGTTGATTATTATTTTTATTATTATCTAGTAGTCCTACATGATGACGATTATTTATTAATGTGATGTATGATGTGTGGACGGATGATCATGGACCGTGTGATGTGTGTACTTGTGATTATTATTATTGAGGTCTGCGTGCCTCCATTATATTTCTCGTTTATTGTCGGGCCTGCGTGTCTATTATTAAGTTGTAATCACATGAGGAGGCACAGCGAGAGCGTGGATGCGATAGCGGGACCCACGAGACGGACGACCGTGATGCATGAAGATGCATCAAGATGTCGACGGAATCGACGAGGATGAGATGGATGATAACAGGGCATGGAGATGCACCATTGCACACATAGATCTTGATGTGAGTGATTAGGCCTACTGGCTCGGGCCTAATCATATTAGGTTGTGGTCCATGATCATCTGGTGTGATTGCTTATACAAATACTAGATATGTATATATATTTGCATGCGATATAGATATATATTAAATATGTATATGTGTGACATGTCATATTAGGAGACTAAATCATAGAAACATCTCTCGATAATATTAAGTCGGTAAACGTAAGGCAATTAGATTGACCCACGTGGCCTTCCATCATTATAAGTAGGAACCGATTCCCGGTGTAGGTTGAGTCGGTCGAGTCCCTCGAGACTCACCTATATCACGATTCGCTATCTTGCTTACGACATAGAGATGTCACTGGTGACCTGAGGACATCGTATGCTTGGTCGAGTCCCTCAAGAGTATATCATCAAATCAGACTCATCTTGTAACGAAGGTGCTGACTTAACCGAGCATCATGGTTGGTCGAGTCCCTCGAGACCATGGTGATTCGGAGGCCGAACAGGACAGGAATCATAAGGAGTTGTGATCGGCAAGAGTTACCTACCTTTTAGGCTTAGTGTGATTGGTCGAGTTCCTCGAGGTTACACTAAGATGCTGATTGGATCCTGATCCCCACTAGAAGTCTGCCGGAGACTTCCGTTTCACGTGCTGAGGGTGTCGCGTGACTCGTTAGTAAAATAGTGGGAGCATATTAAGATAGAAGTCCATATCTTGATAGTTTATTTCTTACAAAATCTGCATGTTATTCATTTCTGCTGCATCTTTATTTTCAGAAAATGTCGCTTTCAAATCCCTTACGTGGCATACTTGATGTCAACCGCCTCACTGGTCCAAATTATACGGATTGGCTCCATAACTTGAGAATTGTTCTCACAGCGGAGAAAATTGTGTACGTCCTTGATACAGTGATGCCTACGGCCGAAGAAAGGGCAAACGAGGATGAGATCGCTCGCTACGTGAAGTACATTGATGACTCCACTCTTGCTCAGTGCTATATGTTGGGCTCTATGACTCCTGAGTTACAAAGACAACATGAAAAGATGGATGCCAGATCCATTCTCCTACATGTCCACAAATTGTTTGAGGAACAGGGAAGGACTTAGCGATATGAGATATCCAAGAGCCTCTTCCGCGCTAGGATGATTGAGGGGACACCGGTTCAGAACCATGTCCTAATGATGATTGAGTGGATAGAGAAACTCACAAGTCTAGGAATGTCCTAGAGGATAACTTGTGCGTGGACATTGTGCTTCAGTCCCTACCAGATTACTTTTCACAGTTCATAATGAATTTTAATATGAACAAGCTTGAGGTGACTCTCCCAGAGCTCCTCAATATGTTGAGGGAGGCAGAGAGTACTATTAAGAAAGAGAAGCCAATTCTCTACACTGGTGAGACCAAAAAGAAAAGGAAAGCAGAAAGGTCCCTTAAGAAGGGAAAGGGCAAGGGCAAACCAGGTAAAGCAAAGTTTGCTAAGAAAGACCCAGCAAAGGACAAAGGCCAGTGCTTCCACTGTGGTAAAGATGGGCACTGGAAGAGAAACTGCAAAGAGTACCTTGCAGAAAGGGCGAAACAAAAGCTTGATGAAGCTTCAGGTACATTCAATGTCAGTCTCCATTTGTCAGACTCTTATGACAACACATGGGTATTGGATACCGGTAGTGCCTATCATATATGCAATTTGTTGCAGGTTCTAGCAAGGCCTAGGAGACTAGAGAGAGGCGAGATGGACCTCAAGATGGGTAATGGAGCAAAAGTTGCTGTAGTAGCTATTGGCGAGGTCGCCCTACATCTGCCTAGTGGAGCTTTTATTGCATTAGATGCATGTTATTTTGTTCCTTTTATTATCAAAAACATTATCTCCATTTCATGTTTAATAGTAAGTGGATATAAATTTGTTTTTGAGAACAATGGTTGTTCGATATTATTAGATGATAAGATCATCACGAAAGGAACATTGCATAATGGTTTATTTATGTTAGACACTACTCCATATATCATGAATGTAAATGTGTCCAAAAGGAAACGAGATGAGTTGAACAGTGCATACCTATGGCATTGTAGGCTAGGTCACATCCATGAAAGAAGGATTCAAAAGTTACTAAACGATGGATATCTAGATCCATTCGACTATGTGTCATATGCAACTTGTGAGCCTTGCATTCGTAGAAAACTGACCAACTCTCCATTTAGTGGAACTGGAGAGAGAGCCACTGAGTTGTTGGAACTCATACATAGTGATGTATGTGGACCCATGTCAACTCATGCCATTGGAGGTTACTCCTACTTCATTACATTTACTGATGATTTCTCAAGGTATGGATATGTGTATTTAATGAAGTACAAGTCCGAGGCCTTTGAGAAATTCAAAGAGTATAAGAATGAGGTGGAGAACCAGACTGGAAAGAGTATCAAAACTCTTCGATCAGATCGAGGAGGTGAGTACTTAAGTACAGAGTTTACTCGGTTCCTCAAGGACTATGGGATATTATCCCAATGGACACCTCCTTATACACCTTAGCTCAATGGTGTCTCTGAAAGGAGAAATCGTACGTTATTAGATATGGTACGGTCCATGATGAGTTTCGCTGACCTACCCATCTCATTCTGGGGATATGCCCTAGAAACCGCAACTTACCTTCTGAACAGAGTTCCAACTAAGTCGGTAGTGTCTACACCATATGAGATATGGAAAGGGAAGAAGCCTGATCTTAAGATTGTTAAGATTTGGGGTTGCCCTGCCCATGTTAAAAGACATAACCCCGATAAGTTAGAATCAAGGACAAAGCGATGCAAATTTATGGGATACCCCAAGGAAACTTGTGGGTATTTTTTCTATCTTCTCGAGGACAGGTCTTTGTAGCTAAGAGAGCAGTGTTCCTTGAGAAGGAACACATTCTTGGCGGAGACAGTGGGAGAATGATATAGTTGAGCGAGGTTTGAGATCCAAGCTCAAGCACCACTCTACAGCCCGAGTCTGTTCAGATACCTAATACACAAGTTTCAACTTTACGCAGGTCTGATAGAGTATCCCATCCTCCTGAGAGATATGTGGGACATATTAGAGGAGAGGATGTTGAGGATATTGATCCTCAGACCTACGAGGAGGCTATTATGAGTATAGACTCTAGGAAGTGGCAAGAAGCCCTGAATTCTGAGATGGATTCTATGTACTCTAACAAGGTTTGGAACATAGTTGATGCGCTCGAAGGTATTATACCCATCAGTTGCAAGTAGATCTTTAAGAAAAAGATCAGAGTAGATGTAAAGGTAGAGACCTATAAAGCAAGGCTAGTGGCTAAGGGGTATCGTCAAAGGCAAGGTGTTGACTACGACGAAACCCTCTCACCCGTAGCAATGCTAAAATCCATCAGAATTCTATTGGCTATTGCAGCACACTATGATTATGAGATCTGGCAGATGGATGTGAAAACCTCATTCCTCAATGGGAATCTCAAGGAGGAGGTGTATATGATGCAACCTGAGGGATTTGTGTCCGATAACTGCCCAGATAAGGTGTGTAGTCGACCTTACGAGGGCTATTGAGTGTCGATAGAGGATCATCCACTCTCGGTGTCATGAGAGAAATATCCCATGTGTTCTTACTCAGACAAATCCCTGGCCAGGGTCATTCGGGTTAAGAGAGAAAGAGTTCTCCGGGACAATCCGATTAGAGCGAGACTCGAGTAGAAACTGTTGAATCTCGGATTTTGATGATGAAGTCAATTGTCAATTGTTTGTCTAATCTGTGTGTTGAGATAAGTGTGCAGGATTAACTATGATGAAAGTAAGACATGCAACAGGAGTTGCACCGGAGTCATGACAATGATCACGTTGGGAGTTCAAGAGCTCGACGGAAGTTCGGACAGTCGTCGGAGGTTCTGCGGGAACAAATCCGAGAAGTCCAGAAGCTTGCCAAAGGAGCTCGTCGGAACTTGCCAAGTGGATCGTCGCAAGTCCAGGAGTTTGCCAGAAGTCCGCAGGAGGATCACCGAGGGTTCGTCGAATGATCGACGGAAGTTCACCGGAAACTCATCGGAAGAAGCGATTGACGCACCGGAGCAAACTGCAGAATATGTCTTAGGAAATAATCGTAGTTAGCACATTGATTAAGTTAGAAATTGGAGGTGATCCCATTAGCTTAATCTTGGGGCAATTGGGCCCCTGAAAGAATCAAATTGGGCCGAATGGATTAACCCATTCGGACCCTGATTGCTGTGGGAGGTGCAACCACCCAAGCCAGGAGGTAGCACCGCCCAGGCTATGTCTCCCAGCGAGATTGGGCGGTGCAACCGCCCCAGCCAAGAGGTGGCACTGCCCCGGGCTCACTCTCCGAGCGAGACTGGGCGGTGCAACCTCTTCTGTCAAGGGGTAGCACTGCTAGAGCTCAAGTTTCGAACTCTGCCAGGCGGTGCAACCTACCCAGTCAGGTAGTGCAACCGCCTGAGCTCGGTCTTTGAGCTTTGGCAGAGAGGTGCAACTGCCCCTGACAGAGGTGGCACCGCCCAGAGGCTCAGTCTTCGAGCTCTGCCAGGCGATGCAACCGCCCTAGTCAGGAGGTGCAACCGCCTGATCCCGGAATTCCGGGAATTGACAGATTTGAGCTCCAAATTTGAACTGGGTTGGGGCCTATAAATACCCCACCCATTCAGCACTGAAAGCACAGAACACACACTCGAAATCTTGCTGTCTTTCTGTGGTTCTTAGAGCTCAAAACTGCTAGTTCTCCTCTTTCTGTTCTTCAAAGTTTGAGTTGTAAAGAGAGGAGAGAAAACTTCTGTAGGGGTTGTCTCCTAAGCCCGTCAAAAGGAGTGAATCTGTAAGAGGGTGGTTGGCCTTTGCCTATTAAAGGAAGGCCTCTAGTTGACGTCGGTGACCTCGTCGGTGGAGGAAGCCAAAAGTGGAGTAGGTCAAGATTGACCGAACCACTCTAAATCTCGGTTTGCATTTCCTTTGAGCATTTTACCTTCACTGCAAACTTCTCAGTAGCTTACTTCCCTTTGCGATTTTACGAACGAGTTTCAAGGTTCAGACGTAAATCTGCGTTTAGACGTAAATCTGCGTTTAGACGTAAATCTGTTTTTTCGTATGATCATCATATTGCAGATTGCGTTTATGTTTTGAGCTTTACCATAACTGCACACTACCTTTATACTCCTGCTTAAACTGCGTCTTATCTAATCAAGTGATTTACGAATCAGCATTTAGACGTAAATCAGTTTCTTCGTACAAACGCCGGATTTCAGTTTGCGTCGATATTCTGGTTTTCATCATAGCTACAAACTGCCTACATAGTTTGACTTTAACCTTGCTTAGTATCAACTTTCATACAGAAGTTGTTTTTATCGTTCGAACGCAGCTTTCGATATTAATCGTAGAAAGTTTTTCGCTGCACTAATTCACCCCCCCCCCCTCTTAGTGCTCTCGATCCTAACAATTGGTATCAGAGCCCGGTTAACTCTCAAATGGATTAAAACCCAAGAGAGATGGCTTACGCCGGAAACCAAGAGGGCCATTCTATTACACGTCCACCCATGTTTAATAGGACGGACTACACCTATTGGAAGACCCGAATGAGGATTTTTCTTATCTCTATGGATGTTGAACTTTGGAATCTTGTCGAAAATGATTTTTTGAAGTCTTCTCTTCCAATGATCGATTGGAATGATTTGGAGAAGAAGGCTTTCGTTCTCAATGCAAAGGCTATGAATGCCTTATTTTGAGCACTTGATAAAAACGAATTTAATCGTGTTTCGATTTGTGAAACTGTATTTGATATTTGGCACACACTCGAAGTGACTCATGAAGGCACAAGTAGAGTGAAAGAGTCAAAAATCAATCTTTTGTTACACTCTTTCGAACTTTTCCGAATGACACCGAATGAGACTATTGGCGACATGTTTACCCGTTTTACGGATGTCGTCAACGGTCTAAAAGGACTCGGAAAAAGTTTTTCGGATTTTGAGCTCGTAAATAAGATTCTAAGATCCCTTCCTAAGAGTTGGGATCCTAAAGTCACTGCTATTCAAGAGGCAAAAGATCTAAACAACTTCCCTCTTGAAGAACTAATTGGGTCATTAATGACCTATGAGATAACTTGCAAAGCTCATGAAGAGCAAGAAGACATCCTTCCAAAGAACAGGAAGGATATGACACTTGGAACTTTGGAAGACCACTTGAAAGAAAATTCAAGTGATGAGGACTATGACGATGACTTGGCACTTCTAATAAGAAAATTTAAAAAATTCATTAAAAGAAACAAGTTTAAGAATGACACTAAAAATAAACTTGAACCCAAGAAGGACCAAGTTATTTGCTATGAGTGCAAAAAGCCAGGACACTATAAGAGTGATTGTCCCCAAGCCAAAAAGAGAACAACAAAGAAGAAGGCGCTCAAAGCAACATGGGATGATTCGAGCACATCCGAAGAAGAGGAGTCCAACACCGAGCAAGTTGCTCATTACGCCTTAATGGCCATCGGAGAAGAGATAACGAATTTATTAGATGCTGATTTATCTTTCGATGAATTATTAAATGCCTTCTATGACTTATTTGATGAATGCAAGATTATCAATAGAAAATACAAACTGCTAAAAAAGGAGCATGATAGTCTTACTTGTGATTTTGATAAGTTAAAGACTGAATATCATGATAGTTTAAATTCATGTATCAAATGCCATGATCTAAAAACTCTCCAAAAAGAAAACCTGCTACTTAAGGACACCTTGAAGAAATTCGAGGTTGATAGCAAGTCATTGAACATGATCCTTGCAAACAAGGGTCACGTTCCAAAAAGAAGTGGAATTGGATTTGTGAGAAGTCCTCACCAAAATCCAACCACCTTCATAAAAGGCCCCATCCTACATGTTCAACACCAAAACAAATGCAACTTTTGTTGCAAATTTGGACACAAGACGCATTATTGTCCATTCAAGAAAATTAGTCCAAACAAATTGATTTGAGTTCCTAAAGGAACCATGATAAATGCTATGCAACATGATAAACAATGTAGATCTATTTGTGAGGCACCCAAAAGCAAATGGGTACCTAAAAATTTATCCCTTCTTGTAAAAACATTAAAAACATAAAAATTTTAGGCTGGAGCAAGAAATAATATTCTGCTCCTTGATTCTCGATATTCATAACCCAAGATCCAAAAAGGAACTCGCAATGCTCTAGATTACAAACGGAGATTATAAATTTAAAATCACAAATGCGACTTAGATACAACCTTATTTGACTTTTCAGAATTAAAAACGTATGATTCCAAAATTCACATATCCCTGGATTTTCGAACCCATCAATTTCATCCGTTCATAACCTTCGAATTTAACTCTGTATCATGAAATGACTAACTCTGTCATGAACTTGCAAGACTTATCAACTTGAAGAAACTATCACAAACATGTGTACGACATTAAGAATGTGCACGTTAAAAATCTACCTTGATCGTGCAAAAGTCCCTGTCTTAAAATGAAAATTCTTACGTAATTACGTAAGTAAAGTTGATTACTGTGAATGAAAATTCTCCTTAAGACAGAAAAATTCTCAGATCAGAACAAGTGCTCACCAGGCGGTGGCACCGCCCCAGCTGGAGGTAGCACCTTCAGTTGCCACATGTTGTGAGCGGTTGCACCGCTCCATCCAGAGGTGCAACCGCCCGCAACTCTGCCCCTTTATAACTCAAGCTAGGGCCGGCGGTGAAACCGACCCCAACTCATTTCCTTCCCTCCTCTACTCTCCCAAGCCTCCTCCATCCCCATTTCCCCCATCTTAGCATCCCAAATACCCTTCATTTCGAAGCAAAGCATCAACATTCCTTCCCTCTCTTGAAGATCCCTCTCTTGAAGATCTCATTAAGGTACTCTCTAAGAAGCCCTTAAACTCTATTTCTTGATTCATTTACTTTTGCTCATCACTATTATTCTAAACAGCAATAGTTATGGGATCTAGAAGATCCTCAAGGGACAAAGGAAAGAGGAGATTAGTAGAAGACTTTGATTCCACCCTTTTCGATTCAAAATACCATGCTGAAAAATTTTCCTCTTTTAAACTTAGGAGTGTCAACAAGGGAAAATACGTAGATTTAAGTGAGCTAAGAAACTTAGAGACAATCCAGTAGTTTGCAAACTTAGATCTACTCCCTATATTACAGATTAATGAACCCATCTATCCAAGACTAGTAAGATTGTTTTACAACAACATACTAGTAGATGAAGAAGAAAGGATGTCCACCTATCTCTTAGGACAACACATTTCAATTACGGATAGATTCATTTGCGACATGATAGGCATTCCCATGAAAAGAAGAGGACTTTACTTTAGAGGATCATGGGATGATGAAAATGTTGGAACAACATACGTTGAAGCCCTACAAACAATTTTTGCCAATCCGAACTTAGCATTTGTTCCTAAAAGTTGTGAACATTTACTGCCTCTAAACACTAAGGTACTTCATCATATCCTAACTAGCATCATTCTCCCTATACAATACCATCATGATGAAGTAAGCCAATTAGAATTAGGAACTACGTATTTGATCATGAAAGGACATGACATCTGTCTTGGTTATCTTATCCAACAAAACATGTTAGAACTATCTAAGAAAGACATGATGCTCCCATATGGTGGTATAATAACTAGAATAATGAAAGCCTACGATATTTTAATACCACCGGAAGAAGAAGTAATAAAAGTAAATAGATTTAGCATAATTAATAAAAATCTACTTCACCGATTAAGATGTTTTTATAGAAACGGTAACTGGGTTAGAATGCCAAGAAGAACTGATCCTCCTCAACCTGAACTAGAACCAGAAACACCAGTATTTAGGGGTACCCAATCTCCTCCGATCTGTCCCTTTAAGGAAACACATCCATTTGAGTAAACTCACACGTCATCTGTCGAAGATATTGGGATTCGGATGGACCGATTCGAACAAAGACAAGAACGGCTTAAACATCGACAAGATCAAATCCTAACTGAGCTGCAGCAAATTCATCGACAATTTGACTCTTTATTTAGGCATTTTAACTTTCCACCTCATGAATGAGCTTGTATGAACACAATCATCCGCTGTTGTTATAAACTCCTCATGATGGACTTTGTCTTTAATATGATATGTTGTAAACTCCGTATGTTACTCTTTATTTACCTTGATCTGTGAGCATATGCAAAGTTACAAACATCTCTTGTTGTTTATCTTGGATTTTACATTGAAACTAAATGTTTTGAAAACCTTGTGCCTTGATAAATATAAAGTGACATACCAATGTAGTTGATAAGTCAGTAATATGACATTGATACGAAACATCAACTAACTGATATCTTTACAAAACCTCTAAGTGAAGAACAATTTGATTTCATAAGAAGAGAATTAGGAATGTTGATGTGTCCGAATACTTAAACTAGTTAAAATTATTTTTCGGACTTTATTGAATGATCAAATCACTTGATTACTATTACATGCCTTGGTATCACTTGATCAAATAACATGTTGGAAATTATGTTTTATCCTTGAAAATCAGTAGCTTACTCATGTCTGAATGCATGGAAAAGTTCATTTCATTTTCGGATTTGCTTAACAATTTGAATGCTAAAAATCGGATTTTCCTGTACACTCTTATGTAAATTTTTTTTGGAAAAATGAGTTTCCTCTTTCATGCACAAAGAATTATAACATACAAGGAGAAGAGGTATTCAAAGCATTATACGTGTCATGCCTTCCTTTATGTGCTTGATAACCTGCTTATATTGTTCTCTTGGAATCACATCTACCATGCTTTTTGTTGATGACAAAGGGGGAGAAATATATGAATTGATATGTTTGCTATCACTGATGTTGATATGGTTGCTATCACTGATGCTGATATGTTTGCTATCACTGATGTTGATATGGTTGCTATCATTGATGCTATGATTAGGCCATACTTGCATCACCAAGAAATATATGATTGCTATCATTGCTATATGCCCTGTATCAAGATATCAAACAAAAATTTGCATCATACGAGCTGATATCTTACCATGTGATGCAATGCTACACTTGCTAAAATATTCGAAATGTGTACATCATGTAATGATATCAAAATCTTGCTTTACAGCTTTACATGTCGATATCTTACAATATGATGAATTGCTACAATAACCATCATTCAAACTAGTTATATTTGAAAATGAATGTCAAGCCTTGACATCATCTTCAAAAAGATACATCATGATAGGAATCATGATGGGAATATGTCTCTTGAATTTATAAAGTTTTTAAATTCAAGAAGTATGGCATATAGATAGGGGGAGTTAAGGTTAACTCCATTATCAATTGATTGTCATCATCAAAAAGGGGGAGATTGTTGAATCTCGGATTTTGATGATGAAGTCAATTGTCAATTGTTTGTCTAATCTGTGTGTTGAGATAAGTGTGCAGGATTAACTACGATGAAAGTAAGACATGCAGCAGGAGTTGCGCCGGAGTCATGACAATGATCACGTTGGGAGTTCAAGAGCTCGACGGAAGTTCGGACAGTCGTCGGAGGTTCTGCGGGAACAAATCCGAGAAGTCCAGAAGCTTGCCAAAGGAGCTCGTCGGAACTTGCCAAGTGGATCGTCGCAAGTCCAGGAGTTTGCCGAAAGTCCGCAGGAGGATCACCGAGGGTTCGTCGGATGATCGACGGAAGTTCGTCGGAAACTCGCCGGAAGAAGCGATTGACGCACCGGAGCAAGCTGCAGAATATGTCTTAGGAAATAATCATAGTCAGCACATTAATTAAGTTAGAAATGGGAGGTGATCCCATTAGCTTAATCTTGGGGCAATTGGGCCCCTGAAAGAATCAAATTGGGCCGAATGGATTAACCCATTCGGACCCTGATTGTTGTGGGAGGTGCAACCGCCCAAGCCAGGAGGTAGCATCGCCTAGGCTATGTCTCCTAGCGAGACTGGGCGGTGCAACCGCCCCAGCCAAGAGGTGGCACCGCCCCGAGCTCAGTCTCCGAGCGAGACTGGGCGGTGCAACCTCTTCTGTCAAGAGGTAGCACCGCTAGAGCTCAAGTTTCGAGCTCTGCCAGGCGGTGTAACCTCCCTAGTCAGGCGGTGCAACCACCTGAGCTCGGTCTTCGAGCTCTGGCAGAGAGGTGCAACCGCCCTTGACAGAGGTGGCACCGCCCAGAGGCTCAGTCTTCAAGCTCTGCCAGGCGGTGCAACCGCCCTAGTCAGGAGGTGCAACCGCCTGATCTCGGAATTCCGGGAATTGACAGATTTGAGCTCCAAATTTGAATTGGGTTGGGGCCTATAAATACCCCACCCATTCAGCACTGAAAGCACAGAACACACACTCGAAATCTTGCTATCTTTCTGTGGTTCTTAGAGCTCAAAATTGCTAGTTCTCCTCTTTCTGTTCTTCAAAGTTTGAATTGTAAAGCGAGGAGAGAAAACTTCTGTAAGGGTTGTCTCCTAAGCCCGTCAAAAGGAGTGAATCTGTAAGAGGGTGGTTGGCCTTCGCCTATTGAAGGAAGGCCTCTAGTTGACGTCGGTGACCTCGTCGGTGGAGGAAGCCAAAAGTGGAGTAGGTCAAGATTGACCGAACCACTCTAAATCTTGGTTTGCATTTCCTTTGAGCATTTTACCTTCACTGCAAACTTCTCAATAGCTTACTGCCCTCTGCGATTTTACGAACGAGTTTCAAGGTTCAGACGTAAATCTGCATTTAGACATAAATCTGCGTTTAGATGTAAATCTGCTTTTTCGTATGATCATCATATTGCAGATTGCATTTACGTTTTGAGCTTTACCATAACTGCACACTGCCTTTATACTCCTGCTTAAACTGCATCTTATCTAATCAAGTGATTTACGAATCAGCATTTAGACGTAAATTAGTTTCTTCGTACGAACGCCGGATTTCAATTTGCGCTGATATTCTGGTTTTCATCATAGCTGAAAACTGCCTGCATAGTTTGACTTTAACCTTGCTTAGTATCAACTTTCATATAGAAGTTGTTTTTATCGTTCGAACGCAGCTTTCGATTTTAATCGCAGAAAGTTTTTCGCTGCACTAATTCACCCCCCCCCCCTCTTAGTGCTCTCGATCTTAACAGAAACCGTATGGGTCTGACAACACCATGCTCGATATACGGTCTCTGGGATATTAGATGGATTAGGGACTATAGGTACACGGTAACTGAGGACAGATAGGTCCAATGGATTGGATTCCCCTGTATTGTCTGAGGACTACGGCGTAGTGGCCTAGTACATCCATAGTCGATGAGTCAAGTGAATTGTTAAAGAGATAATAATTCACTGAGTTAGAAGGAGTTCTGAAGGGTATGACTCACGACCAGCTCGATATTGGGCCTAGAGGGTCACACACACATGGTAGGCATTGCGATGAGTAGAGGTTCAGATATGAGATATCCGACGAAGTCCTTGTCTTATTGGATGCAGATCCAATACCCACTAGGGGAGGACCCGTTAGGGTTTGATAGGGGACCTCTATAAATAGGAGGGATTCAGAGCCTCATAGGATAGAGTCTTTGCTTGCCTTTCCTATTCTCCTCTCCCTCTCTACCTCAGAGCAGGCCTGGAGTTTTGAGGAGCGTCGTCGCAACCCTGCTGTGTGGATCACTACTAGAGAGGAGGACGCTTTACCTCCTTCACCCTCTCCTAAGGATCTGCAAGGAAACATGGATATACGATCTCCCTAGGTAACACAATCTACTCTATACGCAGTTTTAAGTTTCGCGGATTTTACTTACCAATCTTCGCACGACGATGAACATCTCTTTGGGAATCGGGGATTTTGTTTTCTTATTCTTCCGCTGCGCATATGATGTCGCCCCCAAGATTTTCCAACAGGCTGGGCGGTGCAACCACCCCTGATAGGCGGTGGAACCGCCTGAGCTCAGTCTCCAAGCTCTGCCTAGCGATGCAACCGCCCCAGTCAAGCGGTGGCACCGCCTGGGCTCAGTCTCCGAGTGATGGGCGGTGCAACCGCCCCTGTCAAGTCGTGGCACCGCCCAAAGGCTCAGTCTCCGAGCTTTGCCAAGCGGTGCAACCGCCCCTAATAGGAGGTGGCACTGCCCAGAGGCTCAGTCTCCGAGCTTTGTCTGGCGGTGCAACCGCTAGACCCCGGAATTCCGAGAGATGATAGTTTTGAGCTCGAAATTCAAACTGGTTTGGGGCCTATAAATACCCCACCCTTTCAGCAATGAAAGGGCAACTAAATGCACCAAAAGTCCAATCTTACTCTATGATTTTTAGAGCTCAAAAGTATTGTATGAGTTAAAAGTTCTCCTTCCTCTTTTCTTCCGAGTTTTGATCTGTCAAGAGAAGAAAGAAAATTCTATAAGGGTTGTCTCCTAAGCCCGTCAAAAAGAGTGAAATTGTAAAAGGGTGGTTGGCCTTCGCCTATTGAAGGAAGGCCTCTAGTGGACGTCGGTGACCTCATTGTAGGAGTAAGCCAAAAGTGGATGTAGGTCAAGATTGACCGAACCACTCTAAAATTATGGTGCTTTTTGGTTTGCATTTATTCTTGCTGCTTACCTTACTGCAAACCTCCATATGTGCTTTACTTCCTCTTTACTTTTGCTGCACTCCTTTACGAACTCGCTTTCTAGTTAAGTTTCCGAAAACGGTTTTACGTCGGAAATAATTTCATTGTATGAACGTAGTTTTAAACGTCAAAAGTTTTCCGCTGCACTAATTCACCCCCCCCCCCCCCCCCCCCCCTCTTAGTGCTCTTGATCCTAACAATTGGTATTAGAGCGGGGTTAACTCTTAAACAGATTAAAACCCAAGAGAGATGGCATACGCCGGAAACCAAGAGGGCCACTCTATTACATGTCCACCTATGTTCAATAGGACGGACTATACTTATTGGAATACCCGAATGAGGATCTTCCTTATTTCAATGGATTTTGAACTTTGGAATCTTGTCGAAAATGGATTTTCGAAGTCTTCTCTTCCAATGATCGATTGGAATGAATTAGAAAAGAAGACTTTCACTCTTAATGCAAAGGCTATGAATGCCTTATTTTATGCGCTTGATAAAAATGAGTTCAATCATGTTTCGGTTTGTGAAACTGCGTTTGATATTTGGCATACACTCAAAGTGACTCACGAAGGCACAAGTAGAGTGAAAGAGTCAAAAATCAATCTTTTGATACATTCTTTTGTACTTTTCAGAATGAAATCGAGCGAGACTATTGGCGACATGTACACCCGTTTCACGGATGTCGTCAATGGTCTAAAAGGACTCGGCAACAGTTTTTCAGATTTTGAGCTCGTAAATAAGATTCTAAGATCCCTTCCTAAAAGTTGGGACCCTAAAGTCACTACTATTCAAAAGGCTAAAGATTTAAACAACTTTCCTCTTGAAGAACTAATCGGATCATTAATGACCTATGAAATGACTTGCAAGGCTCATGAAGAGCAAGAAGATATCCTTCCAAAGAATAGGAAGGATATGACACTTAGAACTTTAGATGACCACTTGAGAGAAAACTCAAGTGATGAGGACTATGACGATGACTTGGCACTTCTAACAAGGAAATTCAAAAAATTCATTAAGAGAAACAAGTTTAAAAGTGACACAAAAAATAAACTTGAACCCAAAAAGGACCAAGTTATTTGCTACGAGTTCAAAAAGCCGGGACACTACAAAAGTGATTGTCCCCAAGCCAAGAAGAGAACATCAAAGAAGAAGGCGCTCAAAGTGACGTGGGATGACTCGAGTGCGTCCGAAGAAGAGGAGTCCAACACCGAGCAAGTTGCTCATTACGCCTTAATGGCCATCGGAGAAGAGGTACCAAATTTAATTGATGCAGATTTATCATTTGATGAATTATTAAATGCCTTCCATGACTTATTTGATGAATGCAAAATAATTAGTAGAAAATATAAATTACTAAAAAATAAGCATGATAGTCTTGTTAGCAATTTTGATAAATAAAAAACTGAATATCATGATAGTTTAGCTCAATGTGAAAAATACCATGATCTAGAAACTCTCCTAAAGGAAAACTTGCTACTTAAGGACACCTTGAAGAAATTCAAGGTTGGTAGCAAGTCTTTGAATATGATCCTTGCAAAAAAGGGTCACGTTCCCAAAAGAAGTGGAATCAGATTTGTGAGAAGTCCTTACCAAAATCCAACCACCTTCATAAAAGGCCCCATCTTACATGTTCGACACCAAAGCAAATGCAACTTTTGTTGCAAATATGGACATAAAACGCATCAGTGTCCATTTAAGAAAATTAGTCCAAACAAATTAATTTGGGTTCCTAAAGGAACCATGATAAACTCTATGCAATATAATAAACAATGTAGATCAGTTTTTGAGGCACCCAAAAGCAAATGGGTACCTAAAAATTATCCTTTCTTGTAGAGACATACACCATCACAAGCTAGGAGCAAGAGATGGTACCTTGATAGTGGATGCTCAAGGCATATGACCGGAGATCCATCTCAATTCTCTAAGCTCACTAGCATAGACGAAGGCTCTGTCACCTTCGGAGACAACAACAAGGGTAAAATCATTGGCAAAGGAACCATAGGTAACAAATCCAACTTCTTTATTAAAGATGTTTTGTTAGTTGATTGTTTAAAACATAACATCTTGAGCATTAGTCAATTATGTGATAAAGGATATATCGTCAAATTCGAATCTAATACTTGCATCATTGAAAAACCACACAAAAACACATCTATGATTGCATTAAAACATAATAACATATACACCATTGACATCAATGATCTTTGAAATGAAATGTGTTTCTTGGTTTTGAATGAGGATGCTTGGCTTTGGCATAGGAGATTAGGCCATGCTAGCGTGAAACTAATCACTCAAATATCATCCAAAGAACTTGTACGAGGAATTCCTCATATCAAGTTCATCAAAGATAATGTGTGTGATGCTGGTCAATTGGAAAACAAACTAAGGGTAGTTTCAAATCTAAGAATCAAATAAGCACCTCTAAGCCCTAACAATTGATCCATATGGACTTGTTCGGACCAATCTCTACATCAAGCCTAGGAGGTAACAAATACGCCTTCATCATTGTAGATGACTATAGTAGATACACATGGACTTATTTCTTGAAACACAAAAATGAATGCTTTAGATATTTCACCAAGTTTTGTAAACTTGTTCAAAATGAAAAGGGTTTTATGATTTCATCAATTCGAAGTGATCACGGTGGTGAATTTCAAAACCATGATTTTCAAGAATTTTATGAATCTAATGGATACAACCACAACTTCTCTACTCCAAGAAATCCTCAACAAAATGGAGTAGTAGAAAGAAAGAATAGAAATTTACAAGAAATGGTAAGAACCATGTTGAATGAACATAGCCTACCCAAATATTTTTTAGCCGAAGCCGTAAACACTGCATGCTATATTTTAAATAGAGTTCTAGTAAGACCCTTACTCACCAAAACTCCCTATGAGTTGTGGAATAATAAAAAACCCAATGTTGGATATTTTAAAGTTTTTGGGTGTAAGTGTTTTATCTTGAATGAAAAAGATGTCTTAGGAAAATTTGATGCTAAATCCGATGAAGGAATTTTTCTTAGTTATTCTTCGGTTTCTAAAGCTTTTCGTATCTTCAATAAAAGAACTTTAATTATAGAAGAATCCATTCGTGTTGTTTTCAATGAAATTTTTGAAATCAAGAAAAATAATTTTGATGATGATGTTAATTTTGATTCTTTGAATTTAAATGAAACCCCTTCTCCCAACTAGCAACTTGGATGCATCCACTTCCGAAACACCCTTACCCAAGGATTGGAAGTATGTAGATGCTCATCCTAAGGAGCTAATCCTAGGAGACACATCTAAGGGGGTTCAAACACATTCTTCTCTTAAAAATTTTTGTATCAACGCCGCTTTTCTCTCCCAAATTGAACCTAAATGTATTGACAAAGCCATGAAAGATGATTTATGGATTATCACAATGCAAGATGAGTTAAATCAATTTGAGAGAAATGAGGTGTGAAAGCTTGTTCCTAGGCCAAATGACCATTTAGTTATTGGTACTAAATGAGTCTTTAGAAACAAGCAAGATGAATCTGGTATCGTGATTAGAAACAAGGCTAGATTAGTGGCCAAAGGTTTCAACCAAGAAGAAGGTATCGATTACGAAGAAACCTTCGCTCCTATGGCTAGATTAGAAGCCATAAGGATGCTCCTTGCCTATGCTAGTAATAATAATTTTAAGTTGTTTCAAATGGATGTTAAAAGCGGTTTTCTTAATGGCTTTATTTCTGAAGAAGTTTATGTTAAACAACCTCTCGGATTTGAAAATAATAGCCTCCCTAATTATGTATTTAAATTAACTAAAGCTCTCGATGGTTTAAAACAAGCCCCAAGGGCTTGGTATGATAGACTTAGTACTTTTCTTATTGAAAATAATTTCACAAAAGACAAGGTCGCTACTACATTGTTTATCAAAAATTTTGAAAATAATTTTCTTATTGTTCAGATTTATGTTGATGATATTATCTTTGGTTCTACGAATGAATCTCTTTGTAAATCTTTTGCTGAAACCATGAGTCTCGAATTTGAAATGAGTTTGATGGGAGAATTAACCTTTTTCTTAGGCTTACAAATTAAGCAACTAAGCAATGACATCTTTATTAGTCAAACTAAATATGCTTTAGATCTGTTGAAAAGATTTAATATAGATAGCTCAAAAGCTATTAACACTCCTATGAGCACCTCCACAAAGTTAGAAGTTGATGAAAGTGGAGAAAGCTTCGATCAAAAAACTTATAGGGGTATGATAGGATGTTTACTTTACCTCACTACAACTAGACCAGACATCATGTTCAGTGTAGGACTTTGTGCTAGGTTTCAATCGAACCCTAAGATATCTCATCTCAAAGCGGTTAAAAGAATATTTAGATATTTTAAAGGTACCACAAATCTATGATTATGGTATCCAAAATCCAAGAATTTTGAGTTAATTGCTTATGCTGATGCGGATTTTGCTGGGTGTAGACTAGATAGAAAAAGCACATCAGGAATATGTCAATTTTTGGGACATTCCCTTGTTTCCTGGTCATCTAAGAAACAAAACTCGGTTGCACTATCAAAAACCGAAGCTAAGTATATTGTAGCTAGTGCATGTTGTGCACAAGTTGTGTGGATAAAAAACACCTTATAAGATTATAAAGTCCATCTTAAAAACATTCCCATTAAATGTGATAACCCAAGTGCAATATGTTTAACAAATAATCTCATTCAACACTCAAGAACAAAATATATTGATATTAGACATCACTTTATACGAGATCATGTCACTAATCATGATGTAATCATAGAGTTCATAGATACTAAGCATCAACTAGTTGATATTTTTATAAAACCACTAAGTGAAGAACAATTTGATTTCATTAGAAGAGAATTAGGAATGTTAATATGTCCGAATGTATGAACTTGTTAAGTTATTTTTCAGATTTTTTAATGATCAAATCACTTAATTGCCATGGTGATTTTACATAATTACATGCTTTAATTATAGGTTGGAAATTATGTGTTTTGGATACAAAAATTTTCATAACAATGAGCATGTTTTGTCTTCATGATTGTATTTGAAAATCCATAGTATAGTCTTATACGAATGCATGAAAGTGTTAATTTCATTTTTGGATTCTCTTAACTAGTGGTATCCTAACAATCAGATTTTCTCGATATATTATCCTCTTCCAAACTTAATAAGCATATGTCATATCGAGTTTGATTCTCATAATTGATTTTTGACATATGGAATTAACTAGCAAATACATCTTTCATACACTTATCATGTGAAAAATATTTTTTTTTGAGAAATGGATTTGATGAAATGATTCCTGCTTGTAAATTCCTTCTTAAAATATGGATGATAGTGTTTTTACTTGCAAGGATTTGTTTCACATACATATCTTGATACTTGTAAAAATGAAGTATGATTTAATCTCTCAACGATTTGAACTTCATTCAAAGTAAACTCACAAATGGCTGGTATCACAAATAGCCTTCCTCCTTCATGCAAAAAGATAATAACAAATAAAAAGGAAAAAGTATTCAAAGCTATCTCCATGCCATGTTTTCCTTGAGATGTTTGCATAATTGGTATCCTATCACTCACTGTTGGAAAAAGACATGAACCTAGTTATGGCATGAATAATTACCGCACTTATGTTTAAATTTTGTTTATATCATTTTCCTTTTTGTTGATGACAAAGAGGGAGAAATATATGAATTGATACTATGAGTGTCATATTTGAATGAGAAATATATGAATTGATGAGTGCCATATTTGCACTATGTTATTGTCATATTTGCACTATGTTATTGCCATATCATGATAAAATATCAAGAACTTACATAGCAACTTTACTTGTTGATATCTTGCCATGTGATACTACTATTGCTAAACACTTGAAATGTTTGCTTTACATTAAGATATCAAAAGCTTAAATTGTAAATTTACATGTTGATATCTTATGTTGAACTGCTACCATCATTCATATTTGAAATGTAAAACATGAGAATGGATGTCAAGTCTTGACATCATTTTCAGTAAGATACATCATGATAGGAATTATGATGGGAGTAATTGATAAGGTTAAGAGTTCTTAACTTATCAATAAGTCTATTGAATTCAAAAGCCTTGAATTCAAGAATGACTTATCTCAAGTATGGCATATAGATAGGGGGAGTTAAGATTAACTCCGTTATCAATTGATTATCATCATAAAAAAGGGGGAGATTATTGAATCTCATATTTTGAATGAAGTCAATTGTCATTTGTTATCTAATCCATATGTTGAGATAAGTGTGCAGGATTAACTATGATGAAAGTAAGACATGCAGAAGGAGTTGCGTCGGAATCAAGACTAAGATCACGTTGGGAGTTCGAGAGTTCGATGGAAGTCCGGATGGTCGTCGGAGGTTCTGCGGGAACAAATCCGAGAAGTCTAGGAGCTTGCCAAAACAAGCTCATCGGAACTTGCCAAGTGGATTATCGCAAGTCCAGGAGTTTGCCGGAAGTCCGTAGGAGCATCACCGAGGGTTCATCGGATGATCGATGGAAGTTTGCCGGAAGCTCGCCGGAAGAAGCGATTGATGCACCGAAGCAAGTTGCAATAAATGTCTTAAGAAATATTATTGTTAGCATGATGATTAAGTTAGAAATGGGAGGTGATCCTATTAACTTAATCTTTGGGCAATTGGGCCCTTGACAGACCCAAATTGGGCCGAATGGATCAGCCCATTCGGACCCAGATTTCTTGGCTAGCGGTGGCACCGCCTGAGTCGGCGGTGGCACCACTTGGGTCGGCGGTGGCACCGCCCAGGGCTCAGTCTCCGAGCTAGGCTGGGCGGTGCAACCACCCCTTACAATCGGTGGAACCGCCTGAGCTCGGTCTCCGAGCTCTGCCAAATGGTGCAACCGCCCCAATCAAGCGGTGGCACCGCCTGGGCTCAGTCTCCGAGCGAGACTAGGCGGTGCAACCGCCCCTATTCGGCACCGCCTAAAGGCTCAGTCTCCGAGCTCTACCAAGCGGTGCAACCGCCCCTGACAGGAGGTGACACCACCCAGAGGCTCAGTCTCTGAGCTCTGCTAGGCGGTGCAACCGCCCTAGTCAGGCGGTGCAACCGCCATACCCCGGAATTCGGGGAGATGACAATTTTCAGCTCGGAATTCAAACTGGTTTAGGGCCTATAAATACCCCACCCTTTCAGCAATGAAAGGGCAACTAAATGCACCGAAAATCCAATCTTACTCTGTGATTTTTAGAGCTCAAAAGTGTTGTATGAGTTCAAAGTTCTCCTTCCTCTTTTCTTCTAAGTTTTAATCTGTCAAGAGAGGAAAAAAAATTCTGTAAGGGTTGCCTCCTAAGCCCGTCAAAAGGAGTGAAACTGTAAAAGGGTGGTTGGCCTTCGCCTATTGAAGGAAGGCCTCTAGTGGACGTCGATGACCTCATCGGAGGAGGAAGCCAAAAGTGGATATAGGTCAAGATTGACCGAACCACTCTAAAATTGTGGTGCTTTCTGGTTTGCATTTTATTCTTGCTGCTTACCTTACTGCAAACCTCCATATGTGCTTTACTTCCTCTTTACTTTCGCTGCACTCCTTTACGAACTCGCTTTCAAGTTAAGTTTTCGAAAATGAATTTATGTCGGAAACGATTTCATTGTACGAACGCAGTTTTAAACGTCAAAAGTTTTCCGCTGCACTAATTCACCCCCCCCCCCCCCCCCTAGTGCTCTTGATCCTAACAATTAGGACTTGGGGTTTAGAAGCCCTATAAATAGCCATGTATTCATCCTCTTTTCTCAAGCAATAGAAGAATCTTTTTTGCAGCCTTTAGGCGGCAACTTGGAGGAAGAAACCCATATAGAGTTCTAAAGAGGTCGATCCCCTAAAGAGATCAACCCCAAGCTTAGAATTTGCAAGGGTTCTAACACCCATTCAGCCCCTGAAGTCATAGTTGGCGGTGGCACCGCTTGGCACTCGGTCTCCCAGGTGTTATGGGTGGTGGTACCGCCCAGATTGGGTGGTGGTACCACCGGCAGTTATTACCTGCCAATGATGGTACCACCTGTCAGGCGGTGATACCGCTAGAGCTCAGTCTTCAAGAGCTATGTCTAGTAGTGGTATCTATTGAATCTCATATTTTGATGATGAAACCACTTGATATATGTTTATAATTTAATCTACATTTTGAGTGACGCAGGATGCTTTGATCAGGATGAGACAATTAAAGCAGGAAAATCATGTTGTGCCGAAGGAACATGTCAGAGAATTGGACGTCGGGCCGGTGGATCGGTCGACGTATCGACAGAAGGCTTCGGGCCGTGGACTCGGGCATCGGGCCAAAAAGAGCGGGTATTGTGCCAAGGATATCGGAGTTGCGGAGTCAACTGGCCGATTGGGCAATAGGCTGCAGGAGAGGACGATGCGCCGAAGAATTGGACGAAGTATCGAGGGACCAATGACATGCCGAACAACTTGGTTAATTGCTTAGGATTAATTGTCTCGATCGAAGTTTTGTTTTAAGTGTGCAGGATTAACTACGATAGAAGAAAGACATGCAGCAAGAGTTGCGCCGGAGTCAAGACAATGATCATGTTGGGAGTTCGAGAGTTTGACGGAAGTTCGGACAGTCGTCGGAGGTTCTGCGGGAACAAATCCGAGACGTCCATGAGCTTGCCAAAGAAGCTCGTCGGAACTCGCCAAGTGGATCGTCACAAGTCCAGGAGTTTGCTGGAAGTCCGCAGGAGCATCACCGAGGGTTCATCGGATGATCAACGGAAGTTCGCCGGAAGCTCGCCGGAAGAAGCGATTGACGCACCGGAGCAAGTTGCAGTAAATGTCTTAGGGAATATTGTAGTTAGCACAATGATCAAGTTGGAAATGGGAGGTGATCCCATTAACTTAATCTTAGGGCAATTGGGCACTTGAAAACCCCAAATTGGGCCGAATGGATCAACCCATTCGGACCCTGATTTCTGCCAGGCGGTTGAACCGCCCAAGGCAGGAGGTTGCACCGCCTGGGCTCAGTCTTCGAGCGAGACTGAGAGGTGCAACCGCTCCTGCCAGGCGGTGGCACCACCTGAGCTCAGTCTCCGAGCGAGACTGGGCGGTGCAACCTCCCCTAACAGGAGGTGGCACCGCCTGGGCTCGGTCTCCAAGCACTGGCTGAGCGGTGCAACTGCCTCAGTCAGGAGGTTGCACCGCCTGAGCTCGGTCTTCGAGCTCTAGCAAGAGGTGCAACTGCCCCTGACAGGAGGTGGCACCGCCCAGAGGCTCAGTCTTCGAGCTCTGCCAAGCGATGCAACCGCTCCAGTCAGGAGGTGCAACCGCCTGATCCCGGAATTCCGGGAATTGACAGTTTTGAGCTCCAAATTTGAACTGGGTTGGGGCCTATAAATACCCCACCCATTCAGCACTGAAAGAGCAAGAACTAACACCGAAATCCTAATCTTGTTCTATGATTTTTAGAGCTCAAAATTGTTGTAAAGGCCAAAAGTTCTTCTCCCTCTTTTCTTCCAAGTTATGAGCTGTAAAGAGAGGAGAGAAAATTCTGTAAGGGTTGTCTCCTAAGCTCGTCAAAAGGAGTGAAACTGTAAAAGGTTGGTTGGCCTTCGCCTATTGAAGGAAGGCCTCTAGTTGACGTCGGTGACCTCGTCGGTGTAGGAAGCCAAAAGTGGAGTAGGTCAAGATTGACCGAACCACTCTAAATCTCGGTTTGCATTTACTTTGAGCATATTATCTTTACTTCAAACCTCCTCTAAAGCTTACTACTTTCTGCGCATATACGATCGGGTTTCAAGCTTTGCACTTTCTGAATCAGCGTTTAGACGTAAATCTATTTTCTCGTACGATCATCATATTTCAGTTTGCGTTTACATTTTGATTTCTATCTTAACTGCAAACTGCCTTTATATCCTTGCTTAACCTGCATCTCGCCTAATCAAGTGATTTACGAATCAGCATTTAGACGTAAATCGGTTTCTTCGTACGAACGTCGTATTTCAGTTTGCGCTTATATTCTGGTTTTCATCATAACTGCAAACTGCCTTCATAGATTGACTTTAACATCATCTCGCTTGATCTTAAGTTAAAGTAATCTTAGAATCGGCTTTCACACTGAAATCGTTTTTATCGTTCGAACGTTTTCTTATCGTCGAAAGATTTCCGCTGCACTAATTCACCCCCCCCCCCCCCCTCTTAGTGCTCTTGATCCTAACAGTATCGCCTAGTGTTAGAGAGTCAGGTGGTGGTACCTCTAGAGCCCGATCTTCGAGGCTCTATTAGGCAGTGGTATGGACTAGTGTCAGTCTACAAGCGATGGTACCACCAGTACCCTAGAAACCCAGGATGAGATACTTTTTAGCTTTATTTTTTAAGCCACTGGAGCCTATAAATACCCACTATTTCCTACATAAAAGAGCATGAAAATTGTGAATAAAAGTCTTGATATTTTGGTTGTAAAAGTGTTGAAAAAGTACTAAGTGTCCTCCTCCTTTAGCTTTATGATCAATCTAAGAGAGGTGTGAGGCTTGTAAAAGGTTGTCTCCTAAACATATAAAAAAGAAAAAGTGCTGTAAGAGGGTAGTTGATCTTCACCCATTGAAGGAAGACCGATAGTGGACACTAGTGACCTCAACGGAGGAGGAATCAAGAGTGAACGTAAGTCACGATGACCGAACCATTATAAAATTGGTGTACACTTTCTTGTTGCTCTTCATTACTATTGTTGTTTTCTACCTTAATTGCTTATCGCTCTTATTCTAAGTCAATTACACTTTCAATATATCTTTTGATACATTTTTATCAAGCCGAAAGTTTCGAATCGACTTACTTTTTACGATAGAACTAATTGCCCCCCCCCCTCTTAGTGTCATTCACAATCCTAATAGTTGGTATCAGAGCAAGGTTACTCTCTATTTGGATTAAATCCTAAGAGTGATGGCTTTTGTCGATAATCAAGAGGGTCTTTCTATCACTCGTCCTCCTATGTTCAATGGGATGGACTATACGTATTGAATAACTAGAATGAGAATTTTCTTGCTTTCTATAGATTTTGAATTGTGGAACATTGTTGAAAGCAATTTTAAGAAGTCTTCTAAACTAATGAACGAATTGAATGATTTAGAAAAGAAAAATTTCTATTTGAATGCTAAAGTGATGAACGCTTTGTTATGTACTCTTGATAAAACCGAATTTAATCGGGTTTCTATATGCGAAACTGCACATGAGATTTAGCACGTACTTGAAGTCATACATGTAGGTAGAAGTAGGGTTAAAGAGTCAAAAATTAATCTTTCGGTTCATAGCAATGAGTTATTTCGCATAAAACTAAGTGAGACCATTGGAGATATGTACACCCATTTTATGGATGTTGTCAATGGTCTAAAAGCACTTGATAAAATTTTTTCTGATTTTGAACTTGTTAATAAGATATTAAGATCCCTTCCAAAAAGTTGGGATCCTAAAGTAACGGCAATATAAGAAGCAAATGACCTAAATAACTTTCGCTTGAAGAACTTATCGGGTCCTTGATGACATATGAAATGACGTATATAGCACATGATAAACTTGAGAACAACCCTTCAAAGAACAGGAAGGACATGATACTTAGAACCAAAGAAGGCCACTTGGGTGAAAACTCAAGTGATGATGATGATGACTTAACACTCCTTACAAAAAAGTTTAAAAAATTCTTAAAAAGGAACAAAACAAAACAAGACTTTAAGAACAAAAGCGAACTCAAAAAGGACCAAATAATTTACTATGAATGCAAGAAGTTGGGGCACTTTAAAATGAATGTCCCTAAATGAAAAAGAAGTTACCAAAGAAAAAGAAGGTGCTCAAAGCAACTTGGAACGATTTGAATGCATCCAAAAATGATGAGCCAATTAACAAAGTCAAAGTTGTAAATTATGCTTTAATGGCGCTCAATGATGAGGTAAGTGACTCAATCGAATCTCATTTAGCTTATGATGATTTACTTATTGCTTTCAATAATCTATATGATGAATGTAAGCTAGTTGGTAAAAAATACAAGTTGTTAAAAAAGGAGCATGCTTATCTTGTTAGTGAATTTGATAAATTAAAAAATGAGCATGATGAGAGTATATTAGCTTCTTGCACTAAGTGTGATGAGATAGATTCACTTAAGAAAGAAAATGTCTTACGACAAGAAACATTAGAAAATTTTAAAATATGTAATAAATCTCATGATCCTTGTTAATAAGGGTCATGTTCATAGAAAGAAAGGAATTGGCTTTGTGAGTAACACTCAACAAAAGCCAAATATCTTCATTAAAGGACTTGCATTACATATCTCACCAAAAGAAATATATATTTTTTGTAAAAAATATAGTCATTTTGCCTACAAATGTCCATTTAAAATATATAGTCCACAAAATTAGTTTGGGTTCCTAAAGGAATAAAAAATCACTCAATTATAGGTAGATTTTTTTACGAGGGACCCAAGGTTAAATGGGTTCCTAAAAGAAAACCTAATTTCTTGTAGATATGCCTATAATTGAAAGCTATGAGCAAAAATAAAATTTTGATAGTCGATGCTTAAGGCTTATAACTGCATATCTGACATACTTTACAAAGCTCACTAGTCGAAACAAAATGAGTTTAATTGAAGATGCTTTATGAAATCATACTTGATTATTTTATATTATGCATGAGGATTTGAAGTAATGATTGTTGGGAAATCTTGGGGGTAACATCACATGCGCAATGGAAGAACAAAAAAATAAAATCCCTAATTTCCCAAAAAGATGTTCATAATAGTGCGAAGATTGGTGCACAAAAATCCGCAAAACAAACTACGTATATAATAGATTATGTTACCTAGGGAGATCGTATATCCCTACTTCCTTGCAGATCTCTAGGAGAGGGTGAAGGAGGTCAAGCGTCCTCCTCTCTAGTGGTATCCACACAGCAGGGCTGCTCTGAGGTGGAGAGGGGGAGGAGAATAGGAGAGGCAAGCAAAGGCTCTAGCCTATGAACCACTGAATTCCTCCTATTTATAGAGGTCCCCTATCAAACCCTAATGGATCCTCCCCTATTGGGTATTGGATCTACATCCAATTACCCAAGCCATTTAGATTAGTGGATCTCTATCCAATAATCTCTCATGGGCTCTTATTGGATCTCGTCCATGGGATCCAATAATTTAGGAGCTTATTGGATATCCAATAAGATAGGGGCTCTGGCGGATATCTCATATCTGAACCTCTACTTATCGCGACGCCTACCATACGTGTGTGACCTTCTAGGCCAAATATCGAGCTGATCGTGAGTCATACCTATCAGAACTCCTTCTGACTTAGTGAATTATTATCTCTATAATAATTCACTTGACTCATCGATTACGGACATACTAGGTGTTAGGATCCTTTTATTTTTCCTTTTTTTTTTTGTGCTTTCCTTTTATTTTCTGATTTATTAAGTCTATTTAGTTTAGCTAAAGTCAGAACTCTATAAATAGATATGTAACTACTTCTTTTCGATAATCTATGGAAAATACTATTTTTGTCTTTTGACAAACCCTAGGAGGTCGATCCCCTCGAAGTAATCATCCCCTTTCTCTTCATTTTTTTTACGATAAGACTTTAGAGTCTTATCATTTGGTATTAGAGCGACGATCCTTGGCGTTCTCATTGTAACGAAGCTATCAAAAAAAAAAAAAAAAAAACGAAAGAGAGAAAGAAAGAAAGAAAGAAAGAGAGAAGAAGAAGCAGCAACCGCACCACGCACCCCTGCTTCCCCTGCTTCCGGCCAGCCCACCTGCCGCTCGTCACTGCTCTCCGGCCAGCAACCGGCTCTGCCCCACTTCCGGCCAGAGTCCACCGCCACCTCCCACCCGAGCCACCACCGTTGCCAGGAGACGACGCTGCCAGCGTCCCACTCCGCCACAGCCCTGCTCGTCTTCTCTACCGCCGCTGCAGGGCAACTCCTTCTCCACCGCCGCCGCTGCTTCCCGGCCGATCGATCACCGCCGCCCGCCTCCCAACTGCAACCCTAGCCGTGCCCCGCCCCTTGGGTCGCAGCTGCAGCCGCCGGTTGCCCCCCTCCTCACGGCGATCGAAACAGGGCAACTCATTGCTGCTGCCCTTGTTTCCAGCCACGCCTCCTCCAGCACTCCTCTTCCCCTCGAGCGCCGTCGTCGCCCAGCCGACCCATCACCGCTGTGGGCCACCATGCAATGACCGCCGCTCGCCTCCCAGCCGCCGTCACTCCACCTAGCTCTGCATCTAACCGAAACTGAGCACACTTGCTCTGCCCTAGTTTTCAGCCACGCCACAACCGCGTGGGGTCGCTTGCTGCTGCCGACTGTCACCACCGTCGCTGCTACTGCCAACTACTATGCAGATGCCCTTGACTAGACATCAGAAACAAGAACTGGGGATTACCGACTTGCAATCGTATGCAATGGCTACCGATAACTCAGTCAAGGCACAAATGGAAGTGTTGGAAACCAGAATTGAAAATCGGCTACAAGAAACTCTTCATGATTTCAAAAAGAGCTTGTTGGAGCACTTTAGCGGGTTTCAACAAGATGGGAGCTCAAGTTCTACGCTGAACAGATCGAGAGATACAGGAAAAGGGCCCCAGGATGGTGACACACACTACCCACGTATCAGGGTAGAATTTCCACGATGGGAAGATGGGGATCCGACCAGTTGGATCTCTAGGGCGGAAAATTTTTTTCGTTTTCATAGAACCCCAGAAGAATCTAAGGTAGAAGTGGCCTCAATCCAGCTCGATGGAGATGCAATTCAGTGGTATGATTGGTACAAAACTTGCCATGGAATTACATCGTGGGAGCCGTTTAAAAGAGGACTTCTTATTCGCTTTGGCCCATCCGAATATGAGAATGTTGATGGCCAACTCGCCAAAATTCCTCAGACTTCTACAGTGTTGGAGTATCATAGTAGATTTGAAAGATTGTCCAACCAAGCTAGAGATTGGTCAGAACGACAACTTCTGGGTACATTTATTGAAGGGCTTATTCCCGAGATCCGGTGCGAGGTTAAGGCTCGTCAACCCCACACTATGATGGCTGCGATTTCATTTGCACGCCTACATGAAGAAAAAATCAGTGTGGAATATCGTCGAAACATAGGTGCCAATAAACAGGTGATTAGCAGGCAACCTACTTCATCTACTCCTAGTCGAAACCATAACACTAGCAGACTAACCTGAGAGGAACTCAAAGAAAGGTTAGCCAAGGGTTTGTTCTGGCATTGCGATGAAAAGTGGAGTAAGGAGCATCGATGCAAACAAAGAAGACTTTTGATGATTGAACCGATCGAGGATAAACCGGAAGTAGAAGTATCGGATTCCGATCATGAAGAAGTGGAAACTAATGATAATGTTGAAGCCGTCACACATACAGTGCATGCATTGGCTGGCTACTCTAATCCACAAACTATGAAAATTGGGGGAACTCTGAAACACCAGTCTATCACTGTTTTGATTGATATGGGCAGCACTAATAATTTTATGGATAGAAAAGTTGCAGCCCGATTAGCTTACCATATCGAATGTTGTGACAAATTTGAAGTCAAGGTCGCTGATGGATGGATTTTAACCTATGACAGCAAGTGCTCAAAGATAAAACTAATTTTGCAAGGTCAAGAATTATTTGTGGATTTCTTTTTATTACCCTTGGAAGACTATGAAGTGGTACTCGGAATTGAATGGCTATCAACCCTAGGTGATGTCTCCTGGAATTTTTCTAAACTGACTATGAAGTTCTTTATTAATGAAAGACAGGTGACTCTCAAAGGAAGACGTGGAGGTAAGGTTACAACTATCACTAGCCATCGGATGGAGCAGGTCCTTCGGAAGACACACACCGGATTTTTGGTGCAATTGCATAACATTGAAAAGGAAATGACAGTGAACATTCCCACTGGAAATATTGAATCATTGCTAATAGAGTTTGCGAATATATTTGCAGAGCCACACGGACTTCCACCTCTTAGATGTCATGATCATCGGATCCCACTATTACCAAAGAAGGCACCGACCAATGTCCGACCCTATAGATATCCACATTTCCAAAAGGCAGAGATAGAGAGGATTGTCATAGAGATGCTCAAAACAGGAGTTATACGAGCTAGTGTTAGCCCATATTCTTCCCCAGTCTTACTAGTCAGAAAGAAGGATGGCTTATAGCGGATGTGTGTCGACTATCGAGCACTTAACAACATTACAGTAAAAGATAAATATCCTATTCCAGTAGTGGATGAACTGTTGGACGAATTGGGAGGAGCTCAGGTCTTCACTAAATTGGACCTACGATCGGGCTATCATCAAATCAGAGTACATGAAAGGGATGTTCAGAAAACTGCCTTCAGGACATATAATGGCCATTATGAGTTTCTAGTAATGCCTTTCGGGTTAACCAATGCGCCCTCTACCTTCCAGAGTTTAATGAATGATATATTTCGGACTCATCTCCGTAAGTTTGTTTTGGTTTTCTTTGATGATATTTTAATATACAGTCATTCTCTAGAAAGTCATTTATTACATTTATGAATTGTCTTTAATATTCTTCGTGAGCATGGTCTTTTTTGTCAAGAAATCCAAGTGCAGTTTTGGGCAACCTGAGGTTGAGTACCTCGGCCATATCATATCTCAAAAGGGTGTTGCAGTTGATCCTTCAAAAATCCAAGTGATGACAGACTGGCCAATTCCAAAGTCAATCAAAGCTTTAAGGGGGTTCTTGGGACTAACAGGCTATTATCGAAAGTTTGTGAAGAATTATGGCAAAATTAGTGCCCCCTTGACGTCACTTCTAAAGAAAAATGCATTCAGATGATCAAAAGAGGCAACTCAGGTATTTCAATTCTTGAAAACTGTAATGACTACTACATCCGTGCTGGCTTTACCCGATTTTAATAAGATGTTTGTGATTGAATCTGATGCTTTTGGAGCTGGAATAGGGGCTGTATTAATGCAGGAAGGTCGGCCTATCGCTTATGCAAGTAATGCTCTTTCCCCTTCCCATTTGAGTTTATCTATTTATGACAAGGAGATGCTAGCTATAATACATGCAGCCACAAAATGGAGACCCTACCTAATTGGTCGACGGTTTCAAATACGCACTGATCACAAAAGCCTCAAATATTTTCTAGAGCAAAAGATTTCTTCTCTAGAGCAACAGAAATGGGTCACAAAGCTACTGGGATTCGATTATGAGATCATTTATAAAAATGAGAGTGAGAATTTAGTAGCAGATGCCCTCTCACGCCTTCCAGAATAAGCTGAACTAGTAGCTATTTCTATTCCTATTTGCGAGACTTTGGAAGTTATCAGAAGGGAATGGATAAATAATCCTGAGATCCAAAACATCATTAAAATATTAGAAGAAGCCCTAGGTTCTGTCTCAAATTATAGTTGGGATTCGATGGACTTACGCTATAAAGCCCGAATAGTGGTTGCCCCACATTCTTCTTGCAAGGCAATAATTCTGAAGGAGTTCCATTCATCACTAATTGCTGGTCACTCGGGATTTCTCCGCACTTATAAGCGAGTTCGATAACTTTTTTACTGGAAAGGTATAAAAAATTTTATCAAGAAATTTGTTACTGAATGTGATGTTTGCCAACGTCACAAAAGTGAGACAGTAGCCACCCCAGGCTTACTACAGCCCCTCCCTATTCCTGATGCTACTTAGACCGACATATCTATGGATTTCATTGACAATCTCCCATCATTTCAAGGAAAGAGTACTATACTTGTAGTCGTGGATAGACTTACAAAATATGCTCATTTCTGTGCTTTATGACATCTTTATACTACTGCAAGTGTTGCTCATATTTTTATGGAAAACATAGCTAAATTACATGGGAGTCCCCATTCCATTGTTAGTGACAGAGACAAGATATTTAGTAGCTCCTTCTGGACAGAACTTTTTCGTTTACAAGGTACTCAGCTGAATATGAGCACTGCTTATCATCGACAAGCCGAAGGAATGGGTCAAATGGCTTCCCTGGGCAGAGTGATGGTATAATACCTCTTACCATTCTTCTATTAAAATGACTCCATTTGAAGCAGTATATGGCCAACCCCCACCTATAATTACAAAGTATGTACTCGGTTCTTCTAAAGTTGATCAAGTGGACAAGGAATTGATGGATAGAAATAAGATTATTCAGCTTTTAACGGATAACCTCACAGCCGCACAAGCAAGAATGAAACAACAAGCTGATAAACACTGAAGTGAACGAGAATTTACTGTGGGTGATTGGGTTTTCCTTCGTCTTCAACCCTATAAGCAAACTTCCATAAAGGTCCGATCTTCCATGAAGCTATCTCCTCGGTTTTTTGGGCCTTATAAGGTATTAGAACGCATTGGACTAGTGGCCTACCACTTGGATTTGCCTGCTAGCTCTAAAATACATCCAGTCTTTCATGTTGCATGCCTTAAAAGAAAATTGGGTGAATATGCAATAGTGTAGTGCCATTTGCCGGACACTTCTACTACTGGGGAAGTTCAAGCTCAACCACAAGTCATACTTGATCGACGAGTTACAATGTATTGCAGACATCTTGTAACTGAAGTGCTGGTGCAATGGGCCAACTTAACAAAGGAAGATGCCACTTGGGAGTCCTACAACATGCTAAAGGAGAAATTTCCAGAATTTGATGCTGCTCAGCCTTGAGGACAAGGCTGAATTAAAGGGGGCGGGATTGTTAGGATCCTTTATTTTTTCTTTTATTTTTCTTTTTATTTTTTATGCTTTCCTTTTATTTTCTGATTTATTAAGTCTGTTTAGTTTAGCTAAAGTCGGAACTCTATAAATAGGGATGTAACTGCTTCTTTTCGATAATCTATGAAAAATACTATTTTTGTCTTTTGACAAACCTTAGGAGGCTGATCCCCTCGAAGCGATCAAAGAGGGCCGATCCCCTCGAAGCGATCAAGGAGGCCGATCCCCTCGAAGTGATCATCCCCTTTCTCTTCTTCTTTTTTACGATAAGACTTTAGGGTCTTATCACTAGGCCACTACGCCGTAGTCCACAGACGATACAGGAGAATCCAATCCATTGAACTTATCTATCTTTAGTTATCATGTACCTATAATCTCTCATCCATCTAATATTCCAGAGATCGTATATCGGGCATGATGCTATCAGACCTATACGATTTCTACTCTAGTCTTGCTCTAGTCGAATTCTCCTGGAGAACTCTTTCTCTTTCAATCCGAATGACCCTGGCTAGAGATTTTTCTGAGCAAAACATATGGGATATTCCTCTCATAATGCCAAGAGTGGATGATCCTCTATCGACACTCAATAGCCTTCGTAAGGTCGACTACCACTCCCAATGACCGGTTTTACTAAATCTGGGACATTCAAACCTATAAGTCTGGTATCAAAGAATAGAGCACTCATACAGGATATCCTTGGTGTCTCAAGTCTAAGGACCAGATACACTACTAGGATTACAAAATCGTTGTCTGATAATAAGGCATCATCAACCTTCCAGTATTCCGTAGTGGATCAATCAGTGAACTCATTCTCCAATAAGCACTTGTACTGTATCTCTAGTGTTCCCACACGAGCAACTATAAGACCAGCTGCATCCATCATATGGACGGGTATACAACACACCAGTCTATCCGATTATCTCGATGTCCCTCTCAAGTAACTTATGAACGGGATTATTTAGAATCTGTGTTTAAAGGTGAATCAGTCTCATTATTGTGATCTCATCACGATCCGATTCTCATTGCACATATCCAAAGACATCACAATATATAAATGCATATATGCAATAGTCAATATAAAGTGATAAATGCCCAAATATAATAAGCAAAAAGATTCTGTGTCAAGTCATACGTGCCATCACTCATGTAATTGACTTGCTGGGCATCTATGACTAGCAATCTCCCACTTGACCTAAAGCCGATCACTTATATGTCTGATCCCCATCAGACCCCTGTGATACTCAAAGACAATATGAGACAATGACTTTGTTACTGGATCTGTAATGTTATCTTTGGATGAAACTCTTTCTACTACTACATCTCCTCAAGTCATGATCTCTCTAATAAGTTGGAACATCCTCAGAACACTTCTGATGAGACCTAGGTTCCCTTATTTGAGTAATCACCTCGTAGTTGTCATAATATAAGGAATTAGCTCCTTGCTAGTTGGCCTGACTCTTAGATCTATGATGAACTTCTTCATCCAGACTCCCTCCTTTACTGCATCTACTGCAGTAATGTACTCTGCCTCGGTGGTCAAGTCAGTAGTAATATCTTGCTTGGGACTCTTCCAGCATACTACTCCTCCATTCAAGGTGTACACATACCCTGAATTCGACTTGCTATAATCAATATTAGACTGAAAACTTGAGTTTGTGTAGCCTTCAACCTTGAGACTACTAGCTCCATATATTAGTAAAAGATCCTTAGTCCTTCTCAAGTACTTAAGGATACACTTTACTACTTTCCAATGCTCCAAGCTTGGATCAGCCTGATAACTGCTCGTGACACTCAAAGCATGAGCTATATCAGGCCTAGTACATAGCATGGCATACATGATAGACCCTATGACTAAGGCATAAGGTATCATATCCATATTCAACCTTTCTTCAAGAGTATTTAGGGACATACTCCTCGAAAGCGATATCCTATGTCTCATCAGTATGAGACCTCTCTTGGAATTTTTGATGTCAAATATTTTGACAATAGTGTCTATGTACCAAGATTGGGACAAGCCAAGCATCCTCTTGGATCTATCTCTATATATCTGAATCCCCAACATATAGGATGCTTCCCCTAAGTCCTTCATGGAGAAGTGTCTAGATAACCAAGTCTTTACTGTGGATAGCATTCCTACATCATTCCCAATGATCAGGATGTCATTCACATATAACACCAAAAAGGTGATAGCGCTCCCACTTATCTTCCTATACACACAGGGCTCATCTTCGTTCTTAACAAATTCATAAGATCTGATCGCCTCATCAAATCTTATATTTCAACTTCGAGAAGCTTGCTTCAGTCTATCAATGGGCCTAAGTAACCTACACACTTTATCTGGACAATCCTTATACATGAATCCCTCTGGCTATATCATATACACCTCCTCCTCGAGGTTGCTATTGAGGAACGCAGTTTTCATGTCCATTTGCAAGATCTCATAATCATAGTGTGTTGCAATAGCTAATAGAATTCTGATGGATTTTAGCATGGCTATAGGTGAGAAGGTTTCGTCATAGTCAACACCTTACCTTTGATGATACATCTCAGAATTCATAGTTTCTTGCCACTTCCCGGAGTCTATACTCATAATAGCCTCCTCATAGGTTTGAGGATCAATATCCTCAACATCCTCTCCTCTAATATGTCCCACATATCTCTCAGGAGGATGAGATACTTTGCCTGACGTACATAAAGTTGGAACTTGTATGTTAGGTACCTGAATAGACTCGGGCTATAGAGTGGTGCTTGAGCTAGGTTCTCCAACCTTGCTCAAATCTATCATGCTCCCACTATCTCCACCAAGAATGTGTTCCTTCTCAAGGAATACTGCTCTCTTGGCTATAAAGACATTTTGGTCCTCGAGATGATAGAAATAATACCCACAAGTTTCCTTAGGGTATCCCACGAACTTACACCGCTCTGTCCTCGATTCCAACTTATCGAGGTTGTGTCTTTTAACGTGGGCAGGGTAGCCCCAAATCTTAACAACCTTAAGATCGGGCTTCTTCCCTTTCCATATCTCATATGGTGTAGACACTACCAATTTAGTTGGAACTCTATTCAGAAGGTAAGTTGCGGTCTATAGGGCATATCCCCATAATGACATGGGTAGGTCAGCGAAACTCATCATGGACCGTACCATGTCTAATAGCGTACGATTCCTCCTTTCAAACACACTATTGAGCTGAGGTGTATAAGGAGGTGTCCATTGGGATAATATCCCATGGTCCTTGAGGAACTGAGTAAACTATGTACTTAAGTACTCACCTCCTCGATCTGATCGAAGAGTCTTGATACTCTTTCCAGTCTGGTTCTCTACTTCGTTCTTATACTCTATAAATTTCTTAAAGGCCTCGGACTTGTACTTCATTAAGTACATATATCCATACCTTGAGAAATCATCAGTGAAGGTAATAAAGTAGGAGTAACCACCAATGGCATGAGTTGACATGGGTCCACATACATCAATATGTATGAGTTCCAATAACTCATTGGCTCTTTCTCCAATTCCACTAAATGGAGAGTTAGTCAGTTTTCCATGAAGGCAAGGCTCGCAAGTTCCATATGACTCATAGTCGAATAAATCTATATATCCATCCTTTAGCAACTTTTGAATCTTTCCCTTATGAATGTGATCTAGCCTATAATGCCATAGGTATGCACTATTCACCTCATCTTGTTTCCTCTTAGACATACCTACATTCATGATATATGGAGTAGTGTCTAGTATAAACAAACCTTTTATGCACTATTCCTCACACCAATCTCCTCAGTTTTACTAGAATCTACAACAAATTACAGATGTTATAAGCAATACCGGTATCTAATACCAATGCACAATCACAAAAACTGACAATTGGAGATTGATCATGAATGTACCTAAAGCTTCTCCAAGCTCCTGTTTCACCCTCTTTGCAAGATACTCTTTGTAGTTCCTCTTCCAGTGTCCATCTTTGCCATAGTGGAAGAACTGGCCTTTGTCCTTTGCCAGGTCTTTTTTAGCAACCTTTGCTTTACTTGATTTACCCTTGCCCTGGCCCTTCTTAAGGAACTTTTCTGCTTTCTTTTTCTTTATGGACTCACCAGTGTAGAGAACTGGCTTCTCTTTCTTGATAGTGCTCTCTACAACCCTCAATATATTGAGAAGCTCTAGGAGAGTCACCTCAAGCTTATTCATATTAAAATTCACTATGAACTGTGAAAAGGAATCTGGTAGGGACTGAAGCACAATGTCCACACACAAGTTATCCTCTAGGACCATTCCTAGACCTATGAGTGTCACGCCCCTAAAAATATCCATGATATTTAAATTTTTTCGCCACAACTAACCCAGGATCCAAACACACATTTGAGGTCACTAAGAAAAACATTCGGATCAAAAATTTCACTTCTATAATCTATCAATTCATAACCCTGTGCAATTCATAAACATAGCACACATCACTCGATAATTCATACAATCTGAACTCGACTCATCAAAATAAAAAAAACCACAACATAAATCCACAAGTGGGGAAATCTATGCAGTCACCACAATCATCGATTTACCATAAGTTCATATCATTACACAATTTAATTTAACATTCCAAAACCCTATACATGAGGGATCCTTTAATTTACACAAAATCCACAGGTTTAGATTCATAGTCACATTTCATTAGATGCAAGGTAGCTTATACACAACTACATATATGCTAACAAAAGTTCTGCCCAACGTCTTCTAAACTTTCCGCTGCCTCAGCCCATTCTTAACATTTAAGCAAGAGTTACGCTATCCTGAAAAATTTATCAACAAATGGGGTGAGCATAAAGAGCTCAGCAAGTGACTAACATATCCATATCAAAATAGTACAATTTCCAAAGAGATGCAGTTTTCAAACACGAAGCAGAATATACGATTTCGTATACATAATATCATTAGGAGCAGAATCATAATTGTCCTTTTTAATCATACATATTTGGTTCCTGACAGATGGGGCATAGAGTAATTGGAGCATATCAGAAACAAAGGAAACATATCGGAGCTTATCAATGGCATTTAAAATGTTCCAAATCACATCAACGACATATGGAACATTACGAAGCAAAATCAACAGTGAATGAAGCATTTCAGAGCATATCAAACTCATATGTCATACAGAAGCTCAAACGTCATCCTTGACGTTGCAATCATATCATAACTATCCAGAGCACGAACAGAAATAACTCACCAAAACTCTGGATGTCATATCAAACATATAGAGGGTGTAGTGGGATCTCAGTCAGAATGTGATTCATCCATTTCTGAATGACCACCTGACAAAAGTCTCCCACGTCTGGGAGCTCCATCCACCCACGTCTAGGTGAAGTCAAAGGGGGCCGGCAGAGCATCGCAGGCTCTAAGCAATATCCCACATAGCGGGACCCCACATAGCGGGCAAATAAGCGCATACCAGAATATCCCACATAGCGGGACCCCACATAGCGGGCAAATCAGCGCATACCCTTTACCATTTCCGGCAAAGGTCCAGACAATCCCACACACCAGAGTACAAGAAGGCAGTTTCAACAAATTGCAGCATATAACGGAAGCACACGCGGAACAACCAAACGTACATGTGCCTTTTCAAAAACAATGTGATGCAAGGAACAAATCTCTCACAAAAATATTCATTTTAGGGAAAGAATTGAAAGCAAGAGTGTACAGGGATTCTAAGCAATCATAACCAGCTCAATTCCAATAAGAAGGTTAGGCGAATTCAAGTATCCAAAGGAAATGAAACAGAATACGCGAAATCGACCAAAGCTCGATTTCGGACAGAATTCCAGTGGCACATCCAACAAATATTTCAAAATAACAAATATGCTCCAATACTCATAAGAAGGCTATGGTTGAACCATATATCAGTCTATATTCGGATGGAACAGATTTCATATGAAACAGGGCTCCCAACACAGAGTTACCTCTGATTTGGTAACGTAAGGTCAAAATCACAATCACTGGTTTGCAGACTTTATAGGATCGGATTCAACAGACGATAGGATGAGCAATTGAACTCCAAAATGTTCAAACTATATGTCAAAAGAGAGGATTTCAAGTCTAGTTTCAAATAAAATCAGTTTGGTACAAATCAGAATTTTCAACAGGGAGTTATAGGCGTTTTAGTTTCGAAAGGTCAGAAGTCTTGAACTCTGTTTTACAGCGTCTATAGGCTCTTTTGAAACAAATTTTTGGGTAAGTATTCGGTGTCCAAAATCTACCAAATCGGTGTCAAAAGAAAGACATACGAGTCTAATTTCAAACAAAAATAGTTCCTGCCTGAATTCTCATTCTGTACTAAAACTTAGGGCCGAAGCAGTGCTTAGGGGTCAGTTTACCGAAAACTTTCAGAATCCATAGTTCTATGTCCAAAGAGGAATATATCAGTTTTTAAATAAAAATCTTCCAATTTATTTTGAATCAACATAAAAACAGAGTCAAATACTTATGTAGGATGGGGTTAGAACACTTGCCTTTGCAAATTTTGACCCGAAGTAACAAGATTAAAGCAAAAACCCTAAAAGCCCCAAATTTTCTTTCTCTTCTCCTTCTTCTTCTTCTTCTTCTTCTTCTTCTTTTCTTTCCCTGATCACCCACGAGCTGCCTCCTCTGCTTCCTTAACAACGAAGGCAGAGAGGCTTAAGCGGTGGAATTTGTCATTTGGTGCATTTTGCAGTTTAGTCCTTGTTTTTATCATATTCACGATTAGGTCCTTAGGGTTTACATATAGGTCCTCAGATTCTTTCTTTTTTTTCTTTTTTTTTTTTTGAACAGATCTCCCAAATCTTAAAAATAAGTTACCTCTGATTCATACTCTATTTCTTTTGTCAATTAAAATAGATGCTTACATTATCACCAAAAATTTATACGAACATTCGGAATTGAGGGGTGTTACAATGAGTTTCTCTATCCACTCAATCTTCTTTAAGAAATGGTTCTGAACCAGTGTTCCCTCAATCATCCTAGCGCAGAAGAGGCTCTTGGATATCTCATATCGCTGAGTCCTTCTTTGTTCCTCAAATAGTTTACGGACATGTAAAAGAATGGATCTAGCATCCATCTTTTCATGTTGTCTCTATAACTCAAGAGTCGTAGAGCCCAACATGTAACACTGAGCAAGAGTGGAGTCATTAATGTACTTCACGTAGCGAGCAATTTCATCCTCGCTTGCCCGTTCCTTGGGCGTAGGCATCACTATATCAAGGACGTACGCGATTTTCTCTACCGCGAGAACAATTCTCAAGTTGCGGAGCCAATTCGTATAATTTAGACCAGTGAGGCGGTTGACATCAAGTATGCCACGTAAGGGATTTGAAAGCGACATTTTCTAAAAATAAAGATGCAGCAGAAATAAATAACATGCAGATTTTACAAGAAATAAACAATCAAGATATGGAATTCTATCTTAATATGCTCCCACTATTTTACTAGCGAGTCACACGACACCCTCAGCACGTGAAACGGAAGTCTCCGGTAGACTTCTAGTGGGGATCAAGATCTAATTAGCGTCTTAGTGTAACCTCGAGGGACTCGACCAATCACACTAAGCCTAAAAGGTAAGCAACTCTTACCGATCATAACTCCTTGTGATTCCCGTTATATTTGGCCTTCGAATCACCATGGTCTCGAGGGACTCAACCAACTATGATGCTCGATTAAGTCAACACCATCATTACAAGATGAGTCTGATTTGATGATATCCCTCGAGGGACTCGACCAAGCATACTTTGTCCTCATGTCACCAATGACATCTCTATGTCTGATAAGACCCTAAATTCTTATCGTAAAAAAGAAGATGAGAAAGGGATGATCACTTCGAGGGGATCGGCCTCCTTGATCACTTCGAGGGAATTGGCCCTCCTTGATCGCTTCGAGGGGATCGGCCTCCTAGGTTTTGTCAAAAGACAGAATAGTATTTTTCATAGATAATTGAAAAGAAGTAGTTACATCCCTATTTATAGAGTTCTGACTTTAGCTAAACTAAACAAACTTAATAAATATGCAAAAAATAAAATTAAAGCATAGAAAATAAAAGAAAAAATAAAAGGATCCTAACAATGTCATAGGAAAGATAGCGAATCACAATATAGATGAGTCTTGAGGGACTCGACCAACTCAACCTGCATCGGGAATCGATCCCTACCTATAACGATGGAAGGCCACATGGGTCAATCTAATTGCCTCACGTTTACCGACTTAATATTATCGAGAGAGGGGTTTCTATTATTTGGTCTCCTAATATGACATGTCACACATATACATATTTAATATATATCTACATCGCATGCAAATATATATACATATCTAGTATGTATATAAACAATCACACAAGATGATCATGGACCATAACCTAATATGATCAAGCACGAGCCAATAAGCCTAATCACTCACATCAAGATCTATATGTGCAACGATGCATCTCCATACCCTGTGATTGTCCATCTCGTCCTCGTCGATTCCGTCGACATCTCAATGCATCGCGATCATCCGTCTCATGGGTCCCGCTATCGCATCCACGCTCCCGCTGTGCATTCTCATGTGATTACAACTTAATCATATACACGTAGGCTCGACAATAAATGAGAAATATAATTGAGACTCGTAGGCCCCAATATTAATAATCACAAGTACACACGGTCCATGATCATCCGTCCATACATCATACATCACATGTATAAATTATCATCATGTAAAACTACTAGATAATAATAAAAATAATAATCAATTAAACCTTTTAATTAATAAATATTTTTGAAATCAAGGACATGTAGGAAATTTTTTGAATTCTGAGGGGTATTTTCATAATTTGGACAAAAAGACAAAACTGAAATTTCTAAAATTCTCAAGGTTAAAAATGTCTTTTTGCCCAAAACCCAAATACCCTTCTCCCTTTCCTCTACTACTATTGCCGCCGCCACCACCCTACTAGCGGTGGGCTGTGCGGCGGAGGGCGGGGGCGTTGCCCCCGCTTGTGGGCAGCATGCCTGCTGGTGATGCTGCCCCTACGGGCGCCGCCGCCTCCAAGGGCGGTTCTGCCCACGGGGCAGTGACCACCCCTATGGGGGGTTCTGCCCACGGGCACAACGGCCACAAGCGCCGTTGCCCTGCTGCACCTCACCCCGCGTGAGCAGCGACCGCAAGCGCCTCACCTCGTGGTGCCTCAGCCCGCGAACGCAGCGGTTGCAAGCATCGCTACCCCGCCGCGCCTCTGCATGCGGGCTACTAGTGGCAGCACCAGTGGACTGCCAACCGCTGGCAGTAAGCCTACTGCAGGCAAATAGCAACGCTGCCATCTGCGAGGACAACAACGGTTGCTACCCTTTCTCGCATTTGTGCCAATGATTTTAATGTTATAAGCTTATCTAAAACACAACATACACAGTTCAAAACCAATCTTTCGCACGAATAACTTGCCTCTGATACCACTGTTAGAAAATCTTGGGGGCGACATCACATGTGCAGTGGAAGAACAAGAAAACAAAATCTCTAATTTCTCAAAAAGATGTTCGTCATCATGCGAAGATTGGTGCGCAAAAATCCACGAAACAAACTGCGTATAGAATAGATTGTGTTACCTTGGGAGATCGTATATCTCTGCTTCCTTGCAGATCTCTAGGAGAGGGTAAAGGAGGTCAAGCGTCTTACTCTCTAACAGTATCCACATAACAGGGCTGCGACGACGCTCCTCAAAACTCTAGCCTGCTCTGAGATGGAGAGAGGGAGGAGAATATGAGAGGCAAGTAAAGGCTCTAGCCTATGAACCACTGAATCTGTCTTATTTATAGAGGTCTCCTATCAAACCCTAATGGATCCTCTCCTATTGGATATTGGATCTGCATCCAATTACTCAAGCCTTTTCGATTAGTGGATCTCTATCCAATAATCTCTTATGGGCCCTTATTGGATCTCGTCTATGGGATCTAATAATTCAAGGGCTTATTGGATACCCAATAAGATAGGGGCTCCGACGGATATCTCATATCTGAACCTCTGCTCATCGCAATGCCTACCATATGTGTGTGACCCTCTAGGCTCAATATCGAGCTGGCCGTGAGTCATACCTGTCAGAACTTCTTCTGACTCAGTGAATTATTATCTCTATAATAATACACTCGACTCATCGACTATGGACGTACTAGGCCACTACACCGTAGTCCCCAGACGATACAGGGGAATCCAATCCATTGGACCTGTTTGTCCTTAGTTATCATGTACTTATAATCCCTCATCTATCTAATATCCCAGAGATCGTATACCGGGCATTGTGCTATCAGACCCATACGGTTTCTACTCGAGTCTCGCTCTAATCGGATTCTCTCGAAGAACTCTTTCTCTCTCAATCCGAATGACCCTAACTAGGAATTTATCTGAGCAAGAACATATGAGATATTCCTCTCATAATGCCGAGAGTGGATGATCCTCTATCGGCACTCAATAGCCTTCGTAAGGTTGACTACCACTCCCAATGACTAGTTGTACTAGATCTAGGACACCCAAACCTATAAGTCCAGTATCAAAGAATGGAGCACTCATATAAGACATCCTTGATGTCTCAAGTCTAAGGACCAGATATACCACTAAGACTATGAAATTGCTGTCTGAAAATAAGGCATCATTAACCATCCAGCATTCCGTAAATGGATCAATCAGTGAACTCATTCTCCAATGAGCACCTGTACTGTATTCCTAGTGTCCCCACACGAGCAGCTATGAGACCAACTGCATCCATCATATGGACGGATATATAACACACCAGTCTATCCGATTATCTCGATGACTAGGATTATTTAGGATCTGAGTTTAAAGGTGAATCGGTCTCATTATCGTGATATCATCACGATCTGATTCTCATTGCACAGATCTAAGGACATCACAATATATACATGCATATATGAAATAGTCAATATAAAGTGATAAATGCCAAAATATAATAAGCAAAAAGATTCCGTGTCAAGTCACACGTGTCATCACTCACGTGATTGGCTTGTTGGGCATCTATGACTAGCAATGATAATCTAAAATCTTATGTTTTGGAATTAAGTGTTATACTTTTGATCTTGATGATTTTTATGATAAATATTGTCTTTCAGTTTTAAATCATGATGTATGGTTTATGTATGGAATGCTAGAGCATACTAAGTATGAAAAGGAATTAAGCTAAAGAACCTTAGCTATTTTTAATCTTATAGGAAACTATCTATATTGCTTTCATTAGATTTCTCCAAAAGTCATTTTAATGATGACTTTGGATTTGTTTTCATATGAGATGATATGTCGATGTTTACAACTTGAGATGTACCATATATGAAATAATTTTCTTGATTCTTGAGAACATTTATCCAAATAAATCTTGATTCTTTCACCTAGTATTTTTTGAATTTATTTCTAAGTTTTTTATTAATTATTTTCCTACTATTCTGCCCTTATTGACTAAGGAAAGGATTTATCCAAATAAACCATGATATATCACTAGACTTCTTGATGTCTATGACTTCAATTATATTATAAATTTTTTTTTATTTATAACTTAAATAAGAGCCAATGAGAGACTATTGGATAAAGATCTACTAATCTAAGAGGCTAGGATATTTGGATGGAGATATAATACCCAATAGAGCAAGATCCATTAGGGTTATGTTGACAAAGGACCTCTATAAATAGGAGGAAAATAATGGTTCATAGGCTAGAGCATTTTTGGGTTCAAAGTCATCTCCTATTCTCCTTTCCCCTTCTCCTCCTCAAATAGCAGGCCTGGAGTTTTAAGGAGCATCTTGTAGCCCTACTGTATAGATCACCGCTAGAAAGGAGGATACTTAACCTCCTTCATCCTCTCCTATAGATCTGTAGGGATTCAGGGATATGCGATCTCCCTATGTAGCACAATATTTAATATACGTAGTTTTAAGTTTCGTAGATTTTGTGCTCCAATCTTCGCACGAGAACAAACACATCGATGAAAAATTTAGGGATTTTATTTTTATGTTTTTCTGTTGTGCATGTGATGTCGCCCCCCCCAGATTTCCCTATAGCTTGAATGTTAAATCTCCCAAATGCATAAACTCTTCTTATACATTTTTCAAATCATTTTTTTATTTTTATGACTTGAGTTATCTTTTTAAATCAAGATCATTTCCTATCATTCCTTCTATTTATAAAAGAAGAAATTTATCAAAAATAATACATGGTATTTTGGTATTCATGACTTGATCTTTCATTTTTTATGATTGAAATATTGATGTAAATTTATCCTTGTCATGATGTAAAAATTGATGTAAAGGAAAAAAGAATTACAAAATTGTATTCTTCCCTTCTTTTTATAATGACAAAGGGGGAGATAAAATTTTCTACCTTGCACAATTCAAGAAGAAGCTAAAACATGTTAGCTTGCACATTTCAAAGAAATGCAAAACTTGCTAGCTTGCATATTCTAAAATGATGCATTGCTATCTTGTTAGCTTGCTATTTACTATCTTGTATTCTTTTTCAAAAACTTGCTAGCCTTCATACTTTAAAGAGAAGTAACACTAGCCAAATTGCTAGCTTCCAAGTTCTAAAATGATGTAAAACTTGCTAAAATTGCTAGCTTGCTCATCTCAAAAGAGAAGCAAAGTTTGCTAGCTTGCACATTTCAAAAAGATACAAAAATATGCTATCTTGCACATCTCAAAAGATGCAAAAACTTTACTAACTTTCATATATGAAAAATTGCTAGCATGCTGTTCAAAACTTGCTATCTTACTAGCTTGCATATCTAATAACTTGCTAGTTCCACTTCTCCTTTTTGTTAATGACAAATGGGGAGAAGGTATAATGATAATCATCCATATTATGCCAAAAATGATGATTTTTAAAATATACATGATGAATGTAATGACTTGATGCACATGATTATTTTAATATAACATGTTAAGATTCTATCAATATGACATATTGATAGGGGGAGTTTAGTTTAAACTCTGTCATCAATTGGTTGTCATCATAAAAAAGGAGGAGATTGTTGAATCTTAGATTTTGATGATGAAATCAATTAATGAGTTTGTGATCTAATCTGCATTTTAAGTTACGCAAGACTAGCTTCGATCAAGGAGAGACAATTTGATAAAAGTAAGAGGAATCGGACATTAGGCCGGAGTGAAATGTTAGAAGATTGGACATCATCGGGCCAGAGGATAGGTCGACGTGTTGATAGAAGGCTTCATGTCGTGAATTTAGGCATCGAGTTGAAGGATCGAACATTGCGCCAAGGAGATCAGAAGTTATAGGAGTCAATATGCCGATTGGGGAGGGCGATGCGTCGAAGGATCGGATGAAGCTTTGGATGAACCAATGACATGTCAAATAACGGATTCATGCTTTGTAATCATTTATCTAAGATTGAAGTAGTTTAGGGGGCTAATTGAGTTAGCTTTTGGTGTAATCATGCTAACTCAATTAGGGGCCAATTTGGCCTTAATTGGGATTGATTTGGGCTCATTGGGAGACCCATTCAGGGACCCAAAAGTTGGGCCAAGCAGTGGAACCACTTGTGAGTTGGAAAACTCAAAAAACCTCATCTCCGAGGTTGTCAAGCGGTGGTACCACCAGACTGGGTGGTAGTACCTCCCAGTGATAGTGTGTCAGGTAGTGGTACCACCAAACTGGGCAGTAGTACTGTCTAGTGTCAAGCTGCAGGTAGTGGTACCGTCCAGTGTCAAGCTGTAGGCGGTGGCACTACCCAATGCAGGCGGTGGTATCGCCTATACCCGGAAGACCCAAAAATTCAAATTTTTTACTCCATTTTTGAAACCATTTGGGGCCTATAAATACCCCACTTGTGTAGTAAGAAAGGAGCAAGAATTCTTAAGGAAAAAACTGAGTAAGCTCTGCCAAAACCTTGAGTTCCCTCCTCTAATGCTTAGAGTTAGTCCTAAGGGAGGTGTGTAAGAGAATACTTGTAAAAGAGTGACATGTAAAGGTTATCTCCTAAACCTGTGAAAAGGAGAAAGTGTTGTAAGAGGGTAGTTGGTCTTCGCCTATTGAAGGAAGACTGATAGCGGATGTCGATGGCCTCAATAGAGGAGGAATCGGGAGTGGATGTAGGTTACAACAACCGAACCATTATAAACTCAATTTGCATTTTTATTTTGTTGTTTACCTTTATTGCAAACTGCTTTACTTCCTCATTACTTTAGCTACACATTCTTAAAAACATGTTCAAAGTCAAACATTCCTTGATACGGTTTTATCATATGAAGATTTTTGAATCGACATAACTTTTATCGTAAGCACTAATTCACCCCTCCCTCGTAGTGCTGACTTGATCCTAACAATACCCTATACCTCAATGATAAGGTTTATTATGTATGTCATGCTATATACCAAGCCTGATATAGCGCATGCTTTGATTGTCACGAGTAGGTA